>NC_056747.1:595015559-595056654 GCF_019279795.1 Protopterus annectens | reverse complement strand
GTATTAGTTCATTTCTTAGTTTTTGGTATCAACAAATTCAATTCCATATCTTGGTACATGGTTTCAGTCACTGATACATCAACTAAATCTTTAACTAATTTTTTCACACAGGGTATCCCAGCAGACACATGCTCCAATTATGAGCAGTACCACACAAATTGCAATCAGAATGTTCATAAGGACCGACCCCACCCCCAAACAGATTCTGGAAAAAGTTCACAGTGGGTTTGGGCCTGGTTCTGCCATTGCTGACACCTGCTGTATTACCTCCAGGTGATCATTAATTTCATGCTGGTTGTCTGGAATGTACGCACAGCATTCTTCTTTGATAAGCGCGCACGTACCACCTCTCGCCACTAGGGTGAAGTCGAGAGCCATTCGGTTCTGTAATACAACTGTTCTCATTGCATTCATTTCATCAGTCACAAGTTCAAGAGCGGAAAAAGTCGCATTGCTCATTACTTCGAGGAGTTTTGACAATTTCCTCAGTTCCCAAATTGATTTGACTGCTCCGTAGGCTGGGAATATCCCAGCCCAGGATATAACACTGTCACTCAAGTCCATATGGGTCAATTTTTCTTTGTCCTTCACAGATGAATGATCCTTCCAGCTTGCTTCAATCTTACCCACTGGATTAGTAGGTTTTCTGACTGTATTTTCGGCTTGCTGAGCTACGTCTCTCACATTACGTATTTTACCCAGGGGCAATTCTGCAGTATGTCTTATGGCTGGAACCAGATAACTCAAAAAACAACTGCCGGACCAATTCTCAGGTAACCATTTATAGGCTTTTTTCCCACAAACAAAATAACAGTTTTCTACTTTTGTACTGATGCGGGTTAACCCTGAATGAAACATTTTCTTATCTATAACAGATAATTGTCTATATATTTCAGGAGTTTTTTGCACATCTCTCAATGTTGTTTTCATCAAGCTTAAATATGAACCATAATTAGTATACAACTAGTACCTTGGTCTATAGGTTTTATATAACATTTGTAAGACACAGTTATGTTACAGTTACTCCAACCAACCTGGAGTGTATCATTTTTAACAAAACAAACAATTCCTTTCTGAGTAACAGGCAAAAATAATGCCACCTTGTCTTGTGATCTCACAGTGCCTGTGTCAAATAACAGGTTTTCCCAAGTTTCATTTATTCCCAAGGGGACAGCAGACATCAAAAGTCCTCCATATGCTGTGGGTATAGCAGTACAAACCCAGCAGTTTGAAACGTTCATAGTCTCTACATAAACTCGTTTCATAGCCAGGTATGTGTTAAAGTTTGGGTGCCAGTCTATAGCCAGTCCTTCATCACGTTTTATTAATTTCACATCTGTAGTTATGTGCAAGAAAACCATAACAACAAAAGGTTACTACAAACATAGTTATTAAGTGTATGATCAGTAGGCCAGTGAACCAATGTCTCTGGGGTTGTTTCACATTTTTATTCATTCTGCCTCTGGCCATCCTGTTCCTGTGGTATGTCCAAACTAAATTTCTTAACAGGTTTGCAGTGGGTTAAATGAACCCAAGATGATCTCTCAGCAATTTTCACTGCAGTGGGTGTTGCCAATAGTACCTGGTACGGACCTTCCCACTTTGGACTCGCCCAGTTCTTTCTCTTTATGATTTTCAGCCAAATCCAGGACCCGGGTCAGCACGGCCTCGGTTTTGCTTCTTGTTTATCTGAAAAGAGTTCAACTGCAAAACAGTCTTATTTGTTAATAACTTCTTCATGTAACTAGCTAATGAGCCATCGGCCTCCAGCTCTGCAGGCATGAGGGCCTTCCATTGTGGCACACAATATGCCCTTCCAAACACTATCTCAAAAGGGGTCAAGCCCTTTACATTTGGAACAGTTCTCATGCTCAGCAGTGCTAAAGGCAGACAGCAAACCCAAGTCTTTTGAGTCTCACTCATTAATTTTCTCAACTTGTTTTCAAGATTCCATTGTACCTCTCCACCAGTCCTGCTGACTGAGGGTGATAAGCACAATGGTTTTTCAAAGAAATCCCAAAAAATCTCCCAAGCTGTTGTATTGTCTGGTTTACGAAATGTGTCCCATTGTCACTATAAATTCTTTCTGGTATGCCAAATCTAGGAATGATTTCTTTCACTAGGGCCTTTGCTACTGTTGCTGCATCCGGATTTCTAGTTGGAAAAGCTTCTACCCATTTTGAAAACATATCTATGATTACTAAACAGTATTTTTCCCTTCACATTTATTCAGTTCTATGAAATCCATACAAATAGTATGGAACGGATAGGGTGGTGTTGGAAAGCTCCTCGCTTTGGTTTAAATGCTCCTGTGCATGATGTTTGCTACAAATATGACATGTTGCACAAAATTTTTGTGTATAATTCGTGAATCCATATGTTTGGAATGTTTTGTTAACTAACTGTACCATCCCCCCTGTTGAGACATGGCTCTGCCCATGACTCAACAAAGCTGCATATCTAAACAAATTAGATGGCAATATGGGCTTTTTCTCTTTGGAGATGTACAGTCCCTCTTCAAGGATTGCTCCTCGTTTTATCCATTTTTGCTTTTCTGCTTTTGTAGCTAATGTCTGCATTGTTTTTAACATTTCTAAATCTAGAGTCTCAGAAGGTTGTAGTTCTTCATTTAAAAGCACAGTTTCTGGGTCTGAGGCAGCTTGCTTCGCAGCTGCATCAGCCCGAGCATTCCCTTTTGAAATTCTATCTTGTTGTTTTGTATGGGCTGCACATTTACAGATAGCTATTCTAGTGGGTAACTGAATAGAATCTAACAGGTTCAGAATCAATTGTGCATGATTAATCGGCTTGCCAGTAGATGTTATCATTCCCCTGTTTTTCCATTGTTGTGCAAAGACATGCACTGTAGAGAAAGCATACTGACTGTCAGTATATATGTTAACATATTTGCCTTTCGCTAGAGTGCAAGCACGTGTCAAAGCTATCAATTCTGCTGCTTGAGCTGACAGGTTATGTTGCAGGGGTTGTGCTTCTATGATTTCGTCATCAGTCACTACTGCATAGCCCACTAGGTTTTTCCCTGTAGGACCTCGTCTACAGGACCCATCCACAAAAAATGTCACCTCTGCGTCAGCTAAAGGTACATCAGTAAGATCTTGTCTGGGTGTGGTTATTTGTTCCATTTCCTGCAGGCAGCTGTGTGGTATGCCATCCACAGGAATCGGAAGTAATGTCGATGGATTTAATGTTGTACAACGTTCAATTGTCATATGGGGTTGACTCAATAGTATGGTCATGCAAGAAAGATGTCTGGCAGGGGATAAAATGCTATTTTTTCTTGCAGTAAAATTATCGCAACTGCATGAGGTACTCTCAACGTGAGAGGATGAAACAACACCACTGAGGCTGAAGCTTGCACTGCCATAGCTGCTGCGACTACTGCTTGTACGCAGGGTGGTAATGATCGTGCCACGGATCTAACTGTGATGAATAGTAAGCTATGGGGCGTTGCTTGCCGCCATGTTGTTGCGTCAGTACTGACGCCATATATCCCGCCTACAATCTACAGTTTGAAAAATCTCTTATGGTAATTCGAAGCCCTAAAACTAATGACGAAGCTATCAGTCGCTTTAGTCTACAAAAGGCTGCTTCTGCTTCTGGAGTCCAGTGCAGTGTTTCTTGTGCTGCCATTGGTGTTTTAAATATTAAGTCAGCCAATGGAGCCGTTTCTAAAGCATAATTCGGTATCCAACTCGACAAAATTAGTCGCTCCCAAGAAGGACATCATTTCCTTTTGGTAGTTGGTCTAGGTGCTTGTAAGATAGCTGTTTTCCGATCTTCATCTAATGTTCTACCTTCTTTGGATATCACATATCCCAGGTATTTAACCTGTTCTTTCCAAAGTTGCAATTTATGTTTGTTCACTTTATGCCCCTGCTCAGCTAAGAATTTCAACAATGCTATTGTATCTTCCCTACACTGCTGCTGGGTAGGGGCTGCAAGCAGGATGTCATCTACATAAAGTAGTACTTGGCTGCCCCCTGGTGGAGAAAACCCTGCCAGGTTGCTAGCCATCTCTTGTGCGAATATTGTTGGACTTTCACTATATCCCTGTGGTAGTCGGGTGTACGATACCTTTTGCCCTGAAATGTAAATGCAAACCAATGCTGGCTGTCAGGGTGGATAGGTATTGAAAAATGCATTGCTAATATCTACCACGGTGAAATATTTTTGTTGCGGTTTCAAATCATTTAACAAGGTATGTGGGTCTGGCACCGTAGGTGCTCTTGGTATTACCGCATCATTTACGGCTTGTAAATCTTGTACCATCCGCCATTCCCCGTTTGCTTTTTACAGGAAATAGAGGAGTATTACATGGTGAATCTAAAGATTCCACCAGTATCCCTTCCTTAAGTAATGCCATTATGATAGGTTTGATTCCCTGTTCGCATCCTTGCTCAAAGGATATTGTCTTTTTCTTGGTCTAAAGGCTGATTTTGGTGTAATAACTACTGGCCCTGCTGTTCGAATAAGTCCTACATCTGATTTTCCTGTTGACCAAAGAACATTTGGTATTTCACTCAAAGCTTTTTCTTCTTCTTCTATCAAGAACGCCAATCAGCTGTCTTCACTCTGTTGTAAGTGTACAGCTGGGCGTGCTTGCATTAACCAATTCAGTTTCTGTTTCTGTACTCCTAAGTCCGATAATTCTGAGTCAGTTAGTCTCTCCCATCCTGTCACTTTGTCACCCAAGTCTACCCACCTAACATTCTTGTTTTGGTTAGGTTAACGTGGTAGTTTATTGGATTTGTACAATTCCAAAACTCCTGAGGTAACGAACAACTCACTACACTGTTGCCCTCAGTGTCCCAGTATAGGGTCCGTAGTATCAGTCTATTTGCAGGATTCCTGAACAACTTTTGTTCGTATTCTTTATCAGGTCCTGATGTGCTACAATAATATAGGGTGCAATGTAATAAATGTTGCTGGTCAACATCGAGGGGAGGCACCTTGCTGGTGGCTACATTCATCAGTTCCTTGGTCACTGCCCTGGACCGGTTGTAACCAGATCCTGGCTGTACCAATAATAAGCTTCACCCTCCGACCGTACTACAAAAGTATCAGTTTGTCTCTGTGCCTCCATACCGTTCATGGTAGGGACTACTGCTATGCCAAAAGTTGCATAAGATCTCTTCCTAATAAGTTCATGGGGCATTTGGCAGAAAGTACTATTTTACTCCTTTGGGTCATGCCGAGACGGGTCAGTTATTGCTATATCATGGGAAAGTGGTTCCCTGTACAGCTGTCCGTTTGCTGCTTTCACTAATATGTAATCAGGTGACTCAGAATGTTCCGGTAACTTTGAAGGATGTATCAAAGTTCGTGATGCTCCTGAATCACACAAAATTTGACTTCTCTCCCTTCCACCAGAAGTGTAACTTCGGTTTCTGTCTGCTAAATAGAGCTCTAAGCTCAGTAGTGCCAGATCTAAAACTTCACTTTCCCCAACTTCTACATCCAGTTGCATGTCATCTGCTTCTTCTAAGGTATTTACATCATCCCCCTGCTCATTAGTCTCTCCTGGTGACTGCTGAGCAGCATAACTGTCATATAGTCAATCCTCATCTTCCTTATCCTTTTTTCCGCAGGTGCCTTGCTCCTGCAATCCCTTGCCAAATGTCCCTTCTTACCGCAATTGAAGCACTCACCTTTTTCTTTCTGCTCTCATAAATTTCTGAGTTTCTGTCAGAGCGTTTGTTACCCTGAGTATTTTGCTTACCCTTTTGGCTGCTTGTACTACAAAAACTTCCGCACCGTCTTCAGCTGTGAAGACCTGCGTTTTCTTTTCTTTTACTGTTAAAATGTTTTTCGGCATGTCTAGCATACTCTAACAAGGCTTGAAGCCTACTTGTTCGGTGATCTATCATGTGCTTCGTGATGAAGCTATTGATAGGGCAATACAACCTTTCAAAATGCATTCTTCAATTGTTGTTCATATGAACTATCATTCTTTTGATTTTCAGGAACAGGCATGCCACTATGGTTATTAAAACATTCTAATAATCTACCATAGTATGCATCCACAGTTTCATTATCTTGTTGTACACACTGGTTAATGCAAGTCCAGTCTGCCCTAGGTTTCCATTTTTCAGTAATGCGGTCTGTAAGACCCTTCAATCTAGCATCTAGTTCTGCGTCACTATGTGGGAGTGGCCTGTGTTGCGTCACGGGCATTCCAGGCCACAAATCATGTGCCAGTCTGGACCTAAAATTTGTCTAACTACTCTTTCTACCTCTTCCCCATTTAAGTGGTAACTCAATCTCATACCCTGTAAATCCTGTAGAAATTTCTCAAAGTTAATTTTTGGATGGGGAATTCCTTCTGTAGCTTTCGGATGTCTTCCGGTGTCCATGGTCTATACACTAAGAGAGTTGAGGCCTGGCCCTCCTGTCCTGCCTGTGGGTTTGGTACTTCTATTAATGGACAGATTTCCTCACTCTCATCTAATAAACTTCCGCTTGGTTGTACATCCACAAGCGTTTGACGTGTTCGGGATCTAGTCCCGATAGGTTCTCTTACAAATGGTTGTCTTAATATCCCTGTTGTCTCTGGGTAACGTGGGGGGGGTTCAGCCCGCCCTCCCGCTTCATATTCTGAGTAAGGCATCGGTGGACGTGGTAGGGGAGGGACCGATGCTACTATTATGTTATTATCCTCTTTGTCTAAAAATAATGCCTTTGCATTTTTATTTTTCTGTTCCCTTCGGTTCGCTTCCTCAATCCACCTATGTGCTTGAGGAACACCCAACTGTCGTTGTTTTTTTGCCTGACCTTCTGCGTCAGATTTTAACTGTCTCAAAAGTTTTACTAATGACATTTTATCCAATTTACCATCAAAGTCATACTTGTTAACCCATTTTGCAAAATATCTCACATTATCTGCTCTCTGTAATTGCATATATTTTGCATCTTCTGTTAGGGGGTCACGTGACCCTTTAGTGCATTCATTTCCCATGTCTCTGAAAGAGAAAAAAAAGAAGAGAGAGAGAGAGAGAGAGAAAAAACAACAGAACTGTTACGTAACCCTTTCTCTTGTACCACGTGGTATCTTATTCCCCGTATTCACAGTAGTGTCTAGAATGACTGTTTACTTTGCTTTGTTTTATTTCCTGATCTATGACTCAAGATACAATACTTCGACTACCTCTCTCCCTGCTATCACAAACCTTAGCAATAGCACAGTGTAACCTGGTCCCCGATCTAAAACAAAACAAAGAGAGGAATTCTGCTTACCCGAGCCTCCTGCTTATGTTTGATAGGCTTTTAGGACCCAGTTTTCCGCTTTCGCCACAGATCAGACAAGTGGACAGCCTCTTTGGGCACGACAATTCAGTCGGAGGTCTTTCCTTCTTCTGCAGACTTCAGTACCACCTATATATTCTGACCTGTAGCTTACCAAGGGAATTCCGCACGATTAGGACCAAGATGTTAAATAAATTAGTTAGAGTCAGACTGTAAAAATCATTGAGTTATTCAAAAACAATGTCAATCAATAACAAACAATAATGCAGGAGAGCTTGAGTATCTAAACTTCTAATGTACATTAGGAGCCAAAACCATACACAAGTTTGTACAGAATTTTGTCTAACTTTATTCACAGAGTACACCTGTTTTATACAGGTCATTATCAGTTTTGCCCACCTCACTGGTGTGGTCAGTGACAGGGTCTTTACATCACAGTAATTCATAAAAGTGCTGAATTTGTGTTTTTGAAAAGTCTTTTCCCATGCGAATCTTACAGCCTTGCAAGCAGCTGGTCAGTCACGATGACCTCCTGAGGATGTAGCCAATTCAAGGTTCTCTGATTAGTTCAAATACAATAGATGTATGTCTTCCTTAATGCCTTTCTTTGTCTTCCTAGTTCCCAGCTGCACTATCAGAGATAGTGTGCACAAGGCTACTCTCCTGGTGGAGGCAGGAAAGAGGACACACATGAACAGATTTATTATTTTCTAACTTTGCAAAATAATCTTTACTTGAAAGACATGAGCCAGGCTGTGTTTGCAAGCTGCCAAGGTCAAATTTCTGATTACACTGCAGCTTGTGCTTCAAGCAATAATATGCAGGTTTATTTCTACTATAATTCTAGTAAGACAGAATTAAATGCATTACATAAACTTTGTTCTCTATTATGGATTTAAGTACATTTATTCCTAACTAAAGCACACATTTCTCTATATATTTGATCACACAACTTATATATGTTTGAATGTTTAAATACACATCTTCCTAAGCAGCACACATTGTAAATATATTTTTCTAGGCAGCATGTATGTAAATATATTTTCTAAGCAGCATGTATAGATTTTTCTAACATGGGGTATCTACCGTTCTTTTTGGTTTGAAATGGGAAGTGGGGAGGAGAGGTCATCTTGCCATCTGACTGATTGATAGTGGTCAGATAGGTAATTTTGGAACCAAATGAGAGTGTTTTTAGATGTATCAAGTGATGCAAGCTCATGTAGGAGTTGTTCCTGGGACACTGCCTTTGACATGTCGAGAAATATTGAGGCAACACATTGGCCATTGTTTTTTAGTTGGTTGACATTATTGGTAAACTTGAGGAGTGCTGTGGTGGTACAATGGCCTGGCTGAAATCTGTGTTGTGCATGGAAAAGGAGCTGATTAGATAGTAGGTGTTGCATCAGTTGAGAGTAGATTTTAGAAAGAGGGCATAGTGTAAATATTGGCCTATAGTTAGATAGTTCTAATGAAGAGCCTCTTTTGTGGAGTGGGATTATGTAGGAAGCTTTCCAGATATTAGGTACAACATCCGCGGTGGTGCACCGGTAGCGTTGTTGCCTCACAGCAAGAGGTTCTCCCGTTTGATTCTCAGCTGGAGTGCAGGGAGTGCCTTCTGTGTGAAATCTGCATTTCCTCCCCACGGTTGGGTGGGCGTTTGAAAGACATGCGGAAATGGCCTTGCCTTCGTTGAAAGTTGAACATTGAGCTGGCACCTCGGCGTTCATGAAAATCTACTGCCAATCATTAGCAGACCGGAGTTCCGCTGTGGCGACCCTTAACCGGGAAAGCCGAAAGACAAACAACAGTGTTTAGTGATAGATCTATTGATCAGTATTGAAACTGGGTAGCAGATGACACTGGCTACTAATATGAGGTAGTCATTTGGCAGATTGTCAGCTGCAAGGGTTGTGGGTTTCAGCTGGCCTAGAAGTTTCTTTATTGTACTTGTTTGGACAGGTTTAAGAGAGAGCAAGGTAGGTGAATCATTAATAGTAGGGAGGGTGATTTGTTGCAGTTTATTTTTGTTTTTTATGAGTGATAGGATGTAGTTTATGAAAAATGAGTTAAAGTGGGATGCTATGCTTTCTTCTATGTTTTTGGTATTCGGGGATGGGGTGGTGGTGTGGCTTGGATGGATAAGGTGCTTGATGGAATCCCAAAATTTTTGTGAGTTGTTTTGATGCTTGGACTGAATGTTTGTATAATACAGTTTTTTATTAGCTCTGATTTGCTTTTTGCAAAACTTTCTTAGGTGGCAGTAGTTGTCTAAGGAAGGTTTGGATTTGTTGGTTATATGCTGATACCAGAATTTGTCTTTGTTTTCGTAACTGTTTTGTTTTTTAGAGAGTCATGGGCAGCTGTTAGCTTTTGTTCTTATGTGTCTTATTGGAGAAAGTGTGTTTAGAACATCAAGAAATATGTTATTGAAATAATCGAATAGTGGCAGGTATTTTAATGGGGACCAGTTACAGCTTGTAGTACTTGTTTAAAGGTGTCTATGGAGAAATTTTTGGTATTATGTATTTGTTCATACAATTTTGGTTTTGTGGGTGAGCTACTGTGTCGAAGGTTAGCAGGTGGTCACTTAGGCTGTCAGGTAGACAGCCTGAAAGGTGGATTGGAGAGGGTTTTTTATTCAGGGTCCAGTTGACAATGGATTGTTTGTTGCTGGTTTTATCAGTTCTCATGGGTAAATGAATCAATTGGGTGAAACTATGTATGTTGATATTATCTGAGGTTTATCTGATGAGTAGTTTTGTCACTTGGTATTAAAATTACCAACTAATATAGTTTCTTGGCTAAATGTGGCTGAGGCCTATGACAGAGTGTTTTCTAATGTGGAGGGGTTGTTATTTGGTGGTATGTATACAGCTAGTAAGATGATATGTTTGTGTTATTGATTTTTAGATGTTATGCTAAGTGTTCTCTGTTATTAATATCTATGATGTTTACCTGCATTTTTTTAAAATTAAGATTGCCTTTATATAGAATTGCTACTCTTCCACCTCGTTTTGTTGTCCTGTGTTGTCTGAGAGTATTGTAGCCAGGAGGAATGATTTATTTGTTGTTTAGGTGGGGTTTCGGCCAGGTTTCAGTTAGTACTGCAGTGTCAGGAGTGTCTAGAGAAAGGGTGGCATGGTGTTTATGCATTTTATTTAAGAGATTTCTGAGGTTTATATTTATGAGGAGGCTGTCAGAGCTCTTTTTGGCTATGGTGGATAGTAGAGGTAAGGTTTGATTTATTGTTGGTTTGAAAAAAATTGTTTGTGATGGCTGTGTTTTGTTGGGTGAGAGTAGTGCCAGTGCTCGGGTGTATGTCTCCACATAAATAAAAATTAGCTTCGCAGCTTATAAATGCAAAAGAAAAAAAATGTAGCTCTGATTGTCTACTGTAAGAAATGTATCACTAGCATGATGTCCTGTTGTGTGTGTGTGTGTGTGTGTGTATATATACATTTATAAATATATATATATATATATATATATATATATATATATATATATATATATATATATATATATATATATATATGCTATATGTTTGTTTATTAATCACCAGCATGTTGTCCTGATGTGTATATATAGGCCATATGTATGTATGTTCTACTTTTTTTTTTTACTCTTATGTAATGTAATGTAATGTGGAGCTTTTCTCCTCAGGCCTCTGCTGAAAATGGACCTGTGTCCAGCCGGACTTTCCCGGTAAACAAATGTAAAATAAATAAAAAATAAAAAAAATAGTTTATTTACTTGTACTTGGGGGGGGGGGGTCTTTGGGAGGTATAGGTAGTTGTTTTAGTGGTATTAATGAGGGGTTAGCATGGTGGAGATATATACAGGGGAATAGTTCAATACTTGTGGAGTTGTACACATGGGGTGCTATTTTGAACTGAGAGAGGTCAGATAGATGTGGGGGATTTTAAGTAGATTATGGGAGGGTTGTTAGGATTACATATTCCTGGAAACACAACTGAAATATTCCCAAACTACATGTGTACTTAAATGTAGCTGCTTGATTAAAAAGTATTACTCAGTTTAACATGCTGCTTTCACAAGCTGTCTGCACTGTAAAAGTTTCATTTTATATGTTACTTGAAATTGCCAGTTTCTAGAGCATATGAAAAGATACATATTACTTTTTGCAACATGTTATCTTTGCAGTTACCTCACACTCTGTACAAACTCACTTGGTAACTGATGGCTATAAATTTAAAATATCAGTTTAAATATTAAAGATGTCCTTGAAATGCTATTGACATTTTGACAAAATATAATCTGAATTGTAAAATTAATGACTTGAAAGAAGTGTTGTAATGCATAGATTTCAAAGACAGTTCTTGACAGTACAGTAAAAGTAAAATATATATTCACAAGGAAGTATTGAAATGTTTTTGTCTTCTATTTAAAATAGCTTACTGTCAACATTTTGCGATATCAGAAAGTTTGAAGAGCTAGGAAATTACTATTCTTTGCCTTTGTAATGATTATTAGACAGATGTTAGACTCTTCTTAGTTTAATGAATTGTGACATATGTTTATGAGGAACATGGACTCAGTTACTCACATTGGACTACACATTCCTGAAAACTCAACTGAAATGTCCCCAAATTACTTGTGAATTTAAATGAAACTGCCTGATTAATAAGCATAACTTACTTTAACAACCTGAATCCATATGTTTATATATGCTCTATATATGCTACATTATATATGTCACTTGCATATGACAGGCTCTAGAGCACATGAAAAAATACATATTATTTTTGCAACATGCTATATTTACACTAACCATACATTCTAAACTAACTCAATTGGCAACTGACAAGTTATTATTTGAAACATCAGTCTAAATATTAATTGTGCTCTTGAAATGTTGTTGCCGTTTTGACAAAACAAAACCTGAATTGAAAAAGGAATGATTTGAAGAAGTGAAGTATTGTACAGATTTCAAAGACAGCTATTGGCACTACAATATAAGTAGAAATGTATACATGCAAGGAAAAATTGAAATGTTTTATACTTTTAGTTAAAATAGATTATTGTTAACTTTTTGCTTTATCAGAAAATATAAAGAGCTGGGAAATTATTTCTAATTTGTCTTTATAATGTTTACTAAAGTGATGTTACTCACTGACTTGTTTAGTGGATTGCGAGTCATGTACAAGATGGACTACTGAATGTTATTTCTGTTTACCTAATTTCTTTTATTAGTACCGATTTAAAACAAGGGAAAGAAAGGGAAGGGAAATCTCTGTTTTTGGTCAGGGGAGGAGAGGCGTAAGAGTATTCTAACTGCCCCAAGAACTCTTTAAGATGCTTTAAATACTATTTGATTAATACTTACCTAAGGTAAGTCTTGATTACCATATAGGTACCTTCACATTCATTCTAGACCTGATGTGATTACCCAGGAGGTGCCCTATGCAGGATGGGAATTGTCAGGGTGATCATAGTTCATTCTTAGACTCTGGTTTGTAAATATATAAATATGTGAAAGCACTGCACACTAGAATGAGGGTGCCTCTACTCAGAGTCAGGATACCACTGATAAGCCATGTCTTTTCATCAGTGTAAGTTGACGTTGGTGAGCTGAAGATTGGGAAAGTAAAGGAAGACAGTACACCTAAAGTAAATTCATATTTCATTGGTAATCACTCATTGTCTCCTGCAGAGTCCTTTTAGTCAAATTATTTTAGTAATAATCTATTTGTTGTTGGCTTATTTAGTGTATGTTCCACTGTTGCATTTAATTTATTCAAAATGACATAGCTGACATATTTGGGATCTCTTAAGGGTAACTAAATACTGGATATTTTCTAAATCAACTTAATAATTGTTTACACTACTAACATTCCATCCTGATATATAAAATACTATAGAACAATAATAGAATAATATAGAATTTCATATATCTTTTAAGAAAATTTTCCATATAATAATTTAACATATGGAACTCAGTTGATATTGTTGGTTAAAGGTATGAGTGATAATCCAATAGATCTTTCTTTAACTACTGGATTAGGAATTACTTTCATTCCATGTTTAATGGGAAATTCATATTTACTTGTATTTGATACTTTAGAGTTAATGTTTTATAGAAGTACTTTCTTAAAGCCTGACCAGAATTTTACCCTACTTGTATTTAAAGAAGAAAGAGCATTAAATTACACTCCCAAGCTTACACACATAAAAATAACATTCAATGTTATCAGAGAATATGGTATAACTACTATAAACAAAATAAAAAAAAAGAAGCAAAAAGTTTCTTCTGACAATAACTTACTTGAAATGGATTTAACATTCTTATCATTAAATACTAATGGCTTAAATAATGCAAATAAAAGATCAAACTTACTAAAATATTTAAAACTAAATAAGGCATAAGCAGTATTTCTCCAGGAAATGCATTTTAAGACTAATGATAGCTTTATTTGGAACCCTAAGGACTATACAGTCTTAGCTCAATCCTCCTATAGAACAAAGACAAAAGGAGTACCAATTCTCTGGAAGAAAAACATAATTACTTCAAAAGTTATTTATAAATATGAAGACAAAGAAAGTCTACTAGCATTTGTTATAATTAAATTTAATAACAGAATATGGACCTTAGCTAATCTATATTGGTTCCCAGGAACTGGAGCAGGAATGGTTAAAAAACACCTAGATTTTATTTCCAACGATTATAAAGGAAATCTTATACTGGGAGGAGACTTTAATTGTACCTTAGAAGCTTCTGAAACCACCAAGAAGCCTTTTCGCATAGCAACTATTTCAAAATCCTTAAAAAGATGATTGATTTGTTTCATTCATAGTTCAAGATTTACAAACAAAAATCCTCAACTTCTCAATAGTTCCATGCCCCTTCTCAGATCATGACTCTCTGATAATGAAGCTCCAAATAGAGTTTAAACCTTTAATCCCCTCAACTAGAATTCCATCATATATCAAGAAAAGTAAAGAATTCAGACTCTGAATGTTGTCAGAACTACAATTATTTCTTGAAATTAATAATACAACAGAAATCAGTAGAGTCATTGTTTGGGACTCATTAAAAGCGTATTAAAAGCGTATTTATTTGGTAAGACCCTTAGCTGGTACAAAAACAAAGTCAGAGAGTGGGAATCTGAATCATTAGACTTGCAAACCAGACTCTTGACAGCAAAATCTAAAAAAAATTAGAATTGTCCAGAAGTCAAAAAAGAAATAGAGGAATTAAATAAAAAATATAATGACATTCTAACACACAAAACTTGCCTAGACTTGGAAAAATCAAAAATGAACTCATTAGTCACCTCCTCCAGATATCTACATAACTTATCTACAGGAATTAAAATACAATCTAAAACAAATAACATTAGTAGTATATATCATGAAAAGAAAGGGAGAAAAGTATCAGATATAGGAGACATCCTTGAAGCATTTCAGTTCTATTATATGGAACACTTCAAAAAAGAAGATTTAGATACCAACCAAATAAACTTAGATACAAACCTTATCAATATAAAAAATTCCTGAAAACTTAAAACTAGACCTACAAAAACCTATATCCTACAAAGAAATTGTTGATAAGATAAAAGAAAGTAAATCTAACAAAGCTCCAGGGATAGATGATATAATTACGGAAATTTACAAACTCTTCCCTTCAACAGTAATCTCCCAGTCAGAAGCAAAAATACAATCCTCATGGAAATATTCTCTCATAACACCAATTCTAAAAGATAATAAACCATCAGACCTTTGCACCTCATACAGACCTATATCATTACTGAATAATGATTACAAAATATTCATGTCAATCCTAGCTAACAGAACAAAAATCCCACTTGCAAAGGCAATTAATGATCAAACTGGATTTTTATATAACAGGCACAGACATGATAATATTAAATGGATATTTACTCTTATAGATTATGTGAATAAAGAAGATAGATAGAGAAACACATGTAATCAGATTAGACATAGAACAAGCCTTTGATTCCCTCAACTATTTGAATTTCCTCCTCCCTTCGTCTTATTACTAAAAAAATATACATTAATAACTTAGCCTACATTAAATTAGGTCCTTTCACCTCAGAATCTAGCCATATAATGAAAGGTACTAAACAAGGATGCCCCCTTTCTCCTATTTTATTTGCTTTGGCTATAGAAATACTTGCAGAAATAATGCACAATAATCCAAGAATAAAAGGAATAGAAGTCTATGACCAGTACATATCTAAAATAATGCTTTTTGCTGATGATATTTTATTAACCCTATCAAATTCCAGAGAGTCATTAGGAGAGCTAGAAGAAGTAATGGAGACATTTTATAAGATTTCAGGTCTACACCTTAATAGATCAAAATCACATTTTTTTTATTTTTAAATAAGAAAAAAGAACTACAAGTTACAGATAAATCCATCATAGGGAAACAAGAACTTATGCTAAATTATTTAGGAATAGTGTTATGCATAAATATAAATGAAATAATATTAATAAATTATAAAAACATTATTGAAACAATAAAAATATATATAGAAAAGTGGAACAAAATTATATTAACTTTTGAAGACAGATTGCAATTAATAAAAATGGTCTTATTGCCAAAAATACTATATGTAGCATTAGCAATACAGTTAATTCCTGAAAGATGCATTCTTAAAGAAATAAACTCATGTTTAATAAAATTGTTATAGTATTCCAGAAAGAATAGAGTAGCTCTAACTCATCACATTAGACCCTTGACACAAGGATGATTGAACTTCCCAGAAATAGAAACATATATAAAAGCATCTGTGCTTAAAACTACAATAGACTGGATAAACCCAAATTATTTTGCCAACTGGAAAGAATTAAAAATGGCTATATTAACAAATGAATTTAATCTGTTAAAAATGTTTAATAGTAGACAAATCAAACAGACCCTGGTACATACTATGCATAACTATACAATATACAATAACAAAACCTTCCAAAACAACACTGATTAATCATTACATCAATTCCTTTAGGAAACTTAATGCAAACATAGATCTAAAACTTTGGTTTGACCTTTTAACCCCATTTACCATCACTAAGTACTTTCCTCACAAACTATATAGGGAAACAATAACCTCCTGTGAACAAAATGGATTCTTATGCTGGTTTCAATGTGTAAATAAATTAAATGTTTTAGATATACATATGATAACTTCTCCACCCCCTCCCCCCAAAAGAGCAAGTATCTATCCCAGCAGAGGGCTGCCTCCCAAACATCTCAGATGCTCAGGTGAAAGCTGCCCTCTCCAAAGCAAAAAACACTGCTTCCATGGGACCAAATGGTGTCCCAGGTTGCATCCTACATGAACTACAAGAGGAACTAATCCCTCAAATAAAACAGCTATACAATCTCAGCCTCACTACAGGATATGTGCCCACAGAATGGCGTACAGCAACAGTGGTCCCACTCCACAAAGGTGGAGCCTCTACGGACCCTGGAAACTATCGCCCCATAAGCCTGACTAGCTTAGTCTGCAAGGCTATGGAGAGGATCATCATGGAGCTCATAAACAAAGACATTGGGGACCTACAGACACTAGATCCTACCCAGTTCAGCTTTGTCAAGGGCAGATCCTGCCTTTTGAACCTGGTTGACTTCTTTGAAACAGTCACCAAAGTCATAGATGAAGGGAAGGTAGTCCACACAGCCTATCTGGACCTTGCAAAGGCATTTGACACAATACCCCACTCGGGCATCATAGATAAGCTATCCAGCTTAAATATAAACCCCTATGTCACAAGATGGGTCGCAAACTGGCTCAAAGACAGAACCTACAGAGTGAGAGTTGCTGGAGCCATATCAGACTCGAAACCGATCACAAGTGGCATCCCACAGGGTTCTGTCCTGGGACCACTCTTGTTCGGTATATACTTTTCCGAGATACAGGCAAACGTGGGAGGACTATGGCTCACCAAGTTCGCAGACGACTGCAAACTGGGCGCCATAATCAACTCTCCAGCTGACACAAACATCCTTCAAAAAGGTCTCACAGAGACAGATAACTGGTGCCAGTGCCATGGGTTAAAGCTAAATGCCAAAAAATGTATAGTCATACCCTTTGGCAAAAACAATGTGCCCACAAATTACCACATAGGTGGAAACCCATTAAGTACAGAGAAAGTTATTAGGGACCTGGGGACCCAAGTTGATAGCAATCTCTCCTTTGAAAACCACATTGCCAAAGTGGTTAGAAAGACCTTCTACATAGCCCACCTCATCACGAAGGGTTTCACATCTAGATCAAGAGAGGTAATCGTGCCCCTTTATTAATCCCTCATCAGCCCCATCATAGAATACAATGCCCCTTTTGGGATGTACCTTACCCGACACCTGCAGCAATTAGAAAGACCCCAAAAGTATCTCACCAAGAGGATCAAGGGTCTCAAACAGATGCCATATGCTGCTCGGTTAAAAAAACTCCAGCTCTAATCAGTTGCATACCGCCTACTTCGAGGCGATCTATGCCTGACATACAAAGCTATGTCAAATCCAGAATTAATGGACATGCTCCACCTCAGTAAATCTAAATCCCTTAGTGCCACATGCTCGACGGACTTGAACCTCAGCACAGAAATAAATAGAACTTGCTGGAGGGACAGGTTCATAACCCAGAGGCTCCCTTCGCTTTGGAATAGAATTCCAGTTCATGTAAGGCAGAGCACCTCACTGAATCTCTTCAAGAAGAATCTCGATAAGTGGATGGGGGATCGTAGGTTTGTCCTAGGGATTACTCCTGTGTCACTATTAGACAGAGGCACAGTAAACTAAACTTTAAAAAGGGCACAGTATACTCAAATCAAGGGGTGGCGTAAGCCATACAGAATCGGGCTAGGCTTATAATTGCCCCAGGGCAGATAGCCTAGTATGAACCTATGAACCTATAAAAACTGCTTACAATATTCCAACAAAGGACTAGTTAACCTTACAAAGCATTCTAATGTACACTCAAGATTTATGCAGATTAATTAATAATTCTCATTTAAAGATATTCCAAATCTAATAAGATTTCTGTATGAATTTATATATAATAATTGTGAAAAGAAAAATTCCATTTCAAATCTATATAAAGAGTTAATAACATATAAAACAATTCCCAAACCATCATACTGGCAGTTCTTAACAAAAGGTCAGTCATTGCAGTTAACAGAAATTAAAACTAACATCTTACTATCTGGAAATACTTACATAGAGCATTTTTAACACCAAATAGAATTAAAAAGATAAGTACTACTAAAAATGTTTTTTGCTGGAGGTATGAAAAGTCAAATAAAGCAGACTGGGTTCATATTTTTTATGAATGTAATAAAATTAAATCATATTGGAATGGAATCAATCATTTTTGACAAGCTTTATTTAATTAATCCTTTACCTTAACTAAAGTATTGATTATACTAAATGTAAATGAAGGTCCCTGCCTGAATAAGACAAATATGTATTTGTTATGGACAATACTTGCTATATCTAGGAAATGCGTAACCAGAAGGTGGAATTCAAATACACCCCGACCTTGGAAGAATTCTACACTTTACTGAAGACAACTGCATCGATGGAAATAAAAATCAAAGAACTACGACTCTATCCCAGGCCATTGGTAAATAATCCTTGGAATAAAGTTATATCTTTGTTGGACACGTTGAAGCAATCAATATTGTTTCTCTGATAACTGATCTGTTATTTCCATATTTAATAACATACAGTGAATATAATTGAAAGTCAGGCTATTGTAAATATTGTATATAGCTGTTTAAAATTATATTTAAAAATATTGTGTAAATGTTATTTTAATTGAAAATAAAAAATATTTGAGGAAAGTAATCGCTTATGAAAAGGTATGACCATTACAGTCCTTCATTCTCATGCCACTAGGATTTTATCACACACTGATTTAATATGCGATTCTTCAAATTTTGCTGCCCATGGTGTCCAAAGTTAGAGGCCAACATAATGTACATGCTCTTATAGTTTTAGCAATAAAACTGCCGCATTTATTTTTTTTTCAATTCATCTGTTGATTACATAAACCCAAAAAGCAAGAGCCTCTCCTTTCAGAGGTGATAGTGGATCACTCTCCTGTTAATTGACTTCATACCACAGCTGTAGTAAGCTTTTCTGGTGCCCTGTGCAGCTACTTCATCTGGTACTCTGCTCAACTCAAAGTTGTTGAGTGTAAAAAGTTTTTGTAGTAAGTACCTTGCTACAATTTAAATACCATGCACAGAGCACTGAATCACTTCAGTCCTGATTGGTAGTAACCGTGATTTACTATCAAAATTAATTTCTGAATGCTGGAAATTCTGATCGTCTTCCTTGAGCAACTTCCCCCTTCTCCCGACCCTAGTTACACCTCTGCTTTAAATAGTTTGCAAGTGGTAATGGATCGATTAAAACATAGTATTGTAACATCATTTCTTTAACAGTTCATTCTCTCAGTATTCTGAAATGGTTTCCCTGACAGTCTGAGTTTAATAATGCACTTATTTTTTGATCATCGGTTATAGAAATATGACCTTGTTAACTTTACCCAAAGAGCACACCTATGGAAAGCATGATTTACTGTTGTGCATTATATATGTGTGCAGGAATCGCACTTGTAGTTGGTCACTGGGAAGTATACGACTGCTCCTCATTCGTGTCACAATGGTGCTCTGAGATGTATTATAATTGCAGTGACACTTAGTCAAGCACATATGTTTATCGAATGCCTTTAATGTACTAAATCAAATGGCAAAAGGGTGAAGTTATGTTAGTGTTTTTGTTAAATAGTTCATTCATTTTTTGATTTTAGATTTATCCTTTAAAGGGATTGAGGTTTATTTGAGTTGCAAATATGCCATCATATCATAGTTCTTCCAGTCTCTGGGTTATTTGTACACAAAATAAAAGGGCTAAATATTACCACTGAAATATAAGGCTAGGCTTGAAATATTCACAAGTAAATAGCCTGGTAAGTACCTATGAATCTATAAATCTAGATCAATGTAATGCTTGTAAAACATGGGACTACTAATGGAGAGGGTGCCACCCCATATCAGAATGTACAACACGCAAACATTCATACCACAAGCATGCTTATGGTCAAGTTGGAGGATTCCCCAAATCAATGTACTGCCATGCCTCTTGAGTTTAGGAGGAAACAAGACCCTTGATTGAAAACTGCTGGATGCCACAATGAAGGTATTCAGAAGTTAGCGACTGATCTGGAGAACTAAGCAATGTGCAATAAGTTAATTATTTGTATCTATAGCAAATAATTCTGCCCATTTTGTAATATGGCTGATTTAATGCATCCTAAGCCCTACTTACTTGTATATGGATGTGAAGAGTGTATTTTATATGCTCCTTAAATCATATTGTATTAGTAAGTCCATTTGCAACTGATACTTATAGAAGAAAGGTAGAAAGGAGGTAAATAATGAAATAAGGGCAATGCAGAATGAAATTCTGAGCTATCAAATTATCATCCAAACAGTCCTAACATTTTTTCAAGTGATGCAAATAGTTTCAAATGAAGATTTATCACCTGTATGATGTGATACATATAGTATATTTGTAGAGAGATGCACATACACATTTTCACTGTAGGCAAAATTCTTGCATACAGACAAGGTTGTCAAGAACACATACAGTACATCCACTACAAGCAGTGCCGATCGGAAACATAGACCAACTTATGTTAGAAGCATAACCACTTCTGCGGTAAACTCTCTCAGCCAAATGTATAATGAAGAATATAGTCCGTAAAGCTGTAGGAGACTGAGAATGAAGCAGAGCAATATGAACGAGATAAGGATATCCAAATTCCAAAATATCTCCAAAACACTGAGACACTCGATAAAATTCAAAAATGGATACAAACTTTATTAGACAAGCGCTTTCGCTATACTTACTATCTCAATTTTCATAGCACATATAGGTCATACATATACATCTCCATATATTTATATCATTCAAGATGCATTTAATACATACATATATTGTTGTTACATACACATATATATATATACCAAGACATACACACTGTTGCTTCATTTATACATGAATTTTATCTCATCATTTAGTTTATTGCATCATACTAAACATTACACACACGTACATATGATTATACACGTTTTTAGTTTTTTATTTTTTATTCTTCATAAGTGTTTTTGTATGAGTGTTTTTGTATAATATTTGTGCTTGGTTTTATTATAGTTGAATTGGTTTTATACAACTGACATTTTCCTTTTAAATATGTAAGGAGACTACTCCTAATTGAATTGACAAGACTATAAAAATGGCATTTTAAATTCATTTGTATAAAATAGACCCGAAGAAACTATTTATAGCGAAAGCGCTTGTCTAATAAAGTTTGTATCCATTTTTGAATTTTATCGAGTGTCTCAGTGTTTTGGAGATATTTTGGAATTTGGATATCCTTATCTCGTTCATATTGCTCTGCTTCATTCTCAGTCTCCTACAGCTTTACGGACTATAGACCAACTTATGCTGAGGCACTAAAAAGCAATCTTCCCACACCTCAAAGACCTCCTAAGCTTATAAGCAGGAATGCCTACCTTCAACAATCTCTAAAGCACTCAGCAAAAGCAACAACAAACACCACACATACGCCTTCAGCTAGTGGAGCTCCAAGAGTAAAGCCCATAAGGCAGGTAAACACATTCCCCAGGATTCTTGTCAATGGGGACACCATTGTTCGACACACAGATACCTCACTCAGAAGACTGAACAAGGAAAATATAAAGGTTAGTTGCTTATCTGGAGTCAGGATCCGACAAGTTACACATACAAGTCAATACACTATAGGTACCAGTATAATTCTATCATTGTTCATGTGAGTGTTAGTGACCTGGACTATTTGAAGAGAGAAATATTGATCTCTCTCTCTCTCTCTCTCTCTCTGTCTCTCTCTCCCTGAATATGTTTCTCAGGCAGATATATCCTTTGCATTGAGCAGCATTCTGCCTTCACCAAGAATGATGCCGCAGAACAAAAGAAGACTGACTCCAACAGTTGTCGTAGCTTCTCGTGTTTCCAGCGGGAATCAATATTTGTCAGAATGGGATGACATGTTAACAAACCATGTTGCTTTGCAAAAGGAAGCACTGGCTTATCTACCCCCTTATGCCTTTTTAAGCAATGCCAAATTGACAAACTTACAGACATAAATAAAACCCAAAGAAACCTAAAGGTGTTACTGGTCAATGCTGGGAGCCTAAAGAATAAACTTCATACCTTACAAGCTCTCCTCAGTCCCCAGCAAATATAGACCATCTATGCCATCTCCAAGACATTGTTTAAATCCCCTGAAAGTACTGTGGCATTGCAAGGCTTTAGTGCCTTCCATACATTTAGACCATCAGATTCATAAGTGGGGACAAAATTAGGTGGGCAACAAGTAAACGTCTAGTGTGTTTAAACATGATGATGACCTGCAGTTTGTCCATGTGCAAATTACCCTATAAAAAGTTCCATACCATACCCTAGCAAGTTATAGGTCAACTTCTATGTCCCAAAAATCCCATAACTCATACCTATACCTTCTGAAGAAGCTCATCATTGAACCAAATACCGCATTCATGTAAGACTTAACTATGATCTAAAGAATGGAAAACTTACATTGCCTCAAGGTCACGGACATAATGGTTCCTTGGCTTTAACACAAATACCCTTTAACAGATAGTGCACACACCCACCAGAGGGTTAAACATACTGGACCTAAAACTCAGCAGTATAGGAGAGTGCTGCACACCCCTCAGTATCATATCCTTACAGGTGAAGTTGGAACACAAAGCTGCCTTCTTCAAAATAAAAATCAACTTGCTAACTCTAGCAAACCCTGTAACAGTTAGGAATTATTCCAAAGTGAGTGTATGTCAAAATTCAGTGCCCCTTCTAATCCCAAATTCATAGCAACCTATTCAGAATTGTTCACAGAAACTCTGTACAACACTGTAAATTGGCCATACATAGGTTGCTGTACCTAATAGAAGTAAGCCCAAAATAAACTCTGTAAACAATCCACACTGGTAGAATCCTAACCTTAACAGGGTGTCTAACAAAAGGAAAAAAAGTCATAGCTAAAATCAGAAAGAGCAACTCCAGTAATGATTAGAAATTTTAATTAAACTAAACAGAAAACTAAGAGGTCTAATTAAGTCCATCAAGGCCCACTATGAGATCAAGATATCCTCACAGTCTAAAATCAACCACAAGGCCTTCTACAGCTGTCTTCATAACTTAAAAGGCAGCACACAACATAGTGCCAAACTGATCACTGGTGCCACCTTCACTGAGCAGAATGATGCCATGAACCTGCAGGATGACAAATTTAGCTCAAACTTTTCCCTCCACTCCTTCCCTACCTCATTCATTAAATACCTATTAGCATAACCTCCCTCCTAACTATTAGCAGAGAGAAGGTCCTGGTGGTGCTCACTAAAGCTAAAAACACAGTCAGTGTGCCCCAACAATACCCTGGGAAGCCTCCTAAATAACTTGAAACATGATCTACCAGGACCAGTTGAGTCACTTTTCAATTATAGCCTCAAAACAGGATTTGTACCATGAGAATGTAGGACTGCAATGGTTATCATGCTTCAGAAGGGTGGACCATCAACCGACCCTGGCAATTGAAGACCCGTTAGCCCCACTGGTGTGATATGTAAGTTCATGGAAAGAAATAGGCAAGCTTTAGATACTGGACCCATCCCAGTTTGGGTTTGTCAAGGGAAGGTCATGCCTACATTGACCTGTCTAATGCAATACCCCACTTAATTATAGTTGGAAAACTCACAGAACAAGTCATAAACTAAGTGGAGTAGCTCAGGGCTCCATGCTGGGATCACTTCTATTTGGCATCTACTTCTCAGAGGCAAAAACTAATGTCAAGGACCTCTGGATAACCAAGTCTACATATGACTGCAAATTGGGAGCTATCATAGATTTCCCCATGACACAAACATATTACAACAGAGTCTAAAACAGACAAATGACTGGTGTCAAAGTCATGGATTAAAAAAATGTATTATAGTACTTTTTGGGAAAATAGCCACATAGGCTAATTGCTTCATCAGTAAGATACCCCTAAGAGTTCACCTGGCAGGCAGGGATCTGGGACCTTATACAGACAGTAGTCTTGCTTTTGACCAACATGTGTACAATCTATGTTGCCCAATTTAAAAGTAAGGTCATGGCATCCAGGTTGAAAGAAGTCATGGTGCCATTTTCTCACCTATTATCAGATCCATTATTGAGTATAATGCCCCCTGTGGCATGTACTTGACCAGCCATTTGCAATTGGAAAGCACACAAAGGTTTCTTACTAGAAGAATTCAGGGTATAAACACATTTTCCTATGTGGATCAACTTAAAGTCCTGTCTCTGTATCATATCTCTTAAATTTTACTGAGAGGCGAGCTGTGCCTGGCATACAAGGCATCCTTGGATCCAGTTCCGATGGATCATTTGCACATCCATAAAACAAACAGAAACAAAACTACTAGATCCAAGAATTTTTGGAACTTTTCCGTTAACAGGGCAGCAGGCAAAATGCAGGTGCGGCAATGATAGCATGGGACTTGCACACCGTACAGTAACAAAATAAGTCACTATAACCACTGCTGTGCTAAAAGCCGTTACTGTACCACTTCCTACACAAACTTACGGCACCTGAACTGTTTGGGAATTTAAGATTAGAAGGATTTTGCCTTAAAAACACAGACGAACGTTCTGCTTACTATATGGGCATGAGAAATGCTGTTGACGTGTGCTGCAGACTATTCCACCGACAAAGCAGGGCACACCAACAAATGTACCTTAAAAATAGTACAAAAATACATTAACATAACTACCAACTACAGGGTCAAAGTGGATTGCTCTTTCTTCCCACATTTATTCTACACTTACTTCTGACCTGAAGCTAAAGGTAGCATTTCCAAACCATCATCCAGCACTTTGCTTTCCCTTCCACAGAAAAGTTCCCTTAACGTCAGTGACTTTTGAAAGACAAACAAAAATTTTGCTTTTCTGGCCACTCTGTAGGAAATCACTGAGGTGTACAATCAGAAAATAATGACGGACATTTCAGTTTCAAACTTCATACCCTGCATAAAATTTATGGTAATGCAAAACCTGTTAACTCTGCAACAGCAATATTTTAAAAATGTCCCTATTTTTGGCCATTTGTCCCCCGTTGTTTATTACTCTGTCCAGATTGCTTGATGTAAGACAGACTGAGAGGTATGCTTACCAATAAACCTATGGCTGAAGTATGTATGCATCGATGTGTCTGGAATGTATCACTATTTCAGGCTGCATTTCATGCCCCCGTCACTGGAAAAGTACCATCATTTTTGCTTGTGTCATAAATAGGACATATTAGCAAAACAAATATGTGTCACAGAGTATCCCAATGCTCTCGAACAGGCTCTCCATCCTTGCGAAGAAAAGTCCATTCCTAACCCTATTTAAGCATGACCTTGATCAGTGGATGGGAAATCAGAAATTCACCCTGGGTCTGGTCTCCATGTATCTGATAGACAGAGCCAGCCAGTAACTATGCCCAAACTAGCACACCATCCCCCACACACATAACCTCTAGGAACTTCCTAACATACTCCCTCCTAAACAATGCCCATGATACATAGGGGCACAGTTGGGTTGGATTGCACAACTAGGCTTACAAAGGCCTGATGGTAATTAGCCTAGTATTTACTTATGAACCTGTATTACCTAGTCTTGGTAAAATCATAAAACATTGTAGCTAAGTGGTTAGTTCCATGCTTCTAAAAAGATCTACTTGTATCAATCTTTGGAATGAGTGACTGTAGAAAATTATCAATGTGAAACATGAGTCATTATCAACATCATCAAATCCCGTCTTCCCATTTTCTACAGGGGGTCAGGGTGTCACGTCTCTTTTTTGATTCATTGTTCCTCTCCTTCTTCAACAGGCATGCCTTAATTTCACAGCTCTTCTCTCACACAGTCCATCCAGTTCTTTGCTAGATGCTTCGATTCCTCTTGCGTTCTTCCTGCCTGTTCCAAATATTCTTCACTAGATTGTTTAGTGCATTTCTGCACATGTGGCTGAACCAAAACAATCTCCTCTTCTCTTTGACCTTCTTTGTAATTTGGTCTTCTTGGGCTTCCACTCTGATGTTCTCACTTCTTCATCTGGACCACAGTGTGCCTCCTACCACCTCTCTCAGGCTCTTTATCTGTATCACCACTAGCTTCCTCAACTGCTTTGCCATTACTGTCCAATTTTTTGTACAATGCAGTAGTACTGGTTGCACCACTGTTTTGCATACATTACTTTTCAGCTTCTTTGTCATTCTTCTGTCATACACTACCCCTGACATCTGTGCCACTTAGCTGCAGTCCTTCTGATTATAGCTTTGCCCTCCTCTTTCAGACTTCTCTTCTCAAACAAACCTCCCACATATTTGAATCTGTTAATTTGTTCCATTATTTTCCTACCAATCTCAATTTTCAGCTTCTTCTGATTTCCCCATTTGCTAGCATTGCAACTGACTTATCTGTACTCAGTTTCATCCTGCTTAAGTTCAGTTTTTGCATTGACCTGTTTGCTAATGTAGTCCATCACCAATACAAACAGCAGTGGACTTAGTGATGAACCCTGATACACACTCACTTCTACTAGAAACCCTTCTGTGAGTCTGAACATGTTCAAGTTTGTGTCATTGGGTCCTTGTGCATAGCCTATACTAATTCAACCAATGTTTCTGGAACTTTGAACCAGCACAAATAGGTGGCATCATAGATGTGTATACCTTCATAATTGGAGGTATACTATCAAGACATCATTGCCTTTTATAGTCTGCTCAAGGTGAACAATTCCAGGGAGAGGTCAACAAATTTTATCACATTTCATGCATGTTAAGACTAGAATTCATCTACAGAATACTACCTTCAACATTTTCCAATTATAGATTAATGCATTAAGACTTACTTATTTGTTTAAGACAATGTCATTTTTAAGTGTTTTAAATATAATTTCTAATACTTTTAGCATGCAGAAACACAAAGGACCTCAGGGCTCATCTAGCTTTTCCATTTATGCTGCTGCATGTTCCATTTAACCCTGAGATTCTCATTTTGTACACCACCCCCATAAAAATAACCCTATAATGCATCTGCCTCACTGAATATCTAGGCAAAATGTTCCATTTGTAGTAAATTCTTAAAAATTCTTATCATATTTCATAGCGATTACACCGTTAATTCTTTACTGGAGAAGAGGACAGTACTGCTGTAGCCAGGGAAAGGGTTTTCTTTTCTTTTCTCTCTCTCTTTGTTATGCAAATGTTAAAGGAACTTGGAAAAAGAATAAATTATCCTAACAGGGCAGAGCATTAAATAATGCCACATGTACATCACACCCCAACACTGCCATGAGTGTGTGACAAAGCACTTGTTCTACCCATCCCTCACTGCTGTCTAAACAGCAAGTACATAGCAGCAGAACCACCCTCAAGCCTCTATTAGCAAATTTTCATCAATGACAAAAGTCCATAGACTCGGCATGAGCAAGGAAAGCTGGCATCAGACCATTGACCCTACCTGTTCCTGGTGGGCCCTTCATCACTTGAATTCCTCTTCAATCTCAAGTCATCAGTAGTACTGTCACAGTCCTGTCACAGCACATGCAAATAATCAACTTTTGATACATTGCTGTTAATTTTTGTTAAATATGAAAAAATCTCATGATATGTGACAACAACAGTGCAAATTATTACAGTACACAACCAGTCAAATAATGAGATACTTTCCTTTCCTACTTTCTTGTTCTTAAGAGATGACGTGATTTTGTATGCAAGTGAACAGTTTCAGAGAGTTGCTTGCAATGTAACACACCTCTAGTTAGAGCACTATCTTTGCATACCATCCTTTCCACACTGGAAACCATTTTATGCTACTTTTGTGCATTGGTGGTCAGCTGTAGAGTGTAGGTGTGCAATAATGCACACTTATCGAAATATAATTCATTGGAAAAGGTCACTGCTGTGGAGAAATCTCTCTTTAGAAACATACCTAGAAGCCTCCCTTCCCAAAGGTGCAGGGACCATGGTATGGATTATAAAATATAGCAGGGTAATGGGTATGAAGCTCCCCTCTATTTCTTGGGAGGTGGGGATAAAGCCAATTACATACCTGCTATAGACATTTTGAATTTTATCCAAATATATTTTTTATTTTTTTATTGGTGCTTATTTTAAATCTATTTGTGTATATGAGATCTAGAAAAATGTTTAGGATACCTTCAATATTTGCAGTTTACTTAGACATTAAAGAAAATTAATTCTAATAAGCATTCAGAGCAGACATCTGCACTGTGCATGTATTATCAGATAGTTTGCATGGTCTGTATCCATCTGGAATGTTTCCATACACCATGCCTCACAACATTTTGTACGGTACATGTGCACAGTCCCTTAAGGTCTAATATTGCTTCATTCTAATTTCTATATCATCCAGTTTCATGCAGCTTAGCAAGAGTGAGTCACCGAGCCATCAATGGCATTTACACATGGAATGATTATGTGGCAGTGAAAGAGAGCAGGAGGATCTATATAATGACATATGACTGCAGCTACAGATATGATGGAGGATGGTGCTTTCTGGAAGGGAAAGAGATACCAGTAGACTTATCTATTTATATTTATTTATTTATTTATTTATTTATCTAACATTTGTTAACTGGAAAAGTCCAACTGGGATAGAGCCCATTTTTAGTGGAGGCCTGGGGAGAAATGCTCCAGATGCATGTCTTTGGAATGTGGGATGAAACTCAGAGGAAACTCATGCAAATGCAGAGAGGATATGCAGACTCTGCACAGAATGCACCCCAGCAGAGAATCAAACCAGAGAACATCTTGCTGTGAGGTGACATCACCAACCACTGCACCACTACCAATTATCACAAATATTATAATGGCTGGGGAGATTGAGGGGAGTAGGCAACAAGGAAACATACAAAAAAACTTAAGTGATTGGTACATGGGAATGGAACTAGTACATCTGTAAAGATTATCAGTGACATCACACAAACTGATGTATTTATTTTGAAGAAGGAAACAAATATCATGCAATCAATGTCTACGATACTCAGCCAATTGGTGAGTTAATGAGAGGGAAGGTGAAACAATGCTTTCAAATACTTTTATCAATTGTATTTTCTGAAATAGCAATTCTTTTAGTGGATGATGCCAGTAATCAAAAAAAGATACAATATTTCTGCTTGGCAATGGAATGGGTACTCATTTTGTGGAAATCCCTGAAAAATGTTCGGTAAAAAAACACAATAATCAAAAAGTAGTTTCTGTGACATGAACTGCACCCATATGCATTTTGTATATTTTCATTTAAATGTGTGGCATAGATACCAATGTGTTTGTTATGTTTTTTATAATATCAGTACAGAAATGGACTCTGAAAACTTTGAAGTCCCTCATGTAATGTTCAGTTTAGTATGTGCCAGTGTAAGTGAATCTTTACCAGTGAAAAGACTTATCAAACTCTACCTACTGATTTAACAAACTAACATGAATATGTGAAGTCCCTAACCTTAACCTGTTCAATCATAGAATAATGTTACTCTCAGCATCCAACACCAGAGAAGAGTTCCAAAAATTCTACAGCTAAGCAATCTGTAATCACACATCTGTCATCCTTTTTGGTATGATTTATTTTTATTTATCTGCGTTTTTGTAAGAACATGCATGTGGTTGTACATTTATACAGTTACAGCTGTATATTGTGTACCCCACTATAAAGATAATGCTATGAATTAAAAAAAAATTATATATATATATATATATATATATATATATATATATATATATATATATATATATATATATATATATATATATATATATATATATACACATGAATATAGAGAGAGAGAAAGAGATAGATATATATGTATACACACACACACACACACACACACACACACACACACACACACACACACATACACACACACACATATAGAGAGATAGAGATACAGATACATATACCATCAGAAAGCCATGTAAAAATACACCATTAAACAAACAGTCAAATCAGAGTTATTACAGCATTTATTCTGGATTCATCAGGTAAAACATTAAAGTTACACTTCAGGTTAACCGAGTGACTCAATGAAAAACATGTTCCCAAAGCTGTCAGCCAATGATTGCAAAACATTCTGCTACAAAGTGAATTAAAAGATATAAACCCGCCCCAAAGAGTGCGTTGATTTCAGGTTTTATGTTATTTCACTTTAAAGTACCTCTCTATGGCAGCAGCTGATACTTAATATGTTTTCTTTGTTTATTAGTTAGTCTAGGAAGACCAATAACTGCTAGCCGAGAGTGTAATCACTTGTTATAAGAGGTGGAAAGTAATCATGGTTTGAGATCGGTCATGCAGAGAGTAGAGTTCAAACATTCAGGGTTATAAAAGTTCTGCTGGAGAAGAGAAGGTCAGTAAAAAGGTTGTGTTACTGTAACTCAGAAATGAAGCAAGCTCATCTGATGCCCTATGCAGATCCATTAACTGATGCCTTCATAAAACTGTAAAAAGTCACACCAAGCATTTAAGTGCTTCAGCCATAAAAGCAGATACAGTATGCACATTCTTTTCGATGTAAATGTAGGTACTGCTGTCTCGTACCGTCATACATGCAGATTATGACTCGACAACTTTCACCCTGGACAGCCACCCCCTTTGCCCCACCCTAGTTGCAGCTCTGCTGTAACACCAGACACAGTTCTCCTCGTATTAATATATATATTTATTTTTATGTGTACATCTTTTTAACGGACAATTTTGAAATTGTTTGTGCTTTCTTGGAATACATAATGTATGGCTCAGAATGAGACATATACAAGCCAGCAATGCATGGCAGTCAACAATTTCAGCATCTGAAGACATCTATTCATACCTCTCAACTATACAGATTTTTGCAGAATGTCCAGATTTTTGTCTTATATTTTTAGTCCATTTTTCATAAAATTGTGTTTTTTGGCAAATTAGCAGCAAATCATTGTAGACTGAAGTTAGAATATAGTTTGTCAGGCATTTGAGTTTCAGACTTCATACCCTTCAGAAAATGCATTCTAATGTAAAACCTGTTATTCTATCAACTAAGTATGTAAGAGCAATATTTAAAAAAGTGTTTTGCTCCTTTGTCATACTTTTATTAATGGCTTTATCCAGATTTCTTGCTCTAAGAGGTTGAGAGGTGTGAATTCTATACACAGCCACTTTCCGCTAGGTATGTGGTTCTTATCTTGCTATGCAAGTGATGGCCATCATTTATCTCTTAACTGCATATGAAGTTTCAATAGAAAATTGGTTATCCTCCTAGTAACATTTGTAGGCAAAGCAAAATTAATAATTATGCCATATTAGTACCAAAGAACAAAAATGAAGTGATTGCAGCTTTGCCTATGGTACAGAAATAGGAAATATGTAGAAGGGAGGCTTTCTTGCCTCAGGTGTGTGTGAAATATGCTATATCTCTGAATCCTGATTCAAGGATGCATCTAGCATCCCTCAAATTACAAGGCATAATGCCATTAACTCCATCTGAACATGTGAGACCAGTTGTAATGTGGTCACCTAACACTTGTAACACTTTTCACATACAAACACACAAAATAAAGGAAAAATAAATGGTAACAGGAACCCTGTGACCATCAATAACATTAGGTATCATTTAATTGGGTTTTAACACATTTGATTATGACCATACCTATCAAGTGTCCAGATCTTTGCTGAATTTCTAAATTTTTGCCTCATATTTTTGGTCTCATCCTCATAAAATGTGTGGTTTTCTGACAAATCACTGAAGACTGAGGTCACTAAATAATGACATACATTTGAGTTTCAGACTTAATATCCTTCAGAAAATGCATGCTAACACAAAACCTGTTATTCTAGTAACAGTCTAAGTTTACAAGAGCAACATTTAAAATATGTTGTTATTTTTGGGGCTTTGTCTAGATTTATTGTTCTAAGAGGTAGAGATGTATGGCTATGACTGGGAAAAAACATTAGAAATAACTCATGAACTGAGAGAAACTAGTAATTAAAAATAATTTAAACATCGAGGGTAAAGTCAGTAGTCTTTTATAGATTCATAGATGCACAGATTGTTACTAGGCTAATAGGGCTTTGTAAGCCTAGCCACATTTTCTTGAAAGAATAAAGATGTCCTGTATTCAAATAGGATATTGAGGGCCAGATGTTTATTGGTTTATAATTGTTTACTAGGCTAACGACCACAAGGGACATTTTAAGCCTAGACATGCATCCCAAATCTCTGACATGTTCTGATACCCTTGATAAGTGTAAGCATAGTTCTAGGAGATGAACCATTTACAGGTTACCTGTGTCCATTAGAGACATTGGTGCCAAACCAGTGATGAACTTCCGGATCCCATCCAATTGTCCAAGTTGCACTTGAATTGGGTTAGGGAGGAACTCTGCTTCACATGGAAGACGAGCCTGTTCCATAGGAGTGGCAGTCTCTGGGACACACATCTGTCTCTTCAGCATGTTCTGTGTAAGTCTCAGACAAAAATCAGGACCCTAGACCTTGTATTTCTAGCACTGTTTGACTTACAACTATGCAGGAGATTCATAAGTGTGGGATTTGTGGATGCCTGGTAAGCCAGATAGGAAGAGGTTTTATGGGACTCCACATAAGGCAGGTTTGTTGCACCTTGTATTCTTTTTATAAGGAACCTCTGAAGACACTCTAGTTGCTGAATATGCCAGGACAGGTACATACCGAAAGAAGAATTATACTCTATGACTAGTCTGATAAGGGCAGAGTACAGTGGGATAAAGACAACTTTGGACCTACATGCCATTCCATTACTTATAAGTTTCAAAACATAAAATGATTTCCTCTCAACTGTGCCCACATGGTGGTCAAAGGTAATGCTGCTATCTACGTGATACCCAGATCCCTGACCACCGGGTCAACTTTTAAGGGTGTATTATCAACATGGTTATTAAACTAGATGGTTGACTTCCCAAAGGGTAGAAATATGCATTTATTAGCACTGTGTTTAACACCAAGGCTTTGCCACTATTTGTTAGTCACACATAGGCCTTCCTTGAAGAATGCTAGTGTCTGCAGGGGAGTTGAAGATAATTCCCAGTTTGCAATCATCTGCAAACTTATGCCAGTCATAAATCTTCAGCATTTGCTTCCATTTTAGAAAAATAGATGACAAAAAGAAGCAGTCATGGTATCAGGCCCTGGGGTACTCTGCTAATGACTGGCCTCTTGGTGGAGGTGGTCTCACCAGTTTTGAACTCCAGGTTCCTATCAGTGAGCCAGATGATGATCCAGTGCATGATAAAAGGATTTATACCTAAATGAGTGAGCTTGTCTATAATGTCTGAGTAGTGTATTGTATCAAAAGTCTTGGCCAGGTCGAGGTAAGCTGAGTGCACAATCTTACCTTCATCCAGTGCTTTGGTGACCCTCTCAAAAAAAGTCAACCAGATATAATAGGCATGACAATCTTTTAACAAAGCTGAGTTGTGATGGCTCCAGTATTTGCAGGTTACATATGTCCTCATTTATCATGTCCATAATGATGCTTTCCATGGCCTTACACATGATGCTGGTCAGACTTATGGGCCTGTAGTATCCAGATCAGTGGCTGGACCTCCTTTGTGAAGGGGAATGACTGTAGCCATCTTCCATTCCTTGGACACAAAACCTGATTATAGGCTCCAGTTTTAAAGTGATTCAAGTGGACCAGAGAGGCCATGTTTCATACTATTTATTAAGCATGCTGGGATGTTATCAGAGCCCCATTAATGCAGCATTTCTGGCCTTGGAAAGTGAATTGATGAGCTCTTCCCTAGTAATGTTTAGGCAATTACTTTTCCAATCATAAATGTGTCTAATACAACTTTGATTGTTTTTCTTCAAATATCGCATCATAATACATAACAATTAGTAATGAGTGACAAATATTAGCAATCAACAATTGGAACATACTGGAGAAATACGCTTGTAAAGATCATCCATAACAGAAATACATTATTACTAACAATTTTTGTAATAAAATAACCATAGTGTTAGTTAGCTAATTACGCATAAATAATTTTGTAGTGATGCTATATTAACAGCATATAGAAGGACCTCATTTTACTAGTCTTAAAAGAAAAAAAAAAAAAAAAGACTTCACTAATACAACTGGGTCTAGGTCCTGGTCAAGACAGAACTGATAAGGTGGCTTAACTAATTCTAGAACAGGAGCTCCTTGATTTAATTATTTCTGATATCTTGAAAGAATTGGAGAAATATCCATCTGAGGAAAATTCATATTTTAACCATAATGCAATCCTTTTTCGTATCTGTATCACTATCCTTGTCTTCTCAAATAGGATTGTAATACAGTGGTATTTTCAAACATAACAAAGGCTAATTTATTTATTTATGTACTTGTCTTTGTTGACTGGGAAAGTCCGACATCAACCATTTTCAGCGGAAGCCCAGGGAGAAAAGGTCCACCATTAACAAGTGAGTTTCAGACAGGACTCAGAAAAATGACAGCTACAATACTCATGAAACAACAAACATAATTGTCCAGGTCCCCTTCGATAAACACATCACACCAAATGACATTTGACGTCCTTTATTAAACTTCCATAACATAGCTTTGATGCAAGTTCATGCCAAAATGTGATTACTTACCCAGCTACATTTGTCTAAACCCCTTAAGGCCCTCTCCACTCTTACCTCATTTCCTTGCAATCATCCCTCCCTCCATTTAACCCTTTTAACTCCTCAGCCCACTTAACTCCCACTAATATATCAATCTAACCCCTCTTGAAGATGTCCCTGGACTACCTGGTTTGTTGAAAAACCTCCTTTACAAGACAGGTATATACAGTAAAGTATTTACATCAGCAACTGTAAGTCAATATAGTTGTTCCAGCTGTAAATGGATTGATACTGCAGAAGGGAAAACATTACTGTAAATAGTTTGTGTTCTTTCATTTCAGTAAAGAAAGATTTGCAAGGAGTTCAGGATACATAAAGAAGTTATGTTGGAAGTGAGCTTTTAGTATTGTATATGATTGTAAAGAGTGCAAAAAGATAGAATGAGGTAAATTATACAATTATTCAGGAGGGGAGGGAGTTATTAGTGCTGTATAGGAGGCTAGTGGTAATAGCATACGACTAAGACGGCATAATATAAGATTGGTTCGATTTAGGCTACCTGTTCCAAATTGGTGAACCTAGAATATTTATAACTTGGGCATACAGGAGAAACTATGCCAGAATTAATAATGCTCTCAAATAAACTTTACAGCTTCATAGATAGTTGCTTCATAACTGTGTCACCATCACACAAAATACACAGAGAATTTAACAGAAAACAAATAATGGAACCAACAGGATAAACAGATTACACAATATGAAGGAAAGGCTCTACATATCTAAGGAACAGCCCCAAATTCAAAACCAAAACCAAACATCACTTTTGTCCAAACTGTATTAACAAGGACATACAATTCAAACAAGACTTACTTTAAGTTCAACTTTTTAAACAAGACAGAAGAAAACAGCAAAATGTTATTTTACAAACATTTACAGATGAATATTTAGAGCATTTACTACTCTGAGCTATTATCAATATCTTAGAGAAGAAATTTACTTCAGGCTTCAGTAACCTAACCACAACCAGCCCTACATTACTGGAATTAAACGGTGAAGCCAAGCAAATATCCATTTCAAAATGAATCTTGTGTAATTCTAGATCTCTTGTTCCACTGGTCATGAAAACATCCCAAGAAGTTTCCTTTCTACTGCAAATTTTAGTTTGGGAACATATAAACCTCTACCTAAATAGAAGCCTTTCTTATGCCAATTGTAAGGCTAATAAATGTACAAAAGAAATAAGCCTTAAAATATCCACTAATAATGGCAGCAAATGTAACAGTTATATCACTCAATGGCATTATCTTTGTGACAAAATTCCTCTGCCTTTATGATAATGTCAGTTGTTACGCATATTAAGAAGAGATCTTGAAGAAAATAGGTACACATAAACTTTAAAACAGGTAATTGTAGTCAAAATTCTAGAAGGTTCTTAGGCCAAAAGCTTGTTACTATTCTTACCATCAGTGACTAAAGGTATAAAATATCCATGTCTCATAAATTCTCCTATGAATTTTAGGGTCTATATTAGATCACCGAACGCTTAAAAAAGCGAACGGTGATTAATTGACCCTATGTAAGTGAAAGCTTACAATTTCGGACTGTCAGAAAAGAGATTTTTTTCCTAGGGAAAAAAATCGCTGTGCCAACAAAAAACATACTTTAAACATTACATTAAGTGGGGGGCTTTGCACTCTACACCCCCCCTACTTAAATATACTACAGTGCCAAAAATGGCAAAGTAACAAAGCGGCCAAGTGAATTCTTTCCCAGGGAAAGAATTTGCTTAAAAGCTGCTTCGATTTTTTGCTGTTTCAAGCTTTTGAGTTTGACCAAGACACATTAGAAAGAATGCATCTTACGTCTTCTAATAGGGAACCGAATTTTATACCTCTCTCAAATTATTACCTGTTGCCAAATGTCTTGTATAAATCCTTTGTTCAATGTTGGTATTTGAAACAGTTCACACAGGGATATACATCTTGCCAAATAAGATATCAGAATTTCTTTACAGAATACTCAGATTTGGTTATGGAACAATGGATAAAAATAGTCCTAACTTGCATCTGTTGAAGACGCTTGCATATGTTTTGCAGCCAGCTATTATTCACCACAACTGGGATGTTTTGTGACATACAGAAGTACGCCATAGCAAACACATACCAAAAAGTGAAGATAATAAGTTTGCATTGAAGTATTCATTGCTTTACATGAAGCATGGAATAGCTTGCAACAGAAATAATGCACATGGGTCTATTTCAGAACATCGAAACCCAAGATGATCAAAGACCACATCACTGTGAAGAAATAAATGAAAACCCAGTTCAACAGACTGAATTAATGACTATCTTCCCAGGGTAAGTAATAACTCAGTCAACAGCACACAAAACCTAAACTGCACCATTCTAAACCTACCCAGGTGGGGGGGGGTTGTGCCCCCAACACCCCCCCCAACTAAATATACCAACTTCGAGATTGCACTACAGTTGGGAAAAAGCCAAAGTTCACCTTCATGGCCAAAAGGTTACTTTCTCTGGGAAGATATTCATTTATCCAGTCTGTTGATTAACTGGGTTTTCATTTAATTCATCTTGATGATGTGGTCTTTGATTATCTTAGGTTTCAATATTTTCAAGTAGACTCATGTATACATATACACACACACACACACACACACACACACACACACACACATATGTATATATGTGTATATATATATATATATATATATATATATATATATATATATATATATATATATATATATGTAAATATAAATATATATATATATATATAGATACACACATATACACACATATATATATGTAGATACATATATACATACATACATATATCTTGCATGAATATTATATATAATGAATCTGGATTTTGAATACACTATCTAAAAAATCAGTGTTAAGGTCTATCAAACAGCAATGGTAAGAACCAGTTGTAAAAGCATATGGCCATATAATGATCCACTGGTCTCTGCAGCACATTTGATTAGTAGATGAACAACTCAAAATGCTAATTCTTGTGTAGCATGTGGCATTTTAAGGTACTGTTAAAGGGAAAACAAAATTACCTTGTGTAGAGTTAATGACGTGAAGAAAGTCCATTAAGCAGTTAGCCAAGTGGTCCCTAAAAGCTAAGCTGAAGTAGGATATAGAAGAATTATTTTCACTTTGGGGTTAAGTAGTGCTCTGGCTTAAGGAATCATCTTTTTTTTTTTTTTTTTAAATAAAGTGCTACCATTCTGTTTATAATTAAGGACAGTACAGGCCTGGGGGTTCTGGCTCATTTCTCTCTTAATGCTCAGTTTCATTACTGATGGGCCAGAACATACATAAGGACTATATTGCTGTGCTGTGCTAAGCTCAGCAAAAGCAGGATATTGCACTCCATTCTGTCAGTTAATAATGATCTGTGTCAAGTACAGATCCATGCTCTTAAGCTGAAATAGACAAACAGCGAATAAATAATGTGTAACATCATTATAAGGTCTACCATTATGTAACACATTCTGTATGTCTTGGGGGATTATACATTATATTTGAATCAGCATGCGGAAAGTAATGATGGTCATAGGTAATGTCCATTTTATTATGAAAGTTGCTATAAGAAAAATACATTTTTAGACATTATTATGGATGCATGCATTTATGCACTACAACCATGTGGGATTTTTGTTGAAATTCTAAGGCAATCAATTGCAGTTCTCAGAAGATTAACACTGAAAGTGCAAAATAAGACAGTATACATTTAAGTATAACACTGGAACACATGACAATATTCCCCTTATTCAGATGTGCAGAGGCCTCAATATTAGTATGCATAAGAAGTAATGAAGTGGGTACATAGCCTCAATGAAAACACAGTAAAGCTATCATGGCAGATTGCAAGATTTGTGGCAATTGCTGGTGAATTGCACCTAATTTGCAGTTTGCATGCAATTTAGTTGTGTGTGTAGTATGCCAAAAGGAGGAAATTAGACTGAGAAAGGTAAGTGATTAATTTTGATTTCATTGAAAATTTCAGCTATACCAAAAGTTTGGCATTTGGAGTTGCAAATGTTTTTGTAGATTGTTGCGGGTTATAGTTAGATTGAGGGCCAGGGAAAGGGACAGATTTAGTGTTGTACATGTTTGGTTTTGCATATTGTGTGTGCCTGAGTGGCCTGTATGGTGGCAGTGTTATGCAAAGGGTTTCTTTAACATAAGGTGTACAACTGTAGTTAAGAGTATGGATAGTATTTGGGTTACCATACTTTAGTAGGGTAGCACAGGTGGACATAAAGACAGGGCTCATTGTTTGTGGCATGTGTGCACTGAACTTTTTTTCTCAAAGCTGGGACACAACCTTCATCCCCTGGATAGCAAAGTCTGCTTATCAATAGGTATACTTTCATGTGGTACATTCCATTGCCATAGGCCCAGTAGCACAAAGACAAGGATAGCCACTCTGTGTCTTGGATAAGTTACTGGCTGGCACATGTCATGACATTGTGGCTGTGATCTACTTAAATTCCCATCAACACCAATATTCATGCAGCCTTTGAAATGTTTTGTAAGAAACCATCTTCTATTCTTGGGGCCACTGACTGTATCCATACTAGTATAATCAGCCCTTAAAGGGATGATGGATAGTACTAAATCAATGGAATGGGGTGGATTTTAATCAACTGCCTGATCATGTGCTAAATAGGAGGAAAGATACTTCATATCATATATTCATTCCTTAGCAGTATGCATGCTATTTATGTCTGAAGGATCTGTTTAGTCAGAACCAGGTTCATTACGAATACAATTCTAAAAATATATCAAGTGGGAGAATATACATGAATATGCAACCATCAGCACCATAAAATTGTACCTTATGAATGTACATGTAGGAGCACCTTCCAGCATCATATTTTATGCATTTCAGGAAGCATACCATGTCTATATTACGATGTCAAAAGATGAGTTCACAGAACACAACTTTATTGACATGTATACATCGACCTTTTGAAATGCCAAATGGCCGCTTTAGCAGATTTTTTCCCATGGGAAAAAAATCGCTCAGCCGTCATTGGAGATGTACCATTTTCCCCACTGTAGTGCGGTCTTGGAGTTGGTATATTTAGTTAGGGGGTGTGGGGGGGGGGTGAAAGCCCCCACTATGTAGGGTTTGAAAGTTTGGTTTGTGTATGGTTGAGCAATTTTTTTTCTCTTGGTAAAAAAATCGCTGAAGTGGCCATTCGGCATTTCAAAAGGTCGATATTTACATGTAGATTAAGGTGTGTTAGGTGAACTCGTCTTTCAACATCATAATATAGACCCGGCATACCTATATGCAGTTATCCATTGCTTGCAAATTAAACTTGCAATCAAAAATGGGTTGAGTAGAAATATGTCTATTTGGGTAGCTGAAATCATGATTCAAGTAGCTGGATAGATATAGGGTGCTCTGCATTACACACCTTAACATCATATATAATCAGATAGAATGGTTTGCAATTCTGCATTGTATCCTGGCTATATCAAAGCATTGTGGCCTTTGAATTCAAGGTAGTGGAGGTACAAACAATGAACACTGCCTTGCTTTGCAGGAACAGCACTATAACAGACTACTGGATGGTACCGAATATGCACAGGATAAAGAACATTAGTTGGCAAGAAGGCAAAACTTGCTGATTGCTTACATGCAAACAACCATGCAGTATCTATTACAAATTCAAAACTTGTCCACAAGTAGAAAAGTGATACCTACAAGCTGTCTTACCATAACCCAGCCAATTTATACAAAAGTGTACAGGTCCTGAACATCCACATCAGACCACTTATGCTTGCTCTTTTTTTCATTAATTCCATTCAATTTCATTTATTTATTACCTGGGATAGTGCACCAGTCTTAAATGACAAACAGCAATCTCAACTTGGGTTGCATGACAGAGCAAGAACAGACTGAAACAATATGCAATAACAACTTCTGACAGAGATAAAGATATCAATATATGCAAAGACAATAATGTAATTGCAGAAGAAATGACATTGCCTAACATATGAATAAACAAATGACACTAACATTTTCAGCAACTATGATGTTGCACAGTAGCCATGAGA
>NC_056747.1:594825559-595008059 GCF_019279795.1 Protopterus annectens | reverse complement strand
TCCATATTATTTTTCATTCATGCAGCTTTAAATCCCTTTGGAGCAGTCCACGCATGTACCTCCCAGATTAGAGGGAGATCCTCCTCTATTCATCTGGGGCTATCCCTGCAGGGTCAGAGTAGAGGCACTAGTCCTGCAGGCAGTCCAGCATGTGACAGCCTGGCAAGTATCACTGAACAGGGGATTCAGAGTTTGGTTGATGACGTATTGGAAGAGGTGGTGGACAGGAAAATTAAGTCAGTCAAAACCTCTCTTCAGCATGTAGAAGACACTCTGACCCAGTATGTCCCAACCACCACTCCAACACAGGCACCTAAACCCCTCAACATTGTGGATCCCCACTGCAGCACCATCTGACAGTGTACATGTCTGATGCTCTGTGGACTGGGTACACAGCTGAGAATTCCTTAGCCCTTCTTCCCCTATCATTTCTTCTACACCCATTCTCTATTTCCCACCCACACTATTCTCTTACAAAAAAAAAAAAAACTTTTGAAAAAAAGGGGGGTCTATCCCCCAACATAAACATAGTGCCATAGTGCCCATACTCCTCACCGACCCCAGCTCAAACCCTTTTTTTTTTTAAACAAGTTTATTGTTTTTAACATACAAAATAAATATCATAACAATCTTATACAAGCAGTTAAAATGTAAATAGTTATAACATTTGATAAAACAACCAAAATATTTACAGAGACATCCACTACAAATCAAATCAATTGATTAAACTGTAATGTCTTACTAATGAAACTAAGACTTTAACAGGTTTTGTAAAGTATCCCATATAGTATAGTAAGACGTTTTTCTAGTGGTTCTTGACTTTATTGTCATTAGTTCCATATGACACACTTCAGTCATAACATTTTTAAATTCATTAAATGAAGGAGGAGTATCTGAAATCCAATTTCTGGTAATTATTTTTCTAGCCACTGCTAGAATAGACCATAATAAGGGAAGTTTAACTTTTTTAACACTTTTAGGAACAGGGGTGTTAAATAATATAAGTGATTTAGAGACAATGAAATTATCTGTGAAAAGAGCCTGCAAAAAATCATTGATTAACATCCAATATTCCTTCAATTTTATACAGTCATAAAACATATGTGCCCAATCAGCATTTATTTCTACATTACATCTCTTACATAAGTTGTCTTTATTGTTAATTTTATTCATCATTAAAGGTGTATAGAAAGATCTATGTAAAAAATTCCAAGTAAAAAGTCTCCAATTAATGGAAGAAGTAGTTTTATAAGCAGATTCCAATATATATTGTTTATCTTGTTGTTTTGGTGATTCACCATTAATGGAAATGAAATAATTCCAATAAGTATCTGAACTGTAATGTGTTTCTTCTCTAATAATTTTATGTATGTGTGAGAGCTTACCTTTATCAGAAACCCTATGTTGTAAATTTAATATCAAGTAATCAATCAGAATTGGGACAGATTCTTTAACTGTTAAAGACATTAAATCAAGTTTATTAATAAGATGTTGTCTAAAAGTCTGTATCTCTAACCAACATGTTTCTCTCAAATCAAATTCTTGCTTTAAAAAGTCTAAATTTTTTACTTTATTGTCAGACAGCAACTGATACCAGTACTTTAAATCATTCTCTGTGACTAGAAGAATTCTTTCAGAGGTTGATGATAAAAGAATACCTTGTGTATCCATTATAGGGAATAGGATAAAATTCCATTCCTTATATTTAGGATGCATAAATATAAAGTTACGATATCTAATAATAATATTTAATGGGTAACTAGCTATATATTTTGGTGTAATAGATGAAGTACAAAATTATTTTAGTAACCATAACATGGGGTTATTTACAATAGTATTTTTATGTATTAATGATATTTTCATGAAGTGAATGCTAATTAGTTCCCAATAATCTTTCCATTTAGCAACATATGACTGATCTATTAACAAAGTAATAACTTTTATAATAGAAGAGATAACATATAAATTAAAGTCTGGAAATGAAATGCCCCCTTGAGACCAACTATTAGTATGTTTCTTTAATGCAATCCTAGGTCTATTAGGTGCCCAATAGAAATTTAACATTTGTGAATTCAATTTCTTAATAATTATTTTTGTAGGTGGGAGTATTATTGATTGTATTAAGTATAATATCTTAGGGAATATTATCATTTTAATAATTGTGAGTCTCTCTTCCATGGTAAAAAACATATTGTTCCAGCTATTGAAAAGATTTTGTATATTATGAAGACAGTTACTATAATTATTATGTATAATAGAGTTAATATCTTTAGTTAATATTATGCCTAAGTAAGTTATCTGACCTGAGTTGGGTATATATTTGTGAAAATCATTAGTGAGGACATTTTTTCATGCGTATATTGGTAATATTTTAGTTTTTTCTTCATTAAATATCAAACCAGAGATATTTTTAAAATCTGTCATTTTATCAAATAATGACTGCATAGAAGAGTTAGTTCCTGCTGACGTAATTAGAACATCATCTGCAAAAAGTTGAATTTTAGATATTGTATTTTCATCTATATCAAATCCTTCTATATCAGTGCTGTTTCTAATCAAATTAGCCCAAGGCTCCATTATTAAAGTAAATAATAGTGGAGAAAGTGGACACCCTTGTTTTGTACCTTTTAATATGGGTATTTTTTGTGAGACATATGTTCCTAACTTAATGTAAGCCAATGCTCCTTTATATAGATGTTCAATTAAATTTACAAATGCATCATAGAAATTTGTACACTTCAATAAGATAAACAAGTAGTCCCAACTTACTGAGTCAAATGCTGAACTTATATCAAGACTAATAAGTGTTAAGTCTTTCTTTTTCCTGTTTGCATAATCAATTAGCGTTAAAGTTCTCCTTATATTATCAAAAGTATTTCTATTTATAATAAAGCCTGTCTGATCTATATCTATTATACCTGGAATGATTGCCTTTAATCTGTCAGCAAAAATACTCATGAACATTTTATAGTCAACATTAAGTAATGAAATAGGTCTATATGAAGTGCATCTGGTTGGGTCTTTATTGGGTTTTAAAATTGGTGAAATAAATGTGTCTTGCCAGGATGGGGGAGTTGTTAACTCATTTTGAGCTGAAATGAAAACCCTATGTATTAATGAGTAAGTACTCTTAGGAAGAATTTTATAAATCTCTGGTATAATACCATCATTACCAGGTGCTTTGTTTGATTCAAGTTTGTTTATTTGTGTAATAACCTCTGTATATGAAATATTTGTATCTATTAATTTAGTCTGTTTATTAAGTTTTTTGTTCATGTTTGTAGTTATAAATTTCTTTATTTTATCTTTAGAATCCATATTAATGTTATTGTGGTTAATTTCATGAAAGTGATTTCTAAATTCATCTAAAATATCTGGTAAACTAGAAACATTCTTCTTTTTCCCTGGAGAGAAAATTTCTTTGATATGATTTTGTTTATTCAGCCTTTTTGTTTTATTTTTAAGTCTATGTAAGTATTTGGTACTTATTGAGTAAGACAAAAACTTATATTTTTCTAATGTTATTTTGACTTTATGGCTTAAAATTTCTTTGTATTTCTCATTTAATTTATTTATTTTCTCAATGACTTTTTTGTCCATAATATTTTCTTTATTATTATGTTTATATGAGTCTAATTTGCTTTGAATATCTAGTAATTCCTTGTCCCAAGATTTCCTTTTATTATTATACCATCTGATACTTTGTCCATATAAATATGATTTTAGAGCATCCCAAATGTGAATAATGGAGACATCAGGTGTAGTGTTTAAGTCTAAGAAATGTTGCACCTCTGTAAGTATATAATCTTTATAGTCCTTTAGTTGAGTTAAGTATGCTGATATTCTTTTGATCTGAACATTATAAGTACTCTTTACCATAAATTCAAAGACAATTGAATTATGATCTGATATAGGACATGAAATGATTTTGGAATTAATTAAGTCTGTTACCATTTGGTTAGAAATAAAGACTCTATCTATTCTTGAATAAGTTTTATATCTGTTAGAAAAAAAAGTGTATGGTAATGATTTAGAATCTATCTGATTATTAATATCATTCAAATGATATAAATTAATAGAATCCTTTAAATGTTTTGCATTAGATGTAATTTTCCTTTTTCCTATAGTAGTAGTATCTTTTTCATGCAGGATACAATTAAAATCACCTGCTAAAATAATATATCCTATAGAAAATGATATAATCTTATTGAGATGGTGTTTCACTGCATTAATGCCAATTCCTGGCATCCAATATACATTGATTAATGTATATATTTTCCCATTAATCTGTATTGTAACCATACAGAACATTCCTTTATCATCTTTATAAGACTTAATAGCTTTAGGTATGGGCATATTTTTGTTCCATAAGATAGCCACTCCTCTTTTTTTCTGTGTGTGTTCTGAGCTAACCAAGACTGTATATTTATTAGTGGCTAATTTATCTATATCCTTTTCAGGAGATGTGTTTCTTGAAGGAATATTAAATTGGCTCTATGCAAATTAATATATCTCATTAAACTTGCCCTTTTACATGGGTTATTCAATCCATTAATGTTTAAAGAAATTCCTTTTAGAGATACCATTTAACTTTTATAAACATATAACACATATAATCAGAATAACATTTACTAAAGTAAGTATTATTATGTCTCCTCCTTTAAGTGTTCTATTAATTATAGCTGTATTTAATGAAAATCTTATGGAATTTTGTGTAATTTTCACTTTTATTTGTAGTGACAATGAGTTTATAAAATGTGATGTGGATGTCAAAACTATATACACACAACAATAATCAGGTGAAAATAATGTTTGGATTAAACATTGCACCCAGCCTGGAGTTGAAAACTCCAACTTCGAGTAGCAAATACTTATCCCCCTATCCTAAGCAGCAGTACTTCAGCTGCCACCAAATTAATTCGATACTAACTATTATTAACTAAAGTTAACCTCATTTAATTTGATTATCTACTATAACAAGGCTAAACAATTTATATAACAGCTTCATATAAACATATAAAACATTTAGAAACAACTAATATTGCTATGTACATCTATTCTATATAATAAACTCATAATCAAAATAGCATTCTAATAATCTTGGTAATGGGAGCAAAGAAGAAGAGAGAGAGAGAGAGAGAAAAAAAAAAAAAGGAATATCCATGGTAGTTTAATAAAAGTTTGTAAGAATAAGTTCTTATTATATGTTTATGCTCATTTGAATTCAATAACATTTATTATCTTAGGCTATTATGACTCAGACATTACTTATATTAGGGTATACCCACTTTCTGCCATAGTAATACAGTTAAAAGCTTTAAAACTTTAAATTACTTGCACCAGAAGCTTCCTTCTCATATTTATTATTGCCAATTAAATAAAATAATTATTCCCATGCATAAGTTAAAAGAAGATACTGCACAGCAATATTGATTCCTAGTTATACATAAATCATTGTGATGAAAGCCATCTGTATTTTATATGTCTGAACTGCAGCTTTAAAATATGTCACATGACAATTTCTTCTGAAATATAATCATAATGATACATATACTTGTCTGTTAGTCAAGGCAAATGATTTATAACATTACATATCTTTAAATCATAAGCATCTATATACATTAAAGTGCAGCAGTCATATAAGCTTTCAAAAACAAGTGTGCATGAGTTTTACCTTCTATGCTTTCTAAAATATCTCATTTGTTTACTATGGCATATTAAGTCACTTAAAATCATTATAACTTTTATATTTTATGAGTTACATCTTAAATAAGTAAGTTATTATAAAGAAAAACTCACATTTAGATGTCATAAAGTTTGTTTTTCATCACAAAATCGCATTTACAGCAGTTCTACTTCCTGAAACAGTTTACTTCATGTATTTGCGATGTGTCAGTGTGAAATCAGGGGTCAAAGTTCAAAATGGCTGCTTTCAGCTTCTCTGCGTGTATTCTGAGTGTTGAAGCTTTTAAAACAACTCGAGGACACTATTCACGAGGAAACCCACATCCCAGATTGTCTCCCATAACATTCTGGCGGGAATTTTAATAAAAGTAAGTGACTGACATTCATTTTGTAATACAAATGGATCTAAACAGTGCAAAACTTTCTCAAAGCACTTTACAAGTCATTACAGTCTCTATGACAGAGAAACCAAGCCTTCAGTTGTTTAACATAAACACAACTTATTTTTATATGTCCCATTTCATTTTCTCATTCAGATCTTATTACATACACATATCAGTATTATCAGAAGCATATAACTTTATAAATAAGAGAGAGAGAGAGAAAAAAAAAAAAAAAAAAAAAAGGACCTACAAAGAGTATCTACAAAGATATTTTACTTGCTGTTTGTTTTAATAAAGTAGAACATGAGACATATTACTTTCAACTACTTTAGTTCTAGTTAACTGCAATTATATCATGGCATATTATTTGAAATCGCGTATTAAGCAATTAAGTCATGGTATAATATTTAGCAACAGTATTTAAACAGCATAAATAATTTTAAAGAAATAATAAATTATTTTTCCCCTTATTTCCTGTTTTTCATCAAACCCCTCTCCCTGCCCTCCCCCACCCTTCACTAAATGTTTAGTTTAAAGAGAATGCCATTATTTAAAACAAGAAGAGAAAGGAAGTGTATCAAATTACTAACCTTAGGTCTCTTTATCACAAAGAGAAACAAGTTGATTCATATCAGGTTATTTGTTCCTCAGGAAGTTTGATTATTTATAAAACAAAAATCAGTTCTTTGCACACAAAAAAATAACTTTGAATAAATCCTTAAGATATTTGTGGCTTTCTTGAAAATGTAGTAACTGTAATTAAAGAGTTCAAAGAAATATAGAACATGTCATTTGTTTTTTAGTCTTTTTTGCTTCTCTGAAGTCTTCCAAGAAGTTCCTGTTGCCATCCTCTTTAGTGAAGGACTTGCCCATTCCATATCTTCTATTTTATCTAATATTTTATTTGTTTAATATACAGCAAAGCAGCCTCCCAGTCTTCACAAATTCTAGGGCCATCCGGTAAAAAGATTTTTAGTTTGGAAGGAAATAAAAGATGAGTTTTGAACTGTGCTTTCTTAAGCTCTCTTATTAATGGCAGAAAAACTTTTCTTTTTGTTATTACCAAGGAAGAATAGTCATTGTCAAAATGCACAGTTGCCTCATTAATTTTTACAGGTGCTTTAGCCCATGCAGATTTTAATACCATCTCCTTGTCATAAGATGATAAAAATCTTACAATAACTGATCTAGGATACTTTTTATTTATATTAGAATTAGATAAAGACCTATGGGCTCTTTCAATACCAAAAGAAAATGCTTCTGACAGATCTAAAGTTTTGGGAAGCCAAGTATTTAAAAAGGATGTAATGTTGTTACCTTCTATATGTTCTGGCAGTCCAAAAATCCTTATATTATTGCGTCTGGATCTGTTTTCCAAGTCATCTAGTTTGGATTGAAGGTGTGTGTTCTGTTTCAATAAGAATTCAATGTTAATTTCTGCTTCCTGAATTCTGTTGTCCATATCATTAAGAGTCTCTTCTATACCTGTAATCTGAGCTTTCTGATGTTGTAAATCTTGATGTAACAAATCCATTTGTTTTGTGTTTTTTTCTATAAAGTTATCAATTTTAACATCCAGTCTGTCCATTTTAGTTGTTAGTTGCTGAATAGTTGATAGTAAAGACTGAAGCTCTTTCTTGATGCTGGAATCCTGACTGTTAGCCTTACTGGAACTCATTCTGAACAGAGGTGATGAAAGAGAAATTTCCAAGAAGATTTCTGACAGGAAAATTATTTAAATTTTCTTTCTTTTTTAGATATTATTCAAGATACTGATATTCCAAACGTTTTTAGAAAGAAAATTATTACATTAGTTTAATTTTAAAGTAATTATTTCCTGTCAGTGTAGTTATGTTGGTGGAGCTGAAGAAATCTGCTACTATCCTGTGTTCATCCTTGGCCACGCCCCCAGCTCAAACCCTTTTGATGTTTCAAAATAAAAAACTGGTGAATGAGGCTGTATCAAAGAATGAAGAGCAAATCCTTAGCATAAAAACAATGCTTTCATTCATAGAGTTCATCAAAAATACAAAACTTCATATAAAACCACTATATATATATATATATATATATATATATATATATATATATATATATACAAGAATTCTAATAAGTCAATCAACCTATCAACACATTTCTTAAAAACAATTATGTTATCTAATTAAATAACCAATTTCCTATTAGCTAAAAAACATTTGATATTAATCAAATCATTCAAGCCTGGGTAACTGTCTGTTCCTAACCTTAACTGCCACAATGTTTCTTTTCTCTTAACTTTATTTTTGATGTTTCTCCCACTACCATCATTCAAAACATGTTTTTTATGACTTCAGGAAATGTTCTTGTCTAAAGAGTGTTTCCATCAGTCCCTAAAATACAAATCACTTACTAGAGATGGAAGCAGATTTTGTTTAGAAGGGGGTCTGACCATTATTCCACAAACTGAGCAGTTTTCCTGAAGCAGTCCTGTGAAACAACATGACTGTAGAAGTGGAAGTACTAATCCAGTGGTGGCAAACCTTTTGGGTTTGGCGTGTAAGATGCTCCTGACACAAAATAATTCTCTGCACTTCACATGCACAACAAATACAAAAGCAGTGTCTTTAATAACTCGGGTGTTTATGATTGCTGGTGTGTCACCCAAAATGTCATGGCATGTGTCACCTTTGACATGCATGTCATAGGTTCGCTATCACTGTACTAATCCATTATTGGTTATGTCTCCTGTATGTGGTTGACTTTAAAGACAGGAGCAGAGCCATATAATTGTGACAACAGAAAAGTAATTTAGTTAGAACTCATCAGGCTAATGTTCTATTCTAATAATGAAACATGGAATAAGTTTGCAACAAAGACTGTTCATGTAATCATGCTGTGTACTCTCTGCAAAGATCTAAGTGTTATCCTTCCATCACTCACATCAACAGCAAGCAATTTGTTTACTTATTTCATGGGCTATTCAGTTAAAAACAGTAACTACTAGGCAACATTTACATCACCAAAATAGTATAATTTTTTCTAAAAATGTGGCACACCCAAGATATATATCAAAGTGCGCTTTCTGAATCTAAATTCATGTACATCTACATGCATTTACAGAAATAATTAGAATATTTAACATTTAATTAACAATATCTATATTAAACTAGTTTTCTCTGTAATCTAAACAAGGAAGCAGCTGATAAATGCAATGTAAAAGATGAACATTTGAGTAAAAGCTATCTCATGGAAGGGTAGTGTGTGTAAAAGTATAATGTTCTGAAATTCACTAGTCTGATTTACATTTAGGTCACATTTACATCAGCTCATAGTCTAGTATGAAAGATTGCAGTTTTGTATAGCTATATGGCTATTGTACCAGGCAAATGCAGTTGATTTTTTCTCCAAAATAAACCTCTTCCAAAAACTGTTACAGAACAGGTAATAATTTGAAATGCATATAAATGGCCTCTGCACTCCAGCTGTAAGATTCAGTGCTGCTTATGTGAAATGGTTTCCATTTCCTATTAGAGGGCTGCACTGTCAGATCCACCTTGCTTTGTTCATTTCATTTATACAGATTCCTCCTTATTTGTTATATACCTGTAATATAGACATTCAATGTAATGAAGTTGTCTGTCCTTTAACGGACAAGGCAGACACTAACAAAACATGGAAACTTCTGACAGCAATATAATCCCTGCAAAAGTACTTTAGTTTTTCTGAAGAATGACAAGACAGGAGCCTGCAATGTGTTTTGTACATCACCCTAAAAAATGAGCACAAAGGTTCCTGATAGCATTTCGGATTCTTTCCTGAAAGCTTTCATCAAAATTTATTTAAAGTTATCTGGAGCCCCATCCCCCACCCCCAATCAATTTGCTGATTGCAAAAAAGGAGGTACACAATTAGCCTTCTTAAGTTATTTATTCACTGAATTTTTTACAGTTTGCTATCTCCATTTTCTCATACTATACTGTTTTAAATCGTGAATAATGATATCACACAGGCATAATCACCAGGCTCAGAAGATTAGATATACATTTTGTTAGTTTATTTTTCTTTACTGATAAGTGGAGTATAGCATAAAACAAAAAATGATAAGTTGTGCATTTTGTAATGGCTTTATCCAAAGTCATGTAGTGGACAGCACTGGGTAACAGTCTAATGATCCCACTGAGGTACCAGTACATAAACTATGTAAGCAGTGTGTACAGATTAATACGTACGGAAACAACTTCTTGTCCAGAACAAATGCAACCAATACTGCAGCTTCACAAAAGTAACTGAAATTATATCAAGTAATATAAATGCATTTTGATTGCTACATAAGTGTTATAGATTCATAGGTTAGTACTAGGCAAACTACCCTAACGTGTCACTTTTTTTTTTTTTTTTTTGTGTCCAGTTTCCTTTGTCTTCCCCATCACACCTCAAATGTTTATCTTCCCCATCACACCTCAAACATTTGAATCTACTCAAGGAGAAATTTCGGGAGTCTGCTTGGGATATAAAAATACCTATGCAAACACTTCCAAACAAAGATCCCAAATCTTATTTATTTATTACTTATTTTACATTTGATTACTGGGAAAGTGCGACTGGATACAGTTCCTTTTTTCAGTGGAGACCCGGGGGGGAAAAATCTCCACATTTACAATACTACAATTGTACAAAATATCAAAACATTACAACAGAGCAGTAACATATAGATACAGTGTAATACATATAGAGTTCTTAATACATCAATTTTACATATAAAGACTAAGGTATACAGACTAAGGTTTATACACATTTCTAATAACAGAGGATACTGCTATGTCTATCTACCAAAAACTTTATGAATGTGTATATCTATAGAGAGATAACACAGTTAAATAATACTACATTATCAGGAAGAGATAATAATAAAGAGAAAATAGACCAGTTACTATTTGAGAACATTTGCTAGAAGGCTTTGGGGCAGAGATTGAGTCAGATAAATTATTGTGAAGGAAAGGATGGTATGGAGAAGATAAGAAAAACAGGAAAGAGAACATGCAGGAGTTACATAACGAGGGTGTGTGTGCAAGAAGGCACACACCCGAGTTATATAACGAGGGTGTGCGTGCAAGAAGGTACTCACAACTTATCCAGGGGTGGTGCATAGCATAGCTTTGTATTCAATAAATGGGACTCAAGTCTTTTTTTAAACTGCAGAGAGTTTGTAGTTGTCCGTATATATATATATATATATATATATATATATATATATATATATATATATATATATATATATATATATATATATATATATATATATATATATATATATATATATATGTCAGCAATGAGTCTAGATTTTGACTTTGCATGTAGAATAGAGGGAATCTCCAACGGCATTGCTGTATTTGATAACTTTTAAGAATGATGTATTATTTGAGCATAAAGACTGGCTATTAGTGTAGGGGAGTAGATGGTTTTGCAGACCTGTTTTTTTTTCAGGTTGATTTTAGGAGTGTATGGGACAAAGTGAGTTGGTTATAAGTTAAGAGCTGAGGTAGTTCTAGTCAGTTAAGTTGCTTGAGTTCAAGGCAATGGTGTGTTCTAAAGTTGGGTTCTGTTGCAAACTTTGCAATCTTATTATAGCAGGTATCTAATTTTGTTAGATCTGATTTTGTTAGGTTTGTCAGAATGGGTGAGGCATATAGGCGTGTGGAGATAAGGTGTGTTCTTGCAATGGTAGCCTTTATGCTACTGGTTTGCTATTTTCTATTTCTCTAAAGAGTACCAAGTTTTTTATTTACTTTTTTGACTGACTTGGCTAAGTGTAGGGTGAATGCCATACTGTTGTCAATAAAATCATCCAGAAGTTTAGTCTGGTAAACAGGACAGATGGATGGTGGTAATGTTTGTAGATGTGATCTTAAATGGAGAGAGGGGGTGTATAGCTCTAGTGGTTTGGAATATCATGAGTTTGTTCTTGTTAGGGTTTAAGGTAAGTTGAGCTTCAGAAAGCCACATTTCAACTGCACAGAAGGACTGCTGCATGAGTTGTTGTAACTGTTGTGGTGATGATGCAGTGCATATGAACATAGAATTGTCTGCATATTGGACGAGGGAGGCATGCATGGTAGCAGTGTGTAAATTGTTATTGAAAAGTATAAAAAGGAGCGGACCTAGAATGGAACCTCTGGTACACATATAGTAACAGTCTATTTGTAAACTTTGTTGTATATTTGGGAGCCATACACATATCCTCCAATTGTTTCTTTGAGAATTGCTTATCCAATGAATCTTCTCAATCCTTTCTAACTTCTGACTGATTCCTACAGTTATCATGTGTCTTTAACCTAACTATGTTTCCTGTTTGATGTTTGGAATTGCCTATTTCATTTTGTGTTTAGAATAGCCTTACCTGTTCATGAACTGGTAGTAACTGGGATCATACCATAGACAATTAGAAAGCCAACAATTGTGGGTTGAATCATTTTGGAGCTGCCTATGGCCATTAGTAGCAGGAGCAGTCCTGTGGATTCCAAGTAGTGCTTGAATTTGGTATCCTCTGTGAAATATACCTGTCCCTCCAAAGAGTTCTGTTGATGTTGCAGAACAGGTATAGATCCCAGTAATGTGTGTTTCTGATTCTATTTGACTTTTTGATGTGTAGTAGGTCCATCAGTATTGGGTCAGAGGATACCTTGTGTGTCAGACGCAGGAGCATAACAACTGCGCTTTGTTTGACAATTTTAAGCATATTATCTTTTTTGTAAGGTATCAATGGAGGCATACCAGCTGCTGGAAGTGTCTGGACAGATATATGTAAAGCAGGCATTATATTCAATGAATGGCCTTTGAAGGTTAAGTAAAGGGCACAATGACATCCTCGGACTTGGAAGTAGCCCCTGTGTCATGAGCTGCATGAAATAGTAGGATTCTCTCACCACAGTAGACACACATTGAATGAAAGTTTGGTCACTGTTCACATAAGAGTCCAGATCCCAGACAACTTTGTTGACTCTTAGTGGTGTATTAATAACTTAGCAGTTCTCCCAGGGCAACTAATGTTCAAAGAATACGATGATGCATTTTTTTGGCATTTACTATTAGACCATGATGCTGACACAAGTTATTGGTTTTATATAAGCCTTCCTACAGGATGGAAAGTTCTTTTGAGGATTTGATAATTATATCCAGCATGCAGTCATCACCAAACTTGGTCAGCCAAAGCCACTTAGTATTGGCTTTAACTTTGCAGAAGTAGCTGCCAACCTGGAGATGTCCCATCAGCACAAAGCCTTGGCAGAATTCACTGATGAGTTGTCCTTTAGTGATGTAGTATCACCTATTTTGATCTCCTGGATTCTATATGGGAACCAGATAATGATGTAGTGGGAGATGTAGAGGGTTATACCTAATTTAAGTTTTTCTACTATGCCAGAGTGGGGGACTATATCAAAACCCTTAGCAATTTTTAGATAGGCAATGTGTACCATTTTACCTTCATTCGTAGCTTTGGTAACCTTTTCAAAAAAAAATCCACCGGGTTGAATAACCATGGTTTGTCTTTGACAAATCTAAACTGAGATAGGTATAGTGTCTGGAGTTTCCCCTATGTCCTTACATATTAATTCCATGGTGATTATTTCAATTACTTTACAAATAAAGCTGGAAAGGCTTATGGACTTAGAATTTCTTGGGTCTATGAAGGGTCTTCCCTTACGCAGGGGAATAACTGTTTTGGTTCTCCATTAACATGTACAAAACTCATATGGTGGCAAAGGTTGTGCATGTGCAGTGTTTTTAGGGGTGTGGCTAATTCCTGCTTCATGGTATTTAATATGCATGCATGCATGCATCCAGAGATATTGTCAGGGCCCATTAATGCAATATTCTTTACTTTAGAGAGGGCTTTCAAGACTTGGCTTTGTATAATAGCTGGGGGTATGTTTTTTAGGTATTTCATGTGGGATAGGTGTGGGGAAATGAGAATTGAATTTATCAGCTCATAGGTTAGCTATATCTTCAGTTTTTGTGACGGTAACATAGTTCACAATGAGCTCAGTACATTGTTACACTATGCCCCTGAGATTCTGAACAGAAATAAAAAAAAGCTTTGTTTGTTTATTTAACTTGGGTGGCTATTTTCACCTCATATCTTGCTTTTGTAGATTTGATTACGCACCCAAGTTGTTTATTTCATTTAGTGATGAAAGCTTTATCACTTTAGGTGTTGTTCTTCTTACTTTTCACCAGAATTCTCTTCCTTTTATAGCTCCATAGCTTATTTACAATAGTGTTCCACAAGGGAGTTTTGTTTCTGCAGTATGTCCTGTGCTTGTTTCTACAGGGAACAGCCTCATCTTTGAAGCTGTTTACATGCTGGTACAGTTTGGTATTGTACACTTATAATCATTTCATATTTTTCTGGGTTTGGTAGGGCTTCGAAGCTTGATATTGATTCACTATGGAGTATAAGGAGTAGTTAGTTTGTCTTAGGAGAGTATCTAAAGAAGTCATGGGTGGAGCTGGTCTATGGCTTCAACTTTATTTCAAAGGAAACAGCTTTATGATTAGACCTAACAAGGGACAATGATAGACAAGGAATTGTGCAAGATGCTCCATACTGGAATGGACAAAATATCTAAGATGGTGGTCCTCCATGAGGACACTTTGTAAAAACATATGCCCTGTAATGATTACTCAAAGGAATCTCTGTACTTATGCACTTGTGGTGGTATAGGTTTCCCAGTCTATCAGCAGTTAGTTAAAATCACGTAGGAAAATGGTATTAGGTTCAATACTGAGACTCCAGTTCTTGTAAATAAGCTTTGTGGCTTTCTTGGTTCATAGAGGGCACTCTATAGCAAGCTAATTTATGGTTAGGAACTTTTCTGATGGTGATTTGGCTTTAGATGTAACTTTTTTCATATATTTGCTGTATCTTTAATCACTGGGTAGGAGACATAGCAGAATACTGGCAGTTGTGTTGGGAGATGCAGCAGCACAATAGAATATACATTTGTTGTGACAGTACTAAACTGCATCCAGAGTACTACAGATTCAGCCTCACAAGCAATGGTGTTTTGTAACAATAATAAACTGAATTTGGTGGTCTTCAGTGATGCATCTAATGGCAGTATTAAATCAAAACATTTAGCTGCAATTTTAGCAGCAAAAATGAGGGTATCTAGTGGCAGTATTATACTGAATGTAAGTGTCTTCACCTGAGAAAAATACAGCATACTGAAGCAGTATTAGACTGAACTGAGTGTACTGCATGACATATCTAACCCCTTCTTTGATGATAAGTTGCTTTAATAAGAGAAAATGGCTGCCAAGTATATATTATTTTGCAGTGTTGACTCCCTATATTTTGAATTAAAGTACAACTGGTTGAACCACTGGTGAACCTGTATATTTTATTCCCCTAGAATAAATATTGTATCAAAAGAGATGATACTAGGAGTATTTCCCTTATGCATGACCAATCACAGAATGGGCTGTACAATTTGCGGCCTTGTCAATTTCAATCCCATCTCAGGTAGGGTTAGGAAAAATGTTTTTTGAGGCAGGCAGATGAACTTTTTGTTTGGCCATTATCTTACTGACTAGAAACAGTACAAGTCTTGTGTGGCAAAGGCTTTGTTAGCTCACATTATTCTGAGTCTATAAGTGAGTCACTAAAGGGCTGGACAAAGAGATATCGCCCTTCTGAATATCATTAAGTTAGTTAGCAATGTACTCACATAAAACTAGGGGAGTGATTGAAGGGTATGAAATGATGCTCAGACTAGTAAATATGCCAGGGATCCATTGACTAATTCAAGGCAGAGGGTAGTAGATATTGGGAACTTTTGGGAGAAAAGCTTGCAACCAAGGAGGCAGCAAAGTCTCTGTGTTACAACTGATTCTGTTTATTATATCTGAATCAGACAAAACACTTGAGATGAAACATAATTTGTACCCATTTACCTCAGAGACCACTGGCTAGTCTACATATGATCTTGGTTCCAGTCTTGTCGCTGACAGTAAACAGGTGGTATTTGGGATTTTGTGCAAAAAAAATAAGCAACATTATATATGTTGGTGATGTGCAGCAGGGTGAAACGTGTACCTTTAAGGTAGGATCAGCAGGGATCATGATCTGTAGACAATAAATACCGATAAGGTAAATCAAGCAGTATAATAGCAAAGCAGTGAGCTGAAAAAACAAAAGCAATTCAGAGGACACAGCTAGGAAAGTTTTCATTCAAAGTCTTCATAGGAGTTTCAAGGCAATTTAATGAAACAGCCATTCATGCCTTACCAAACCCACTCTTAGGCTGTACTGCCTTTTTCCTACAGGGCTAGGTGAGTTAGTCCTGGGGTACATTTAAGGGCACCCATCCAATTATCCAGATACTCTGAAGTTAGATAATGTAGCACTGCTTAACATGCAGGAGCAGCTTATTTCATGATTAGGCTGAAGTGCTGCATAATAAATCCTTCTGTCTCTCTGCAGTGCAGTCTGTTTATCTGCTGGTGAAGATTTAGAGGCCTGGCTCTGGTGCTTGCTACTATACTTGCAGAGATATAAGAGGTGTATATCAACAGGGACTGTAATGGAACAGTAGGTACATTACAGAGCTCCAGTAAATACCCTCTAAGATACAGGGTAAATGGATAGAAATTCCAGATGCTCTTAGTAGCACAAGGTTTTTTATCCAGAACTTTTCTGCGTGACATACCTCTGAAGCTTCTCTAGTTGCTTGATATATTGAGTGAGGTACATATCAAAGGGGGAATTGTACTCTATAATTGGTCTAACCACTGCTGAATATAAGAAAATATTGGCATTATTAGATCTGGATGATATTCCCTTGGCTTTTAGTTGTGCTACATAGAAGGATTTTCTGACTATAGTAGTCATGTCATGATTGAAATTCACTCTCGAGGTCCTGATGCCATCCTCCCATTATACCCGTTAGTGATAATACTGCATCTGGAACACTGTATCCGGTCTTGGTTGCCATGCAGAATACAGAAATGATAACACTAGACAGAGTACTGCTCACATTAGTAAACAATGATAGGGCTAGATGACTTGTGACCTGAGAAAGGTTCTGAAAGAGGTATGGGCCTCCTCGGATTTGATTACATGTATAGAGCTGTGATGGCAGGACTGCATACATATCTGCTCACCTCAAAAGACCCAAATGTAGTGAAAGTTTTAAAATATGAGGAGCATAAGTCTAAAATCACTTCCCTGCTTAGTTTAGCAGAAGCATATTGGTGTCAAGTAGGAATGGAAATCAACCCAGAAGCAGATAAAAATCAAGCAGCAACTGAATTTACAAAAAGACAAAAGAAAGAATATAAGGTGAAGGATCAAATGAGAAGGCTAAAAATATGGAAAATGCATAAATATAGTTGTAAGCCTAGAAAACTCTTGGAACAATTGCATGTTAATTATGACTGAACACAGTAGTAGTTAAGGAGAGGTGAATTTAACTCAAAAGACGGAAGTTTGATATTGATAGCCCAAGACAGTGGACTACGTACACTTTGGTTTACAAAGTCCATTCAACATGTGGGAGAAACAGACAAATGTAGGGTTTGTAAAACAGAATTAGAAAGTCACACATCTTGTTGCTGGTTGAGATGTACTAGTGGCACAATGAGTGCATACTGAAAGGCATATAAAAATGTGGCAATACTGTTGCATTGGAGATTCTGCAAACATTATAATTCTGAAGTATTTGAAAAACATTGGAAACATGAGTCACAAACCATTTTTGAAAATGATGACGTTTATATCACATGGAATCACACATTACCAATAGGTCAAAAAACAGATGCAAGAAAACCAGATATAGTAGGCCATGGAAAGAAGACAAAAGTAACATTGATCATTAAATTTGCCACACTCAGTGGCTATAGTGTCTTACATACAGAGAGACACAAAGTCATAAAATATCAGGATTTGCAGGCAGAAACGAGGACAATGTGGAAGAAGGATACCCAGGCAGTTGTAAAGGTAGTTGGAGCAACCTATCTTATAAAAAAGAATTTTCAATGGTATTTAGGTATGTTACTGGCACATGTAACTCCATATGAACTGTAGAAGGAGTCACCACTAGGCACAGAGTGCTGCAAGGAACACTTCTGGCTAACATCAAAGATTGAAGTAACACTAATTTCATGAACTTTAATCATACTTTGACTTAGGAATAGGGTACATTCCCATCATGGTATTAGAAACTCAAAAGCCTTGGAGAAATTAAAAAAAAGTAAATATTGATGGGCCTAAATGACTGGTGACCTTAAAGATTATGAGAACTGGAGCATAAATGATGGATGAGAGGATAGATTTGACACAGGCACAGTGCTTTTGATATGCCAAGTTAAAACTCAACATAAACAGGAAATACTGGGAAGTACAATTATAGTACAAGTGGCAGTAGGTCAGGAGCAGTTTAAATCTATGGGAGTATTATTTCATAGAGTAGGATGTGATATGTTGATTATTTCATAGAGTAGGATGTGATATGTTGATTGCACTGCCAGAGAGTATTCAACGCATTCAAGTCAAAAGGGAGATTTAAATGTGCATCATATGCATATGAGAAGGATATGGCAGCTGTGTGTGGATTATTATCAATATCAGAGTTAATGTGTACCATAAGTCTTCTTTTCAGGATATGTATATGTTCACACACGCACGGAACATATGGCTTGTAAAGTCAGTGACAAGCAGGAAAAAATGATCAGCCTTAAAAACATAGCACTGCACCTTTAAATCATCATGCGCATCCATTTACTGAATGCAGGATACAGCACAATGTATTACATGTGCTAAATGCTTGCACTCCCTTCACTTGATACAAACACTGCAAAAATGCAAAACTGTAGCTGAGACTCAAGTCAGCCATATTGCTGATATACCACTATGAATAGTAATAAATAACTAACTTGATCACTTTGTTAATAAATTGCAATTAGCCTAAACATTAATAAATGATAGCACATTTTAGCTACTGCATTACTGACAGACACACACATACACGCACACACACACACACACACACACACACACACACACACACACACACACACGCACACACAAGCACACGCACGCACACACACACACACACACACACACACACACTCTTGATATATACCAAGATATTTTAATTTATTTTGTAAAGTTACTTACATATGCAATTTATGATAAAAATATCAGTAATGTTTAAGTTTCAAGCAGAAGGTTCAGCTGAGGCATGCTTTTTTTACTCTTGGAAAAGAGATATATGGCTTTCTAAAGGCTAATATGCTATGCAGGTTTAAAAGTCTATATTCTGAACTGAGAAGTATGTAGGAAAAGCTCCCTATAGTCATAACAAAAGGTCATGGAACACTGTGCCATTAAAAATCTCATTTAGATTCAGAAATCCCTAAAGAACCCTTAATTACAGAAGCTTAAGTGAATCCTTAGATTGGGATGGCCAAAGGCAGTATAGATAGTGTCAGGAGAAAAGACAAGATAGGTAATTAATCTATCAGAAATATCAGGAGTCATTTGGGAATAATTAAGGCAAGGAGAGCCAATTACAAGATAAGCATCCTTAAACAATCATTTTGAATGTGCTTTTTAGGAAAAGTCTATGTTATAAATGGTATCTAATCTCCACAAAAAATTAATACTTTCATATTAAACAATATTATCAGCTAAGGATGACAGCTTCCTATAATTTTGGATATAATTTTTGAAAACGTGGAGATTATGGATATAAAACAAGCAATATGAAGTAGGATTGTTATATTTTTTTTCTTTTGCTTTACAGCTTTAATAGTAAGTAGCAACACACTTAATATCCAGTAATTAAATAATAATCCTTGTTTTGTTAGTGGGTTCATTAAGAACTTCATTGAGCATTTACAAAACAATTTAAAACAATTAATACTGTGATACATGAATGCTTCCCAGATACCCGATTCTGTAAGGTTTACAGCTATGACATAAAAAGCTTGAATGCGACAAAGTGCACTGTCATTTATCCCAGGGAAACTCTTTGGAATTGAATTACTTAATATACCATTTTATTTCTTAATTGTCTATTATATTATAATACAAGTGAAATAAATTATAGACTGTATTTTTATTTGAAAGAACAGTATACTTAGTAAATGAGTATTACAGTTACACAGATTATTTTAAAAGTTAAAGTAAATTACAGAATTAGTTTTCATTCTGACAAGGTATAATAGCTAATTGCAGCTCCCATATAGAAGAAGTCACTAACATCAGAATTACAAATTTTTCTAAGGTGTTATTTAAGTAAACTCCAATGGATGGTGGCGGCAGTACTTGTGGCTAGAAGACATATGCAACTTGTGAAGATGGATAGATTAACTCTCAGACCAAGTGTTATATTCACAATAACAGCCACTGACAGATATTTGGCAACAATCCTCACTAAATTCAAAAAATGATATTCAGAAGTGTGTAAAGAAATATTGGCTTAAAATTAAAAAGTTTCATAGAACTCTGCTCCTTATCACCCATGCTCCCCAGTATTACAGATAGTGATAGGGAAAACATTATTTCCTGCTAAATAAAGTATTTCACTTTCATCTCTGATCAGCAACTTTTCAACAACAAAATTACAATTTCCTAATTAATATTTTCAAATGTTACCCAGACACTTGTGTTTTGGGAGAAACTCTGCATCCCAGCTGACTGCATTGTTAAGTGTCATTAATGGCTTCAGAAAATTCAATTTAAAGATGATGTTATTTAAAAAATTTCTGTAACAGTTTTTGGAGCTTTTCTCCCTGGGTCTCCACTGAAAATGGATCCTTGGCCCAATGGACTTTAATGGTCAAGAAATGACAATAAATAAATAAATAAATAAATAAATAAAAATATCATTAATATACTTAGTATTTTGAAGATCCTTAAATCTTGCTGCACTAATTATCACTGTCTAAGACTACAAGCTTGAAGACATCCACCAAGAAAATAAACACCGCTGAAGTATTAAGGTTCCAGCTTTATTTTGCAAAAGTAAAAAAAAAAAAAAAGTAAAAAAACAGAACCTTAATGAAGGAATTACTATTTTTTTCAATCGTGTTTGATCAATTTAGAAAACTGCAATGTGGCACTTGAAGACAAAGTCACAAAATAATGCTCTGTCACATTATGGAAACTACACATCTTTCAGGCATTGTTAGAAAACCAAAATGTTAACATTTCTAATTCAGAAAAAAAGGTAGATTTACTGTATTGGCCCATAGCATTAGTCCTCAAGCTTTTAAATGGAGATCCTCCTGAAAACAACATAACAGTCAAGGAGTTTCTTTACAGATCATATAAGTGCATGGGCATCCCATTATAAAAACACATATGCTACACTTTCCAAGTGTAGAGACCCTTGACTATTATCTTGCATTTAGCCTGAATTGACATAAAATAATGCCAAATAATTAGTGTTTTAAGTACACAATAAATTTAGGCATACTCCTTCCTCCCATGAATCAGGCCTGACAGGATCTCTTCTGGGTGGTTGAACTTAACTTCACAAAAATAAATTGGCAGTCAAAAATGGAAGTAGCACAAACTCCCGCCAACCACTTAATGAACTAATAAAAGTTGAGTTTAATGAGTTTAAGTGCTTTCATCCAGTTTATACCAAAGGCTTCTTCAGAAACACATACAAAGCAATAGTACAGATTAAATACTCCCAATGACAATCATGTACTCACCCATACCCAATAAACAAAAATTTGCCTTTCATTAACACTCCCATTCGTCAACAAATGCTCACATCTAAAATTGGGATTTGTGTCCCCATAAAACAATGAAGTCATAAATAACATCATATTGAATTACGCTTTGAATGAAAAAAGTTTTAAAATGTTACTTATTGACACATTCTCATTGAAACCTGGAGAGTTATGGGCATTCAGTTTAACTTGCCACCATATTTTTTTCCATTCAAGTAATACTTTCCAGGGCCCACTCTAGGGTTTTCTTTTACTGTATCAATCCCCATAAATAAAAACTTGTGACCAGGAAATTTCAAAATATAATTATCTAAAGAACGGCTGGTATTCTGTTTTCGAATATCCAGCAAATGTTCATATATCCTTTCACAAAACCTCCTTTGTGTCTTTCCCACATAAAAACAAGGGCAGCTTTGACTTACTGCTAAATATACAATACCACGAGTGTTACAGTCACTGTGAAAGTGAGACCTTAACTCGATGTTATTGACAGCATTCATGTCCCACCTGGATATATTTACATTGTTTACAGAACCCACATCTAAATGTCCACATCTTTTTGTGTATGGTTCCCAGCACTGATCTGCTCTAAAAAAATCTTAATAGTTTTTCCTATTCTATACACTATCTGTGGGCTTTTCCCTAAAGTGTCAATATAACCAGCAAAACATGAAAACATTTTCCTATTTTTCTTTAAAATCTCAATAATGTGCTCATACATGCCACTGTATGGCAGTACAAATGGACAAGAAAAATCTTTCTCTGTTTCGGATCTAGTGGAAAATAGAATAATTTCCATTCCTATAACCATCTTAAGCAAGGGTTTAAAAAACCCTCCTTTCTTTTGGTCTTATCTTCCTCTTTCACTATTTTTATTATATGTACCAAAATAACCCTGGGCCCTAAACATGTAAGCCAGGAATAAAGCTTCACTCTGGTAAACTTCATCTTCTGACACTAACCTAGTCAGTCTAACATATTGTCCTTTAATAATAGCCTTTTTCTGATAACCAGGGTGGCTACTGTGAAGGTAAAGGATACTATTACAATATGTTGGCTTCCTGCAGATGTTGCTATTGAATTTACCTTTGCCTATATCTTTAGAAACGTGGACATCCAAATAGTTGATTTTCATTGTATTAAAAGTATAGGTGAATCTTAAAAAAAGTTGTAGTATTATTCAGTTATTCAACAAAAAGCTCAGACTCAACCAGTGTGTGTTTCCAAATAATAAACACATCATCCAAGAAATGTAGATATAACTCCCAAAAGTAAGTACCGATGAAAAAACCATTACAGTGCCAGGTAGGTTTACATGCAGTTCAGAATTTGTGGTATACATAGCAAAGTGCCTAGAATGTAATTCCTTCTACATAGGAAAAGCCAATAGATCACTGAGATGGAGAATTTATGAACACTATTATGGAATAAAAAATAAATTTTACAATAATGCATTGTTTAAACATACATTAGAAAGTCCCAAGTGTTCAACGTTTTTGTTTTCAGTAATAGACTATGTTTCTCCTGATTGTATTCAAGCTCTCCTTCTTTATCCCCATTAAAAAGAGCTCAAATGGCAGATTCTGCTCAACGCTAATAACAAACCTGGTCTTAATAGTGGGGTGAATTATAAAGTTGTTTTATGTAGAAAAGCAAAATATAATAAATGCAAGTAGAATTGCAGTTTTTATAAGTGTCTTATAATAGTGTTTTTAGTTTATTATTTATGTTACTTGCATAAAATATATTAATTGTTTAATTGAATAGTATTTTGTTTGTTACTGAAGGGCATTTAAGTGTTTGCCATTGTGATTATGGTGGTTTCTGATGAAGGCCATCTTCATGGCCGAAAGCGCTTAAGCCTGTATTTGGGTTAATAAAAGGAAGTGTTCTTTGGGATTAACCACTTGGCAGCTTTTGGATTTTATTGCAACACCTTGCAAGTGCTTTTTGTATATTTAACTGTGAATCTTCACTTCTACAGAGGCATATTTTCAGTTTGTTTTTCATTTATAACTCCCAAAAATAAACTTTTTTTCCCAATAGGCCATGATAATGTTAGCAAAAATGGAGGCAAAAGCCATCCCCATTGCCACACCTTTTTTTCTGTAGAAAATATTTTCCATCCAGATATACAAAGTTATTTTTCAACACCATCTCCATAAGGGTGACCAATACATTAACATTATTGTTGCATAAATCTGTAAATTCAGTTTTAAGTTTGTGCTGCTTCCATTTTTCACTTCCAATTTTCACTGTGAAGTTTTTTTTTTTTTTTTTGGTTCTCAGTTTTCATGTGGTTGAACTTAACACTGGACAAGAGACATGCCTTACTGTAACAATGATTTCCTGTGATACACTTTCTGCTACACAAATCATTTCTCCCATCATGCTGTAATATTAGTGCAGCACTGCATTGCATTAAGTTTTATCTAATGCATTGCATTAAGTTTCATCTAAGCAGATAAACATGTCCATGGAATATGAACAAGCAACAATACAATTTATTGCTTAAATAATGCTTAAAATGCTTTGTATAAATAAAATCACAGATAAACACTTTCTTCTAATAGTAACATAGACTTCATCAGATAAAATACAGCTTTCTTGAAACTTTTTTTTAAATGCTCCTTACAAAGTCACATGATAAAGCCACACCTCTTATATAGTGTATCATTTAAAGTGATATACAACCTAACAGCTTACACTACCCTTCTTTATCTTAAATTACTAATTGACTAGACATATATCCATATTTAAAATGGATTAAAACACACTAAAACATGATGGTACAATAAAATATTAAGTTCTAAACATTAATTAATTTGTTCATTATATACTTATGTATTATAAATAAATGATTGTACTGTGTATACCTTTTATGGCCATTATAAGCTATCTCTCATAAGCTTTCATTTTAAGCAAACTCTGGATAGAAATTACTTCATTAAGGCCCAGTGGTGATAAAGCATTCAAATTAATTTGCCACCATAATTCTTACTGCTCTAATATAATGTGCCAATATGCCACAGACCACCACTTGAGCTCTTATCTACTTTATCTAGTACAGTAAAAAGGAACACATGGATAGATTTATCATTAATATGCTTGTAAAGTGTGTTTGTGGACTTTTTCTTTTTAATCTCATAAATATGTTCATATATGTAGTCTTTAATCCTATGTTCATTTTTCTGATGTAGAAGTTGTTATATATTTTGCTTGTTGCAGCACATATAATTCCTTGTATATTACAATTAAATCTTCCTGGAATTCTTACCATATTTTCTTTTATTAAAAAAAAAAACACAGCAGACACCAGCAATTAAACCAAATAACTTAGTAACAACCATCTGGTACTTTAGCCTTTTGCCTTTAAGGATATAGCTCTACATATATCCATACAATTTATACCAGGTGGACCCCATCATTAATTAGTGTCCATTACATTTTAAAGTGCTCAATACCTATGATACACATCTTACTACCACATATATTATTAAAGTGTTATACACTTTTGATGATTGTATATACACTTTATAACAAATTTTATTTTACATGCATTACATAAAAAACCTCTTAAACTAATTTTAAGTTGCCATTTATGTTAAATAAATAAGTAAATAAGCCAATAAGTGCACATCAAGCATGATATAAATATTAAATACAATATTAACTTAAGTTGACCTCCATATTGAGACTGTTGAGATGAAGTACTCTAAAATTCAAAATCATTTTACTTTCTAATATATTTATATTTACCCGCTTCATTTACCCAATATAATTTTTTGAAATTGAGTTTAATTATGGCAATGAATTTTATAGACAACATATGGTGTTAAATAAAAGATTTATTGATGATTTGTTTTTTTATTTGTAGGGGTCACCCTTCTGAATTTAAAAAGTTTTTAGTAGATGTGAATAAGAATGCTTGAAATCTTCTTTGAAGGCAATTCCATGATGCAATTTTTGGATTTTGGATTAGAGTTTTATATTGATAAAGCATCCAATGCTCAACATAGGCCATTTTGGAAACTCACTGCAGTTAATAATTTTTGTATGCTGAGAGTATGCACCCCTCCACCTTATAAACTCACTACCCCTTGGGTGAACTCCCAAGTATTGCATGCAATACTTCAGAGAGTTAATGTAGAGGAGAGTATTTGTTAGATGGCAAGAAAAGGTTGGCCAAGAGAGGGTACACAGGAAGAGTTCTGGATATAACTTTAAGGTGTACGCTTGGAAGAGGTGAAAGAGCACATGTGAGTTATAATAAAAAAGAAGCATTTGCTATGTGGTATCTTAAACCTACATATTCTGGTAGGGAGTTGTATTTTGTATCTAGATTCTCTCCATTTTTCTGAAATTGTGAGGAGATTGATTATGGAAGTTTGGCACATTGTTTGTTTGAATGAGATGGTGGGGGAGTTATTCCCTGGATTAATAACATTTTCATACAAGAGGTATTTGAATTTAAAACAGTTGCTGAATACACCATTATACAATGTGCCACAACATAAGGTTGCCTCTTTTGCTTGCAGTTGTTGTAAGGTATGTAGTAAGGTGAAGAAAATTTCTGGTAGTCATATTAATGGATGCAAGTTTGTTTCTAAAGGAAGGTTTACATGCAACTCTTGTGGAGTGGTATATATTGTGGGATGTGGATACAAGATGACCAAATGGTATATTTGCAGATGAAGAGGGCGATAAAAGTTAGAATTTTGGAACATCTGGGTGACATTTGCAATAGAAACTTTAGGAGACCTGTTGGTGAGCATTTTAGCAACGAACATGAAGGGAGCAATAGTTCTTTCTTTTTTAGTATATTGGCTCAACCTAGTTCACATGGAGTGGGGGGAGTGATTTGTACCAGAAATTAAATATATTAGAGAGTAAAATTATTTTGAATTTTAGAACACTTCATCCCAAGGGTCTCAATTTGTAGGTCAGCTTAAGTTAATATTGTGTTTAGTATTTACATTGTGCTTGATGTGCACTTATTGGCTTATTTACTTATTTATTTAACATAAATGGCAACTTAAAATTAGTTTAAGAGGTGTTTTATGTAATGTATGTAAAAGATACATTTTTCATGATAGTATATACACTTTATAACAAATGTTAACACTTTAGTAAAATATGTGGTAGTAAGATGTGTATCATAGGTATTGAGCACTTTAAAATGTAATGGACACTAATTTATGATTGGGTTCACCTGGTATAAATTGTTTGGATGTATGTAAAGCTATATCCTTGAAAGCAAAAGGCTGAGGTACCAGATGGTTGTTACTAAAAGTTATTTGGTTTAATCGCTGGTGTCTGATGTGTGTTTTTTTTTTCAATATTTTAGCCCAAAGGCAGAGATTGCTTTTTGCCAAATTTTCTTTTATCTCCACTGAAGTGCCTGTACAAATATATCGGCACAGCTTTACAAGGCATACATTTGGTCATGTTACCATTAAGTGGATCTTTGTACTCCCTAGTCATGTGGTCAAACATATTTTTAAAGCAAACTCCTTTTTTTGTATATAATGTGAGGGTTAGGTCCAAGCTTAAAGCAATCACAAAACTGGCCAGCACCAAATAGTAAAACCCAAAAAGCTCTTTATTGTGGCAACTCCAAAAGCTATAGCGAGCTATAGCAAAACAGTCAAACTGGTTTCGGCATCAATATGCCTTCCTCAGTGAATATAGCAAACAAAAATCTTTACTCATTCAAATACACATCACACTCCAATTAATAATTAATTACAGTTGCTCATTAAGGCCAAGTCTGAACAATCCCCCAAGTCTAATAATCGAATTACGTTCTTTACTGTTTGAGACCCATTTTTCTCTGTCTATTTCCTTTTATTATATTAAATAATAGTAAAAGTAAACTGTGCTGTAGTGTGTTGCAAGGTGTGCTTATATAATGAGCTTGAAGCACGTTTATTTCGAATATCACTTAAATGTTCAGAAATCCTAACTCGCAGGGACCTTGATGTTTGGTCCACATAAAATGCTGAGCAGGAGCTACTGGCTAAATAAATAAGCCAGTCCATGCTAGAGTTACCAAAAAATAGGATATCATAAACTTTTGATGTATTTGCACTGGTGAAACTTTTGGATTTAAGAACATATTGACAGGCAGAACAATGACCACAGGGGAAACAACTCTTGAGTAAATCTCTGAATAAGGTAGTCTGTGATTGAATAATTTCCCTACTATGTTTATAATGGCTAAGGTGTGACCCCAAAGTGGGGATTGGATGTAAAGTAGATTTTCAACATTTTTATGAATTTTTGGCACTCCAAAAATTGTATTTATTTATTTTATTTATTTATTTAAATTTGTTGACCGGGAGTGTCCGACTGGACGTGGGTCCATTTTCAGCGGAGGCCCGGGGAGAAAAGCTTCACAGTAAAATAAACAGACAGTAGTTACATTGGATTACATAGCGATTAACAATTTAACATAGAAATTACTTACAACATATTTACAGATGAAGAACATAGTACATCAGTAGACAACTAGAATCTTTATCTGTGAAGTACATAACAGGCATTAACAAATGTAACAATGAGAAGTTCCTGCTGTATAATAAGTACTAGGCTTATGAGCATCTGAGCTTGCTATCATCAAGGTAGTTAGTGGAGGTGAAAGAAAGGTAGTAGTTGGATGGGGTGGATGATATTAGAGTGGGAGTTGCAAGGGCATAGCCAGCATGTTTTTAGGTGCGCTTTTAATAAAGTTTTGGTGCATGATGGTACGGAGGTAATTGTGGGTGGGAGTGAGTTCCATAATTTGGCTATGGCGCAAGAGAATAGTGCTTCACCAGCAGAGTTATTGGCTTTAGTGATCTGCAAGTGATTTTTGTTGCTGGATCTTAGTGGTCTGGTGGTGTGATAGGGTTGGAGTAAAAATAGTTAGAATTCTGGATTCCTTCACACTTAAAAAAATGTTTTATTCATTTGGGCTAATTTGCCCTTGCATTAACATATCATATAGCAGTATATCAATTTTTCTATAGGATATATGAATCTTATTAATTGAAACTTCACTGGAAGTATCATCACATAGCAGATTAAACATGATTTGCACATAATCATTCTGCTGTATTACCACCAAACCCCTACCCTTGTCAGGATGCAAGAATCTTAAGTTGTTAGTCTTTTTGGCTTCACTAATTATTGACTGCTGGGCATTGCTAATGTTGTTTGTTACACTGATGAAGGCTAGGTTAATTTCTCAGCTGAAACCAGTCTGTTTTTTCTTGCGTTTCATGTAGAAATAAATTAAATATATACAAAGCGCACAGTTGCTGGCTGCTTTTGTTTCTTGCTAATGATGTGCCATGGCATGGTGGGTTGTACAGTTAATAAATCTCATATACTTGTTTGGACAACTTCAATACAGGGAGAAGTTCAGGCTTAAACATGCTAGGAACCCTCATTTCATTTTATCTGATGAAGTCTATGTTACTATTAGATGCAAGAGCTTACCCTGTTATTTATGTGATTTTATTTATACAAAGCTGTTTGAGTGTTATTTGAGCTATAAATTGAGTTGGTGCTTGTTTGTATTCCATAGTCATTTTTTTGTATTTGTTAGTCGGTTTGGTTTGCTATTACTCATCTAAACAGAAATTGCAGATTAGGCTAGTCATATAAATATTCACTGAATGCTATCAAACTATAAAGCATATAGCAAGAATGTGAGAGTGCATGATGAAGTTAGAAACCTCCTGCACTGCAAACTTACAATGTTTGCAAAATAAAACTAACATACATAGATGGATAGAGGCTAATACAAGCAAATGTGACCAAGTGCACAACTGTTGCCTCTTCAATAGAATAGAGAGACAATGCCCTGACTGTGACACAGGTTTTAATTGCTGCTTGGGTGAATGTCAGTGGGGTGGGGAGTGATGGGAGTGTATATCTGGGGGAGGGCCATACATGTGCATCTCATTATGGCAATCTTTGGTGTAGGCTGAGGACAATGTTGGAGGTCATGTGGTCTGTAAGATGGGAGGTGGGTCTGGCAGAGCTGTTAAAATGATATGATACTATTTTGCATTGCATGTCCACCCAGGGCCAATCAACATTTTTGTGAGGGGGGGATGGGTAGGTCATACAGTAAGCTGCTCCTGAATGATGCAAAAACGTGCTGAGTCACCAGAATGCCTGAGGTTCCATAACTGGCTACAGCAATACTGTAAAGTCCAGGGGGCAAAGGCTTGCTGGTAGACGTTGAATGGATGTGACACTGGGCTGCCAGGCTGGTACCAGTGAAGGAAAGGAGAGACCCCCAAAAAAGTGCACAACTATTTAATGCAGTATTGCATCCTGGTAGGTAGCAATGAATAAATAAAGATATAAAAATAGCAATTTAAGTGGCATTTTCACTTTCTCAGATATCACATATGATTATGCATGATTAGTGCACATGTATAAAGCATACAAACACTTAAAGAAGGGTCAATATGGATATCAAAAATAAGAAACAGCAAGATATAAGCATTATTTTACTGAAGCAGCTGGATATCCACTTAGTGGAAAATGCCCTACATGTCACCATAGACAGCCAGTAATAAACACTTGTGTAAGCTGACCAATATGATTCTTAGAGAACACGATTATTGTTACTTACTTAATGCAGGAATGTCAATAACAGTTCAGTTAATTATTTTTTTCTGTCCCCGCAGCTAGGTATCAGCTGCTACCAGCTTTGCAACTCTTTAATAAAGTCATGCAGACCCGCCTTATTAGCTCAATCTGACCCCATGTCCAGGGCCATTAAAGAGAATAAGGATGCTAATAATGCATTATGTTATCGCTGGGAAGTGCATCCTAACATAATCTACCTACAGCAACCTTTGAAAGCTATGTATATTTACAGTATTGGAAGGTGCATGCATGTTTCCTTGCATGCATGACCTCCACAAAAGTGATATTCCCATTTGCAGGACACAGCTCACCAGGGTCGTAAAGTTGCTATATTGCAGTCAGCCGAAGCTGTGTCCATCTTGTCCTGGAGAGGTGTACCAAAGTCAGTTGCTCAATACCACACTTGTGCTGCTAGTTGAAAATGGGTTGCTTGGTCACAAAAGATACTTTGACTCACTGTTTTATGGGACCAACAGAATAGTTCATTCTTCTCACAGATGTGTGTACAGACAAGGTACACTTCAGTTTATAATATGTATGTCAAACATCTCAATAAGTCTGACACACTGAAATTAGTAACAAAGTCTCACAGCATAGAAGGTGAAGCCAAAAGCAAAAAATTCTTAAACGGTCAAAGAGGCTCACCCAGCTGATTACAAAAATCCCACAGATGAACTTTACCAAGGGTAAAAATAAAAATAAATGTTATTCACAATTAAAAGGTCAAGTGCTTGATCTTTTAATTGTGAGTAAAACTGAAATAATGTAAAGTGATTTCACGGCATAACATGTCCTTATAGGGTGAAGTGCGGGGAGTTCCTTCTGTGTGGAGTCTGCATGTCCTCCCCGTGGTTGGGTGGGCGTTCGAAAGACATGCATAAATGGGCGTGCCTTCATTTAAGGTTGAACATCGCGCTGGCACTTCGACATTCATGAAAATCTACTGCCAATCATTAGCAGACTAGAGTTCCACTGTAGCGACCCCTAAACGGGAAAAGCCGAAGGACAACAACAGCAACAACAACATGTCCTTATATATCCTACATGTGTACTGTATTTGTCAGTCTATCAAAATACAATAAGAATGAATGTAGAAATGTTGTTCAATACTGGAAAGACTTCAGATATTTTGTAAAGGCTTTATGGTCTGATAACTGTCATATTTCTAACTCAATAATCCTATTCAATGTTCCTATACCTAATGTAATAGCTAAATCTCAGATTCAGTTACTCTGGTCAATTCTTGCAATTGCCAGAAAAGTTATTACTTTGAACTGGAAAAGTAAACAAGATTTAATGTTTAAAGAATTTATTAATTTATCAAAAGTTGTTTGTAAAAAAGAACTGCAAACCATTTGTTATAGAAACCATAACATTACTCATAAAACAAGAGCATGGCAAAACTTGGAAAAACCTTTTGAACAAACACTGATAACTTCTCATGGATAAAATGATTGTTTATCATGGGTGAATGTAAATATTGTAAATAGTTTTGTTATTGTTTTATTGTATTTGTTATATGTACATTTGCTTATGTTGATAATGAAAACAAAATAAAAATGTTTTTGGAAAAAAAATACAATAAGAAATGAGAAGAAGCAATAAACACAATCTCTTCTAGCAGAACAAATGATTGTTTCCTGATTTGATTTGATTCCTGTCCCAGAGACTTCCCATACTCTGGAATAGGCTACCCATCTATGTCAAGTAAAGTTCTTCATTAGCACTCTTCAAGAAAAATCTTGATGAGTGGATGGGAAATAGGAAATACACCCCGGGGATCACTTCTGTGTCTCTGCTCGACAGTGGCACAGGAAAACACTTTCTTGGGTGGCGTAAGCCAGGGAACCTTGTTGGCTAGGCTTATGTAGGCCCTTGGGCCGATAGCCTAGTACCTACCTATGAACCTATGAGTTAGCTTAACAGATTCCCAATAGTGATAATAGAGAAATAGTGAATATAAAAATGTAATGCAATAATTGCATGTGCAAAAGTAAAATCATATAACATATGTCAGACCAGTGATACATTACTAGACCTAGCAAGCAGCTAACATGTGCAAATTTTAATAGCAATATAATTCTATTATACTATCAACACAAGGGTAATACAAATCACAAATTCAACAGGCATGATGAATTACACATCATACTACAAATGTTTCTTTCAATTAACATTCACATGAATCACTATTGAATATAACACAGTGATAATGTCAAATACTGGGCAAGCTGCAAAATGGACTGCTATCAGTGGCCTGGCTGCCAATGTTATTGAACAATCAGTCAGTGATACATGTACTTTCATAGCTGTATTAAAGTCAAAACAAATATCAGAGCCTGTTTGCATTAGTCCTGCTGACCCATTACCTCCATGTGCAAGTAACATTATGAAATAAGATCAACAATAATCATACAGAATATTATATTCATAAAGGAGCAGAAGGTCTTCTAAGAACTGAGCCAACACGGGATCGGAGAAAGGAGATTCATAGGTAGGTACTAGGCTATTGGCTCTAGGGCCTATATAAGCCTAGCCAAAAAGGTACCCTGGCTTTCGCCATCCAAGAAAATTATTTTCCTGTGCCCCTGTCGAGCAGATCCACAGAGGTGATCCCCTAAGTGAATTTCCTATTTTCCATCCAGTCATCAAGATTTTTCTTGAAGAGTGCTAATGAAGAGCTTTGTTTGATATAGATAGGTAATGATAGGGATGACTGCAATTAGTGATACAGACAATAGGCAAGAAGAGGCGGGAATGTACTGGAGAAAACTTTCAAAGGAACAAAGGTACTGGCAACAAATTACTAGAGAGGGAAAGGTAACAGAATTTGAAGATGCCAAGAACTTATATGGACTGCAGGCTAAAGATTGCCATCCATATCAAGCACTGTTATCAGAGTATAGGCAAAGAGAAAGAAATCGGAGGGTCTTAAACAAAAGACCAACACTGGTAGAATTTTCAGTAGAATCTAGAACAGAAGTTGCCATTAAAAAATAATTATTAGAGCATATAAAATATTGCATGATAACTATAAGAATCAATCAGAGGAGTTTAGGAAGGACTGGGAAGAGAGATTATATAAGCAATTCACAAAGAAACAATGGTGGATACATGTATGTCACCAAATATGCACTAAAATCTAGATGATTTCAGATCTTTGCCTAGAAGTGCTTACATAGGTATTTTTATACCCCAAGCAGACATCAAATAATTTTTCCTCAGGTAGACAGCAAATGTTGGAGGTGTGATGAGCCAGAAGAAGGTAATTGGGATCATATTTTCTGGGAGTGTAATGAGTTGGTAGACTTTAAAGATTCCCTGCAGATTGCTCTGTCAATGATGCTGGTTGGGCAGGTTGGAATGACCAGGGAAATTATTTTTTTTTTGAGCTATGATACAAACTTGGAATTGCCTAGACATAGTGAGGCCTTGCTGAGTCTAATTATGATGGCTGCCAAAAAAACAGTTACTAGAACATGGAAATCAAAGTCTAAACCACCTTCACTAGAAGCATAGACGATAGTAACAGAGTTAAAATAACTGGAACTGTGATCTTTAACAAAGAATAATAACAAATTACATAGGAAAAAAATGGGAACAGTGGAATAAATACATGCAGATGAGGAATGAGGTTTAAAAGAAGGCAGGATGTGAATGAGCTATGTAATGTTTGAATAAAATGACTGGATATGTTAAAAGTGATTTATAATATTTGCAGCTACAGTAATGTCAGTACACTTTGGAATGCATAATGTTTGCAACTGAGATTGTGTTACAGTGGTTAATTGTCATTTATATATATGTAACATGGCTTATGTCATACATAATAATTTAATTAAGATGTTTCTTGTTAAAAAAAGGAAAGAGATGAAGATACAAAACATTGCTTGCTAAGACATCTATAATGACCAGTCACCCAAAATCTACTAGTGCAATATATGTGTGCCCCGGGCTCCACTTTGTGCAGTCCAGTATTTGTAAGTAAATTCAGTATGTGAAGCATTTAAAAGAAAACATACAACAATAACTTTACTGTGTTTATCATCAAAATTCCATTACAGGAACACAAATATATTGAATAGCAGGGATTTGAAAAGGTCAGTGATAACATATATCACAAGATTCCATGTTACAAACATTTGTTGACTACCAATAAACAGACAGATAAACAAAAAAAAAACAGGTTTCTGCTCAGTATGTTCCTTTTATTGATACTACCACCGTTAGATGATGTGTAAGAAATATTTTTATTTATTTTACATTTGTTAACCGGGCTAGTCTGGCTGGATACATGTCCATTTTCAGCAGAGGCCCAAGGAGAAAAGCTCCACTATCAGAATAAGACAATACAGTTTACGAAAACATTACTAAATTAACACTAACATAATGTAACGAGGCAAAATACAAATGAATATACAGTTATCCTGGACTAGTCTGAGTAGATGACAAACAAAGTTCAGTTAAGGGGCTAAGGAGATAAGCTCCAGTATCTAAAATACAAAGTAAAGTTAAAAAATATCATTAGTCAAGTTGAAAAATATCATTAGTCAGTAGTCATGATAACAAATTAGGTATTAGGAAAAAGCAAGAAATCTGTTAATATAAAGTGTTAAAAGAGCAGGTTGGAATTTTAACAGGTAATTATGTAGTTAAAGATAAGTAAAAGGCAGAAAATAAGGTAGACAGAAAGTGGGAAAAGTATTCTTTTCTGAGATTACCTGTTTACTAGAGAGCTGAGCTATGGCAAGGACTTGGTGAGCAGAAGATGGGGTAGGAAGAAAATAAAACAAAGAATGGTTTCTTGGTAGAATATATGTAGAAAAAAATTAAGTAATGCAGTATTACACCTCGAGCAGTCTTTGAATTCCAAGAGATCTGTGAGTAATAACATACAGCAGTCGAGTCTGTGTTACGTTTCATTACACATTAGTCATGCACAGCTTTGGCAAGATGGATTCTCTTACTAGTCATTCTAGATTTCATAAACCATGAGAGGATTAGAGTGTCATAGAGGTGTGATCCAACAAATTATATTAAACAATGAGATGCAGGACAATGATGAGGAATTAATATAGGAAAGATTCTAAAACCAAAACTTACATATAGTAATCCTAATGTTGCAAAACATAACCACTGCAGATCATGCTTATTTCAAACACAAACAGTAGCTAATCTGTACTGGAAAAAAAGTCAGTCTGTCCCAATTCCACAGCTCTTGTGGTTGTGTTCTCAGAAACTCCCTAACTTAGTGTAACAATGATTGGATGCGGTTCCTTTTCTCATGTACTATGTTTTTCTGGTGGCTAAGAATAAAAGTTCAGGGTGTGGCTCAGACTACAACAAGCTCCACTTCACATTCAGTAATTCTTGATTACTATTCAAAAATGTCCTGATTTTGAACAATGCCACAAATCATCCTTATAATTTGTACAGCCTGGCTCATGCTGATTATGCCTAGCCCATAGTATTTCACGTGGAACAACTTGCACAAAATGTAGACTTTGCCTTTTAGCAGCACATTTTTCCATTTTCTGATGGAAGTACAGAAATTACAGAGGAAGGATATTAAACCAATATTCTCTCAGTTATTCATGGCTACACATACTTTTTTTTTGTCTTTTATTGATATTTTGTAGATTCTTACTTAAACTTCTTGGTCACTGCAGCTAAGATCCACTGGCTGTTATTAATTCAGATACTGAGAATTATTTATGAAACTTAAAACAATGATTTCTTTATTTTGTTCTTACAAAAAAAAGAAAAATAAGACATAGTACATACACACCTCATCCATATTTGACATTCAGCTCCTTTTTTTTCTTTTGCTTTTTATTTCTTTACATTTGCTTCAAGTTCTTGAGATTTTTACTCAGGAAAATGAGACACCCAATTTTAATAATTATTCAAATTGTCTGAAGCCGGATTACTTCAGCTCTGAAGTGCAAAATCCATTAAAATTAATGAGGGCTTCTCTAATAATACTAGTGGTAGTCCTTAGTCCTATTCCTAGGCATAAACCCACCACAGTGATTCTGCATAGTCTGTACAATTACTGTCTCCAAGGCAATGCTAATATAGTGCTCTGGGAGAGCAGCTTATGTTAGTTAGCCATGTGTTCTCCCCCAGAATGTAGGGAATAGCATTAAGGGTTTATGCAGCCAAGTAATTCAAAGAATAGATCAGCTGAGAAAATTAATGGTGCTACCCATGTTAAACACAGCTAAAAACTAGCTGTCTTCCATCAATGAAGAGGCCATGGAGAAGGTAAGATCAGTTAAGCGTCTGTGTTGGATTAGTCATTGAGGGTGCGTATGTGTGAGGAGACATAAGTGGTCTCAGGTGAGTATGTGTGTGCCTGCTTGGGTGGTCCCAGTAGGAGGGTTAGTTAAGAGGTTGATAGAGAAGGTGTGTGTGTGTGTGTGTGTGTGTGTGTGTGTGTGTGTGTGTGTGTGTGTGTGTGTGTGTGATTTAGAGTGGATGGTGAGAGAGTTGATGTCAAATCAGAGTGTGTGTGTGTGTGTGTGTGTGTGTGTGTGTGTGTGTGTGTGTGTGTGTGTGTGTGCGTGTGTGTGTGTGTGTGTGTGCGTGTGCCCTGGTGTTCACAGTAGGTGGGTTACTTAAGGGGTAGGTAGAGAAGACGTGTGAGTATGTGTGACTGTATGGATGAATGGATGACTTTGTCTGTGAGTGTGATCTAGTAAGGGGGTGGGGTTGAGCTTATGTACAGTATGTGTGTGTGTGTGTGTGTATGCATGGGAAGGGTGAATGCATTTGAATTGAAAGGGTGACTGCCATACCTTCAAAGACCTCTAAGCTTAATGAGCAAATCCTGCAATATGGGGGTGAGGCACTAAGGAGTTGTAAATGTTACTGTAAGTCAGCTGAAAACTGCATAAAAAAGTGTGTACATAATATGCGCATGTACGTGGGGGAGAGTGATTGAGATGGAGAAAGTAGTAATTAACATTACTGGTAATACCACATGATTCACACAAGCGAATGATCTAATAATAAGATATTTCCTCTTTAATTAAAGCTTCTTTGAATTGCATTTTTGGCAATTGTGAAAACAGTACCTTTTTGGGCAACCACAGTGGTGCAGCAGTTTGCGTTGTCACCTCACAGCAAGAGGTTCTCTAGTTTGATCCTTAGCTGGGGTGCCTTCTGTGTGGATTCTGCATGTCCTCCCTGTGGTTGCATGGGTTTCCTCCGGGGACTTTGGTTTCTTCCCACATCCCAAAGACATGCTGTAGGTGGATTGGACACTCTAAATTGGCCCTAGGTGTGAGTGTGTGCATGTGTGTGCCTTCTGTGGAAGGCTGGGTGCCGGGCTGGCAACTTGACACTGTAAAACTCTACTGCCAATCATGAGCAGACAGGTTATCCACTGTGGTGACCCCTAACCAGGAAAAGCCGAAAGAAGAAGAAGTGGAAACAGTACCTTTTTCACAGATCTTAGTACACATGGTGGAGCTCTTTCTAAATCCTAGCCTAGGTTTCATACTTAGATTTAAAAAATAACACTTTCTTCAGAAATTTCTAGATCATACCATATCCATAACAGTACTAGGTAAATGATTCATGAATGTCACATATAGCTTTCTCTATATAGTCTGATAAAACTGTATCCTAAAAAGCATCACTTTAACAGAATAATGTACCATCACCAGCTTGTTTTTCATTTAGGGACCAACCATAAGAACCCTGACTCAACCCTAAAGGAATAGTCTTCACTTCAGTAACAAATGTTAAAATACTATTTGTATAGATCTTCAGTAAAGTGAACAGTGCTTTAAATCAACAACAAAAATATCTTGCCAGTAACTTTGGGATGCAGGATATAATGCACCAGCAGACAATATTACACTATTAGTGCTAGCACTTTTAAACTCAAGGAGAGAAACATGAAACAACTGGCTTCACTCTGCTCCAACCAAACAGTTCATATTAACATTAACTTAATGACCAAGTCTGGATATTACCCAGCAAAATGTCTTAGTGTACCTAAGTTGTGGGATAGTCCTTTCTATCCCATTCATACACAGAATCCCCCATGTTTACTTTGAGCTTGCCATACTATTATTTACTAACAATTTATTTATTAAAGTTTCCATACTTCCAGAATGAAGCAGTGCTTCTGTTTCTTTTCTATTAACCCATATTCCCTATTTTGAGTTAAGGGCTACAAACAGTCACTAACAGCCTTATTTATTATATCAATGGATCGTGCCTCCATAGTAGCTGATTCAGCTTTATCTCCAATCTTTGAATGTGTTTTCTACCCAGTACACACATTGACATCAGAGGTTCATCACTAATTTTAGGTACTCATCCAAATTCTGATCACTTTGTGTGTATGAGAAAAGCATTCTTTTTTGGCAGCAGGAAAACCTTTAAATTTAAATTCTGGGAACTCCTTGGTACAGTCAATTCCAGTGGTTGTTGCAACTGGGAATGGGGTCCATTTCCACCATTGCAATAACCAAATAACCAAAACTGTTTTGGTCAAACCTTAAAAAAGACAAATTTCTTTTGAAAAATGACCTGCTACTTTGGATAATACTTTCCCTGAATTGTTTACACATATTATTTATTCTTTATTGTTTATTTGCTGACTGTTTTACAACCTAATACTCATTTATTGTACAGACTTTCACTCTAACTTGAATATTTTTCTTTTCTTATATTTTACTTTTGATACACATTGCAAAATAAGATGGAATTCCCATAAATGTTTCTTTGTACGATACAAGCGACTCTTAAGTATTGCTCTCTCTGAAATATTAAAGGACACTGATTAAGACTATAAAAATTTAAAATACTAACTGAATACTTATCCCATATTTGCTATATCTATTTTATTCAGATTTTATGTATTTTAGTTTATTTTCCAGATAAAAAGATGCCTATGATTTTGAGAATTTCATTATCAAAGGATAAAATGGGATCTTGCCTGAAGCCAGATACAAGTAATCTTATTTATCAGTTTAGTGAGTCAGTCAGTTAGCTTCATCAAATGCATTCAGAGTCAGCCCTGTTCATCGTTATTAACGTTCCATCTCCAAAATGTAGAACACTGATGCTCTCTTTGTTGAACAAATGTACAAAACATGGGAAACTACCTTTCACTCAGCTGAACAAATGTAAAAATATGGAACACAATTTAAACTTTAAACAGGAAGCTCACATCGTGATTATTAATGTTTTTATTTTCATCCTTAAAAAAAGAGTCTAATGTGATATGTTTTGCCCTTACAGTGCATGATAGACGCTGTGTCTCTCAAATAAAACTCAGCCATCTAGAAGAGGAAGGTACACCATAGCAGACTGAATTATGTTTGAAAGTATATCACCACAAAGGCTGCTTTTTCTAGAGCCAAATGTCCATTGATGCTTTGAGTTATTACCACATTCAGTGCTGCTTATATATACTGCAGGCACCTTTGCTTTGTGGTGCAGGTTATGACTGAGAAAGATAGGAAAGGACAAGATCACTTACCTTGCTAACTAATGAATATGAAATAAGTACTTACAAATGGAATAATTTGTCTTTAAATTGCATCCAAATAGAAGCCTTATGGCCAAGTGTTCAAAGATTGGCACTTAGATAATGATAGGATGATACTAGGCTATTAGCCTGGAGGTCCTTATAAGCCTGCCAAGAATTTCACCCATGTTTCCACAAAGTCAACATATGTTTCCCCTGTCCAGCAGGGACACAGGTGGGATCCAGGGGTGTATTTTCTGTTTCCCATCCAGTCATCCAGGTTCCTCTTAAAGAGGGCTAGTGAGGTACTTTGCTTGACATGCAGAGGGAGTCTGGGACACAGATCTATCCCGCCAGCAAGTTCTATTAATGTCACACACCAAGTTGAGGCCTTGCATGTGGGGGTGCATGAGTGTAGTTTGTCTTACGGATATGTAGCAACTCCATCAAGGCCTGTTAAATTATCTTTAGCTGTCTATATAGGGTTCTTAAACATAGCTGACTGTTTTGTCCACTAATATAAAGACATTGTTCATGTTTGATTTACTGTCACTATTATCTATGCTTGGTAATAGTTTTAAGCCAGTTTTCCCTGGATGAAAATTATTTTTCATCTGGAATTGACATTTCTAATTTGTTTTATAGTTTATGTCCGTAAACTGTATTAATATTATTTTTGTCGTTCAATTAGTGTTAGCTTATTTATTTTGTCTAGATGTTTTTGTGATTAATTTTGTCCTTACCTGTGACCTATGTCACTGGTTTAATTGTTATTTATATTGGAAGGCTAACTACCTCCAATAGATTAGATTTTTTTCCGGGTGATCATTTTTTTGACTTGTTCTTTATTTCTGTTATTAAGGCATGTTACCTTTGCCTGTCAAACAGTGTAAGCCATTTTATTTTATTAAGTTGCTTTGGGCGATTGTTATTTGACCTGTCCTTTGCATCTGCTAATAAGGCATATTTCCGTTTGGATATAAATGAAGTTTGGAACAAACTAAATTGTCCCGGGACATCTTCATCGGGGGGGGGGGGTTAGGTTAATATTAAGGGGATTTAAGTGGGTTGGGGAGGTGAAAGGGTTAAGTGGAGGCAGGGATGGTTGGGAGGATATAAGTTAATGAGGGGGAGGGGCTTAAGAGGTTTAGCCTAGTGTAGTTGGGTTAAGCAATCAAATTTGGCGTGAACTTGCTAGATGACAGGTTTACGTCCGAGATGACCTAGGGTACTGATAAGGTAGGCCTTGGTTTGGTGGTTGTGGACAGGCAGGGGAAGTGAGCAATGGCTATATAGCTTTTTTTTTTTTTTTAAATTTATTTATTTATTTTTTTTAAGGGGGCCTTGCAGTGGCAGTTTGTTGCTGGGTTTGAACTTTCCTTTGGTTTGGTATTTTGGTGTGGTGGCGTTGACTGACCAGACAATGCATGCTGCCCCTTTTGCTTCGTCAGAAGATACTGTAGGAACGAGCAAGGTAAAACCGTTAGTCGGGTGTAGTGCAAAGTGGGGGAGGATGTAGTGGTTGTGTTTGTTTGGGACAAATGTAGTGTACGTTACCAGGTTAAATCATTGGCATTATCAGTTATCTCTGACTGCGATATAACACTTATTACACTTCTGATTATATCTATTTTAGAATTCATAATGGAGTCAATGCAGTGGCATCTGCTCCATCTTTAACTATCACAACTGCTTCACTTCTGATTACTGTTACTTATTAAACTTCTGATGTTTGTGTTAAACTTGGGTTATGTTTGGTCATATGCTTGCTTTCTACTGCATTCTGAGCTTCCATCATATGGCCAACTCAAAGCACTGAAGTGTCGTTGAACAAGATAGAACTGTGGTCTACTGCACATCTGATTACTGCTATTTTATTTTACTTCTGGCTATTGCTGTTGCTTTTGTTACTTTGATTTCCTGGGCTTGTGGGGAATGTGACAAAATGGCGGTGTGCCAGTAATTGCTGGTACACAGAGTGCGGTCATTTTTGGTGGTCAGGCACTCAGAGAGTGCTGCATTGTTAGTTATTTATCTATTATTTGTTTTGTTCATTTCTTCTTCCTCCACTGGTCAGTGCTGGTGTTGGGAGATCATGTGTAGGAATTTTGTGCAGTCCTGGCTATGTTCAGCTCTCCGGGGCTGTTGCAATGGTTGCAGGTTTTCACGGGGTTTTCACAGGGCTGCTTGCTGATCTGGGGTCTTGCGTGATGTTCCTGTGGATGCTCTTGGATTGCTATGTGGTATAGGTGAGATGCACTTAAGATGGATGTCACGTAACAAGTTGTTCTGAATGACTGTATAGAACATTATAGACAGAGCACTGCATGTTGTCTAAAACTAAGGGAATGAAGTATGTTCACTTCTTGGGCACATATTTTATAGTTTTAAGGCCATAGGGAAGAAGAAGCATTTGTTAGGAACACTGATCTGTGAGAATGTCAGGATATGCAAAGCTGCATCCCTCCTACAGCATTAACCTTGTACATTATTAAACAAGGAGCTGGACATGCTTTTACGTGCAGTTAGTAACAGTATTCCTTCTGCAGCATGTATGAAAGACAAGGAGAATCTGACTGCGAACGGAGCAGGAGTGCGGTTGCTCGGAGTTTTGCAGTATCGGTGCACTTGTGAAGAGGCGGAGAAGGCCTTTCAACCATATAGATTTAGCAGATTGTCCAGAGTTTGTCTCATATTTGGCAGCAGTATGCCGATTGGTCAGTAACTGAGTTGTTTCCTCGTTGCATTATTGTGGTTTATTTAACTTATTTTTTCTATTTTAGTTAGTTATTTCTTTCATTTTCACCAAATGTGTGTGGTTAGAAATGAGTCTGGGAGAGTATCTGCTTCTGAGGTATTTTCCACTAGAGAAGCTATGCTCGGCTTTTTGCTAATGCAAATGAGTTAAAATGGTGGCTCTGACTGTTTGAGTGGTGTTGGGGAGGCCGCTGGTGGAGAGTGTCAGTAATGTCAGTAGCTCAGAGGAATCAAGCTCATCCTTGATGCTAAAAGGTTCCAAAGTTGCGAGCTCTATCATCACACCAGGTAACTGGATTTATCTACAAGTAGGGGCAACATGACATAACATAAGTGGTGCTGCACTCCAGATGAGATGTTCTTTTAAGGAAAGATTTATTTTATTTGTAGTGTGCTAACTAGATAAACAAGCTGGTCTACTGTTCCTTTTCAGTCAGCAATCGGGTCTGTTGGCAGGCAAGGGAAGATGATTGATGGTAACTTTGTTTGTTTATGTCTAAATTGCAGTGTGCTGGTTGTTGCCAGGCTGAGGGTAATGGCAAAGGCTGCACAGTCAAAATATAGTATAGTGGGCATGTTGGTTCAAGTGATCCATTTACATTTTGGATTGTTTTATTTTGCGAGTTTTTTGGGTATGGTTGCATGAATTTGCGGGCTCTGGGTGGGTTGGTGTGTCTGTTTCCTGCATGCATGTCATGACCAGCAGATCTTGTGGCTGTGCTATGTCCACAATGTGTGGAACAGAAATCTGGACATGAAAGGATAGGCATAAAAAAAAAAAAAAAAAAAAAAAAAAGCAAATGAGGTTTGTCTTCCTGATTACAGGTAGGATGTGAACTGGATGTTAATTCACAATAAGATTCCAAGAAAGTCATCCTCAAATACAAGTGGGGTTAGAAAGGTTCTGCAATAGACATCTTGGCTAATACAGGGTTCTAACTAATGTAGTCTGGAATGGCAAGGTTACCCGGGCTTTGGATATTGATAGGTCCTTTCATGTGTGGAGTTTATTTTGAACATGCTTGACTGGTAGTTAAATTTATCTGGGGTATTTGATAGGGTCATTGGATGTATAGCTTCAGTTATAGCTCCTTTGTCATAGATGGGAGTGGCATTGGTATATTTCTTCCAGGGTGGCAGAATAGGTTGTTCTTGAAGATGTCTTGGACTTTGTGACATATTTTGGATGTTTTACATTTCTTTTCTTTCTTGCAGATGGGGTCTTGGAACGCTGCGGCTGTAATTTGGAATAGGTGGGTATAAGGTAGAGCCTGCTCATTACTATTAGAGGGTTTAATTTTGTCCTTTGCTTTGTAGATGGTGGTGTGCAGAGTTCCAGTTGCGTCAATACAGTGAATTCACAGATGATGGAAGCAGTGGCGAGTGAGGAGTTTACACAAGGGGAATGCAAGTGGGCAACAGTTACTGAAAGAAGTAAGTAGATTTCAAAGTTGTTGAGTTTGGGTAGAGGATTTTACTCTGCTAGTCAGAGAAGGATAGGCATGTTGAGTTTTATATCAAGGTTAATGGGTTGTACAATTTGTCTATTGTTAGTATGTTAGATTAACATTGAAAGTTGTTCCTATTGTGGGCAGTTGCATTCAATAGTAAAAGAGAGCACAGTCATTGGCCATAGGTAAAGGTTTGATGGGGTGGCAGGGGTCCTGGTCAGTGCCTCCATGTTAAGTAATCATGGTATGTGTACACATATACTTTATCACTGTTTCTTTCTTTGCAGATTGCTGGAGTACAGAAAGCATCATGCGGTGGCTTGAAAAGGGGATTTGAAAGGTGATAGTTTCATAGGATGGACATTCTTGCCACTTGAACGGGGCACAAGGAGGGTCTGAGTAAGCATCTTAGTAAGGCATGTTTGAGCTCTGTGTTTAATTACTGAGAGCTGATTATTGCATTGGTATAGGGGCAAGTAAGGAAGACTTAAGTAAAGGGGGTAAAAAGGGGAAAAACTGTTGGGGATGGTTTTGGGGAGTGTGGGGATCCCAAGGGATGCATAGGGTCACGATGTTCATAGGAGCACAGGAACTTATTAGGCTACAGCTCTATGGCTTTTGCAAGCCAGTGAAGTTCAATCCTTGCTTTCTTGGAACCTTGGGTGGTTGTATTCATTCATCCAGTTGTTCGAACCATATGTGGGGGAAGGGCTAAGGAGGTGTTTGACATGATGTTGGAGTTTATTTTAATGAGGGGTATCTTTGAGTGACAAAGTTGACTCTTGAGTAGGTAATGTTACATACCAGGTTAAGGTTACAGATTAGCATAAGGAGCATTTCACTTGGGGTTTGGGTAAATTTTGTACATAAGGTTTTAGGAAGCATGGTAGTTAGCTGGCTGTGTCGGGGTAGTGTTAGAAGCTGGGTGCGATGTTACAGGGGAGTTAGAAGGTATAAGGAATCCTGGTTGCAGGATAAGGCAGCGGTAGGATACTAGTGGTATAGGTAACATAAGGAAAGAGCTTTTTAGGGGAAAGGCTAGGGACAAACAAGGGTTTAAAAATGGTTTGGTAATGAGTGAATTGGGGGTGTTTATGGCGTGGCATGTAGAGTATTTTATTGGTGAGCATAGGTGAGTTTTCAGGAACTAGGTGAAGGGATGCTGGATTTCTGCCATCTAAGGCTGGGACATTAAGTTTGGGAGTTAGACTATTCCCTACAGTAATGGAGTTGTAGCACATAGAGAACTGGGTTGTGGGGGGCTAAGGTGATATGCTATGGTTAGCACTTGGGTATGAGATTTGCTGCTAGTTGTTTGACTGGGTGCCGTCTTGAGTTCATGAAGGTTATAGTTTGTGGTTTTGTGGTGGTTATAGGCTGTCAATACACTCAAGTTGAGCCATGATTTTGGCTTTGAAGGCAGCGGACTAAAAGGGTATGTGTTCTTTGGTGTGGAGGGTCTGGTGTTACAACGAGGTCATGGTAATCCTACTTTATTTAGTTTCATTAGGGTGTGTTTCAGTGATGGCATGGCAAAAGGGTTTATGATGAGATTTTAAGTGCTTTACCAATGAGGGATACACCAAATGATGTTTGGCTTGACTCTTCTCTTTATGGGAAGTGGATTGAACAATTTTGGGTAGAAGGGAGGGGGGAACAGCCTGGTCAGGCTGGTTCACGGAGAAGAGCGATAGGCTTGCCCTCTTCTGTTCCCCCTCTGATGTTTGGAGGTTCATTTCAAGGATCTGGGGAAAGGAAATGAGTAGTTGGAGGAAGCTTGCTGAATAGATAAGCCAGCTGAGGTAAGGATGGTGCTTATTTGGTGGAAGGTAACTCAATGGATGGTGTATGAAGTGAGTTGGGATGCTGCTTCATAAGTAAAGTAAGCGAGCAGAGGTATGGACCCTGCTTGTTGGGCAGGGTGATAGGTACGCTGCCCTGATTAACATTACAATGAATGGTGTATGAGGTGAGATGGGACGCTGCTTCATAAGTAAAGAACGCTGCTTACTGGGGCAGGGTGAGTAGGTACACTGCCCTGATTCATTACAAGGATGTTATGCTGTATTTAAAGTCAATTATATCATGAATAGTTGTAATAAAGTTGGTGAGCAAAGCTATGTTATGGAAATTTAATAAAGGTTGTCAAATGTCATTTGGTGTGATGTGTGTTATTGAAGGGGACCGGGACAATATCATTTTTGCCTTGTGATGTGTGTTATTGAAGGGGACTGGGACAATATAATTTTTGCCTTGCAAACAATGTAAGTTAGTTTATTTTGTTAATATGTCTTTATGTGATTACATTTATTTTTTGAACTTTACTTATGTTTTCAGTTTTACCATTCTAACTTCATTAACAGTTAGTTATTTGAAATATATATGTAAGTTTTTGATAGGACAAGTATTGTGTTTGCTCACAATGATTCTTTAATTTTACGCTTTGCTGTGTGAGTCATTGATTTTTGTTTTTATGGCTCTGACTTTACAAAGATGATATACAATCTATCTAAAGACTCTAATTGTGTAGAAAAATCTTTATTTGTTTTATGACTTTATCAACATTCTCCATTTAAAGAACCAAGTATATCAGTCACCTGCACTGGCTATAAACTTATAATTGGTAGTTTAATATTGAAAAACCACTAATATGTTTCTAGGAAGATCTAATTTGCATATACTTTGGCAATTGAATGCATTAATGTTACTGTTTTAACCCCAATTTTTATTAGGTATTGGCTCATTGATCCTCAAATCGTTTATCATTGGATATCTTTAAAAAGAGTGTTTAAGCTAGTAGGAAATGCTTTCTATTCATTTGTTCATTTTAGTAATGAATGTGATTGGTTATACTTTATTTTAAATGGTTCTAGATGATTGCATATTTACGCCCTGATGAAGGCTATTACAGCCGAAAGCACTCATCGTTTTTCTGTTTTTATCAAATAAAGTGGCTTTCTTTGTAAGTGTTCCTTTCGCTAATTGTCTATATTTAACTGTAACCAAGCCATGGTGTTTTGCCGAAGATTCTATTTCGTCTCTTCAATTTTTGTTCCTCGACAACTTTAGCAGTGTCAACAGAGCCTTTTCTGCTAACAATTTTATAATAGAAAATCTCCATAAAAAGTCATTACATTCTTTAATCTTTTTGTAGTTACTATATCTCATCATTATGACTTTTTTATGTATTTCTAAATCTTTCCATGGATGCAATAAAATGCTTTCAAAGTATTTAATTACCATTCCTTTCTATTTTTCTCACATATATTATTTTTTCTTTCCCATAACACAATTTTAAGTACTGTTTCATTTCTTCATTCTCAGTGCTTTTACTTTTTTTAACTTCCATTTCCTCCCACATTTCTTTGTATTTATAATATAGTATCATTTATATCAAGTTTTTATTTTGCTTCATAATTCCTTGTAATACCTTATACAAAATTAAAGATGCTGCATGCACTATTGGGTTTATTAAACCCAAGCTTCCTTGCAATTCTTTCATTCATAGAATCCCTGTCTTGAATGGATACAGTCTAGACCCTCATATAAAAGAAAATATAACCATCACTAGCTCCTTTTCATACTTAATAGGAATCCTATAGATGTTAGCAGCATAAGCAATTTTTCCTATTACCATGGTGTTCAACAAGTGTGCTTTTTTCTATATGAAAATATATATGATTTCCAAAAATTTGTCATATCCCTTACTTCTAGGAGTACATTAACGCATTGTTGTTGCCTGCATTCATTCCTTCCAAATATTATTCCTAATATATCTATATATTTTTTCATTGAACTCAATACCTCTTATCATACCTTCAAAACCAAATAATTTATTTTTCCCTTTAATTATACTTAAACCATTTTTTAAATTTATACTAAATTTTTCATTTACTTCTTCCATCCATACTTTATTTTTAAAAATTATACAATGTCATCCACATAATTATACATTATTGGCAATTGTACTTCTTTCATCATTTTGTATCCACCGCTACTTTACATTTTAATAATTTCTTTCACTATTATATTCATATGTGATAATTTGCTGCTAAATGTATTGTGCATGATTTACTAACTGGTTTCCAAGCAAAGTTATGGCACTGTGATGTGTTAACTGTTGAACTACTCTCAGACTGTTGCAGTAGTATCTGTTCTCCTGCTATCTATTGTTTCTCTCCTGCTCTCGCTACTCTATCCACAGGCCTGTATCTTTTAACACTCCCTTATTTCCTCCTTACTTCCTTTAACCTATCTTTATCTCATTTTACCAGCTGCACCTTCTTTTATTCTCTCTCTTCACAGCACACATGAGCAACTCTGCAGTCCTCAGCTACCTCCCCATCCATACAGTCTAAGAAAGAATCAGTACTGCAAAAATAAAACAAGGATATACCTTTTGAGGCTGAAGAGCAGGGTCAGTCCACCCAGGCATTCTAAATGTATGTGTTATGATAGTGAAGCTTTAACATTAGTAGTGTAACTTAGTAGTTCTGAGCATGCTGATAATACTGTGTCTTGTGTCCTCTTCACCCCTCCCCCCAGCTTGTGCAGTAAGCCTAACTGTCCACTAAACAGTATATACTTAATTCAGATCCTTCCTATTCTCTGTGATTAAAAATAACCCTCAAGCAGTCCTTTCAGTGCTGTTTGCCTTAGTTTTGAATCACTTAAGATCACCTGTTTATTTGCATCTCTATAAATTCCCCTTCATTGCTAATGTATCTCTTTACTCTAATCTGTGCACAAGTTGGCTACTAATAAGCAAGTCAATGTGAAGACAAACATCCAACCTTAATAATCTTTGCGTTCTCATTTCTCCTTCACTTTACAGATAGAGTTTGTATTATTACTTACCCCCTCTGAGGTCTTCATGATAGGTTTTCATTGCTTGCCTCTCTGGATTTGCCTGGTTTCTGCTCACTCCATTCACCCTGAGGGCTCAGTCCACTCCCCTCCTTCTTCCCAATTCCCTCTCTCTGCCAGTGGTCCTACCTTTATACTTCCCCTAACCCCTCCCACACCCATTTTCATCCAATCAAACCACCCCTCAAGCATTCTAATCCTCTCAAATTTCCTAACCTCTCCCTTACTCAGACACACTATACTCCCCACCTCCAGTCATCACTAACAAGTGCCCCTCGCCCATCCACTTACTTCCTGCTCTCCAACTATTCTCACTGACTCTCTCTCATTATTCCCACTTCCCACACTCCTACCTCAGCCTATTAATCTCTACCACCCCATCTCACATTTACTTCTCCACATTTCTCATTCTACATCATGCTCCATCTCTCCACCTACTTTCTCAATTCAGCATTCCTCATATCCCTCCTTTGCCCACTTCTATACCTTACTATCCTCCCTGGATCCTCACACTCTTTACCACTACATATAACTACTTCCTCTCAAACAATCACCTCTCATTCCTTCTCCTCCATATCCCATGAACTATACTCTATAAATACAACTCTCTTCTATAAATTTATGCTCCCTCCAGTATCTCTCTCTCTCCCAACCCACTTCACTGGCAATAGTAGACCTTTCCTCAACTATTCTCCTAACTTACCCTCTCCATTGAATCTGATCATCCATTTTTTACATCTAGTCTGTCTCTCTCTCTCTCTCTATTTCTGGTGACATCCATCCGTATCTTGGCCTCACTGTCTCAACCAAAATCTGCTCCTCTACATCACCAAAATTATCCTCCCCCAAAACCATCCACCCAGCTACAATCAATACCCAAAGTATTTGAAATAAAATACCCAACTTACACACCTGGCTGTCACATAACTATCCTGATATATTAATTGTCTCGGACACCTGGCTCAAACCTGATATCAAAGATACTGAAATTCATCCCCGACTACCAAGTCATACAGAGTGACAGACCTAACAAGAAAGGAGGAGGGGTAGCCATAATTTACTCCTCTTCTCTAACGGTTATTGCATACGCTAACCCCTTCCTAAATTCTCTTCTGCTGAACTATCCATAGCCTTCCTAAATCAACAAATAAAAATCTTTAAGTATAGCTGCCATCTACATTACCCCTGCTGATAACATCCCCATCCTTGAAGACATTCTTTCATTGTTCTCATCCATCAAAAAGGAAACCTTCATCCTTGGTGATGTAAACATACACTGGGCCACCATCTCTTCAATCTTCATGCCAAACAATCTCTTTAACTTCTCCCATCTAATAAACTACCCTACCAGACCCAGTAAAGATAGCTCCTCTGGCACTACACTAGATTGGATCTTAGCAACTCATTCCAACCTAATCTTAAACAGTGGAATCATACCCAATCACCTGAGCAACCACCTACCAGCTGATGCCCTCTGGTGTGCCTCTTTTGTCCAAATACAACATCAATATAATTCAAACTCATAATCTCATCAACTTCAATCCATAGACATTTTCTGACTGTCTAAAAAAATGAATTGGGCCCCCTTAAAGACTATGCCTCTGGACAGAGCAACTAATTACTTCAACAAAACTTTCCTAGACTTACTAAACAGACTAGCCCCTCTTAGAACAAAAAGAATAAAAAACAAAACTGTTCTCTGGATATCTAAAGAAACCAGAAAACTAATGCACTTCAGAGACGAATGTTGGAAGCAATACCAAAAAAATAAGTTAACAAACTCTCTAATTAAATTCAAGCAACTCAGTGAAGAAACTAATAACTAAAGACTGTAAGACATATTATTCCAAACTCCAATTAGAACATCATTCTAAACCATAAAGTTCTGGAATTGCATTTCCTCCCTTCTAACCCTGGTAGAACAGACAATCCATGCCCTAACCCAAACTCCCCAGACCATGAAATTGCATCTAATAACAACACCTTTTTTGTTGATTGCATAGCCAAACTAATCACAAACTTTCCCATGATCTCTACCTCTCATAGTCCCCATTCACTACTTTTCCCTCTAAAACTCCACCTTTCAATCTTAAACCTATCCCGACCAGCAGCATAAAAAACTCCTCCTTAAACTAAAGCATTACTCCTGCATGCCTGATAACTGAGACTGCTTCCATCTCACCTAAATTACATTGTCATCTCTGATTACTAACATTATTGTTAGAACAAACACTAAACTTGTACAAACACTGTTTAACCTGTACTTTTAATGATATCATCTGTATTACTTTTGATGTTATCTATATTTTAACTTTTGTGTTTATTAATGTATACACCCTGATTTTGTATTTGTATTTTAAACTGTATATTTATGCTTTTGTATACTGTATATGCCATGTGCTGCAGTAGCGTTGTCACCTCACAGCAAGACGTCCCATTCGATTCTCAGCTAGAGCATCTTCTGTGTGGAGGCATATGTGAATAGGCGTGCCTTCGCTGAAGGTTGTGCATCAGGGCTGGTAACTTGGCACGTAAAAATCCACTACCAAACATTAGCAGACTGGAGTTCCACTGTGGCGACCCCTAACCAGGATAAGCCGAAAGACACAACAACATACTGTATATGCCATGCTGTACCTTATGTTATATTCTGTTACCTGCTTTTGGAGCTTTTCTCCTCAGGCCTCCAGAGAAAATGGGCTGTGCTTGGCCCAGTGGACTTCCCCAGTCATAAAACTGAAAATAAATAAATAAATAAATGCATACATACATACATACATACATACATACATACATAACTATTGAGAAAATTACTCTACTAGCTGGACAGCCCTGCTTTATTCCATGTTCTATTTTTATTTCTTCCCAAATCCAGCCATTTGCATTTAGTTTCTCATAGTTCCTTTCATAAACAGATTTTATTACTTGTAATATTTTTGCTTACATTATATACTTACAAAATTTCCCATAATTATTTATATTGAATATTGTCATAGGCTTTAATTATATCCCCTATCATAACCTTCACTTGTATATTTTTGTGTATATTATCAATTATTTCTCTTATTATCCATAACTATTGACTTACTTTTCCTTTCATTGGAATACATTTTAGTCATATATTCTATTTTTTCATAACCTTTTTGTTATTATTCGCATAAAAATGTTATAATTCATATTATTCAATGTTATAGGTCTCCATTTTTTATCTCATCTCTATTTTCTTTTTAAATATAAATTTTATAACTCCTGCACATATCTTTCTTCTTTAATTCCAGTTTCTACCCATATATTCATAACTTCTATAAAAATTATTTTTTGCCACTCCATTTCTTTATACATACTATATTCAATTCTGTATAGATCTGTGGGAAAATTCATGTTAATATATTTTAGAATTTCATTCAATTCTCTCACAGTCATTTTTTGCTCTAAATACTCATTATCTTCATTATTTAATTTTTTACCTTTATACATTTGTACTGTTTTCTTCTGTTTAAACAAATAATTCCAATGTATATTCTAAATTAGTTCTTATATCCGTGTTGCTGTCTTATTTGCTTATCCTTATTTTAATTCTCTTATTATTTTCCTTCTTTTGTTATTTGCTCAAATATGGTGCTACCTCTTTCTTTCCTTGTAAACAATATTTTTGTTTATATAACAAGTTGTTAATTTTAATTTGATTCATTTTATATATTTCTCTTCCTTTTTCATAACAGAAATTTTTCGTCACTAACAAGTCTCTGAATATTTTTGACTTAGTATCTTTATCTCTCTTTTTTTATTATTCCTTTTTTCCTTATATATTCTAAAAATACTTTTTTGTATTTATCTTTAAAATTGAGCCACCAAACAGTCAAACTATCATAAAACTCTCTCATATTCATACTTTTTTCCATAATTCCATAAGTTCTTTTTTCTCTTCTAAATATAATTCCTTTTCATTAATTCTCTTTATTCCTTTTTCTGTTCTTATATATTCTTCATTTTCCTATACTTTAACACATATTGCCACATGATCTGAAAATCCATCATACTTAATTACTTTTTTTACTTATAAACTATCAGATATTAAAAAAAATATTTCTGTCCTAATATAATCCCCTTTCTAGATCCAGTGGTTATTCTCCCATACACTTAACTTTTCACTTCTCATAATTTCTTTAACCATTTTAATATCACATTGCTTTTATATTTTTTTAATTTAAACATTATATTCTTGAATTTTCTTTTCCTTTAACTCTTCTCCCCGTTGAATTATTTTTATTTCTTACTGTATATGCCTGTCAGCTTCTTCCTCACTTGTCTACTCTGTTTCTTTTTCCTTGTTAATTTCTCTAACTTCATGTACAACCTCTTTAACAGTCACATGTTTTTGTACACTTTCTTGTATAACACATTCTTCTATCTCTTTCTCCTGTATGACTTCATTTTTTCATTAACATTAATTTCATATTCTAGCAATGAGTGACCAGTATTGCCACATGTTTTGCAATATAAATCACATTTTTTGCATTATGCCCTGTTTTACTGCATAAATAACATTTTTTGTATCACATTTATTAATTACCTGATTGTCCTTTTTCACAAAAATAACAAGTCTTTGCTTGAACACTGTATTTCACAAATCCCCTATTGCCATGAACGTTAATAGTAGGTACGTGCATAACATTATCATTTTCCATTTTCAGTATTACTCTACTTTCCCACCCTCTCCAGTTCATAGTCCTCTTTCATCATATGTTTGCAGTGTCCATTACTTCTTTATATATAGGTAGCAAATGTTCTTTCAGTTCTTTTGCTTCAACTTCCACTCTAAATTGGATCATTTTTCTTTTTTGTTTGTCTGTAAAAAGCTTGCATCACATATTCTGACTATGAATAGATGTTTTTCTTTTGTTCATATGCACCCAAAAAATGTCCATGTCTTGCCCATTCTCAAATATCAAGTTGCAAAAATGTTCTTTATTAATTTATTAATGCATCTTCCACAAGAGCAACACCAAGTTTAAGCTACATTTGTATGGAGGCATGCGCTCTCACACAAGTTTTTTTTTGTTGTTTGTTTTTTAAGGGAAAGTTTGTTCTTCGTGAATCATAATGCTATGTTATTTCCTGCTCCATGCTGCAATGTGCTTATAACAGTTCCAGACATTTTAGTTTGTGTAACACTGTTTGTTTGAAAAAAGCAGTATATACAGCCTGCCCTGTCAGAAGAGTCCTTGCTTTGATACAGGCCGGCAGTACTGTATGGTTAATACAGGAATCCTATGATTAGTAAAAAAATATAACAGTGCAGTTTGATGCATGAATTATTTATGCTTTGCATTTCTTTAAATTTTCACTGTACTCATAAATTTACATACGTTTTTTGAGCTTCGTATCATATCCATAAACGTATATGCATGGATATGATCGTATATGCAGCACTCAATGAAAATCAGAGCTTTACAAAATCAGCATACAATCAGATCAAAAGGAATATTTTGGAAAATCTTATCTAAAAATAAAGAAAAAGAAATGCCTGGCACCACATTATTCTGTGTGCATGGAAAGTTCTGCTAGATCAGACAAGAAATGCTAACGAGTCTGCATTGTGAAAACCAAATAAATCCCAATTTTAAACATGCAGATAACACAGAATGTGGCTATGCATTATTTAACAAAGAAGGAAATGTAGTGTGCATTTTGCTTTCTGCACAGCTTTCTTAACTAAATGTTTCTCTTCAGCTAAAGAAATCCATTTCTTATTTATGCCCCTAGCGTCTCTTAAAGCAGTCCCTGTAGTACAAATATGAAATCTAATGGAAACTGCAAATGCAGTAAGATTCATTATAGGTTTTCTGTTAAAGGTCAGTGCTATATGGGGAATTCCTAAATATCAAATGATCCCACACCTTTTATGATAATTGCACCAAAAGTGCTCCATCATTCAGACCACTCAAAAGTAGTAGTAGTTCATATGATCAGAAACTGGGTTAGTTAGGCTAAAATGTCTTACTTGTTGACCCAATGGACACTAACTAAATGTATAAAATAGAAGTATGAAAAACAAAAGATATAAAATGGATGCAAATTATTCACATGTAATGCACCAAAGACAAATGACAGAAAATATATGTGTAGGATTCGGGTACAAGGATGAAGATGAAAAATGCAGACATGATTCACATTATATAATATTTTGAAGTAAATGTCTCCACTGTGACTTTATAAAACTGCCCTTTGCCTGACAAATTGGTAAGAAGTATAAACTGAAAAAGTTCCATATATAGTTTAAATCAAATGTACTCCTCTGCAGACAAGTATTTCAAAATATATTTTGTTAACAAGAGAACTTGATCACATCAAAAATAAAATTGTTTCTATCAATAACTATGAAATAATTTATTTCTCACTAAACAGAAAATGCATGTTGCATTAGACCAAAATTCAAATGATGGTTTCTAGCAACTAAACGGGGAGTTTCGTTTTATTAGATATTACTGGAGCTTATGGTTTTACCCTTGACTAACTTACAAATTTCAGATACTATATGAACTCCTTAAAATAGTAGAAAAGACAGATGTTTCATCAAAAGTTTAAAGGTCTGAGTATTGTTACTGCAGACTTACCTTCAGCCATCTTGCCTGCAGGTGGAGTCCTACATCTATACAGAGTTTCACAGCTCATCCCCTCCCCCCCTTATGATGACTTTATATCTCTCACCCTCCAGATGTATTCACATCTCAGTATAAAAGACATATAGTTGGCTGTCTTCTGCTTTGTTTTGCCTCGAGTTTAATGAAATTTTCAGAATGCAAGAAGTATGCCTGTGAAAAAGGAATTGCACGAGACACAGTATACGGTATTCTGTGGTCTCTCAAACTGTGTAGACTAGTGCTGTGGGGTGGTGCTGGGGGGAGTGATTTGGACCTCCAACTCAGTCCTGCATTCCACAATTGTTAAGAAGGGAAGGAGGGAGGAGAACCAGCATGCAGCAGTAACTGCACAACTGTACTACGCTATTTGTGTTAGCCACTGTGCAGTCAGAACTTCAGGGCAGTGTCCCAATATCCCTGGGAGGGCTGGAGCTCCTGAGGGCAAACAATGAAGTATACCCATCAGCACTGCTGTGGAGAATTGTATGCTAGCCTTAAGACACAACATCTGGTGTACAGTGCTTCAAACAAATATCCTGGATGCCACTACCTGGTCGTTAGTCCATATCTTTTCTCAACAGTATATTAAGAAAGCTACTGTGATCACTGTGCTACTTGTAGAATAATAATGTACCTTATCTTGTAACTGTTTCTGTGGAATTTGTGGTATCAGATAATACAAAGGAAAATCCACTTGGGCATGGTTTCCTTTGAGATGTGGAATCTTTTCTTTTTCTTCGAAGGCTACAAATAGCTGATCAGTCGTTCCATAATCCATTGTCCTTTATAGGTAGTACCTTAATTGTGTGCATCCAGTTTGTGAAGGATTATTTCCCCGTTGTTTGGTGGTTTACAGAATAAAATGGGAGCTGAACAGTCTGGCTCAGTGCAGCCTCTGCCACAACTTTTGTTGGTCTAGAGCACATCACACTGCTATAACAAGCATGTGGATAATTATGTAGGTGTAGGCTAAGTGAGCATGTGGGTAATTATGTAGGTGTAGGCTAAGTGAGCATGTGGGTAATTATGTAGGTGCAGGCTAAGTGAGCATGTGGGTAATTATGTAGATGTAGGCTAAGTGAGTGTGTAGCAATTCTATCAAGAATGGTATGGCCATTGTTTCCTCTGTTTTTGTAGTTATTAGATCCTTTCTTTGGCACCAATGGGATTTTTTTTTCAACTTTGCCAGGTATGGTTTCATAGATTTCCTAGTGCTTGTTTCCTTGCATTCATCATTATGAGTCACATGTCTTCTGACAGCAAGTGTCCATGGTTTTTGAGGTTAAAATCTTAAAAGCTTTCAGACTGAGAGTCAACAGCCCAAGGTGTCATTAATAGTAGGTTGGAGAAGGATTGCTGCCTTGGCCAAAGAGGTGCAATAAGGATAATGTTTGACTGTTCTTCTACTCATTTCTGGACCACACATAGGATAAAGGTCAGTGTTAGAAAGGCATATACTAACTACACTGCCTAGGACTTCTGGTGTGGGAATCTGGAGCTGAAGCAGAACTTTTTTACTGGGATGCAATGAGAATGACCTATGGAAGTCCCATTTTGTTTTTTGTTTTTTTTTTGGGGGGGGGGGTTGCCACTAAGAGGGAAAGCCTGTCTGTGCAGTGCTCACTTGTGGAGATCTGAAGAGGTTCTGCTGAACTAGTTTACCAGAAAGTTGCCCTTTTTACAATGTGAACTGCCATTAACATTATGTTTTGGCTTACATAGTAGTAGTAGTTTCTCTTTGACAATTATGTGTCATTTGCACTCTGTCTGGATATAAATGCCTTGTTCTTTCAGAACATTAGAATATGCCCACTAAGTCAAATTTGAAGTCTGTACTCAGACTTATGGTATGGGGTGAGACAGTGGAAGGGCATGCTCTTATTCTACTTGATAGCTGTGATCCACCAGCTTAATTATTTCCTTTTCATACAAACTAGGGATGCCAGGGATGTTGTAGTGACTGGAAGTGCTGATTTCTAGGGTTGAGATATCACCTGATTTTTCTCAGATGTATCCAAGCTAGTAAGTCCATTAAGATGGTGCTGGCCATGAATCATAAAATACTGAGGACTTCTTTGACCTACCAGTGGAATTTCTGTGCCATTTATTTAAAGAAAGATGTGAGTGAAAGCATTTCTTATGAGGGAGGAACACTTTAGAAAGTATAGTGCCTTGAAGAGTCCCCAGGAACACTGTTGTCTAAGAGAATGTTAGATTTGACTTCTGCAGCTTCAGGGTAAAGCCTACTTTCTCCAGACATTGCTGTGAAAAGGATACATATTTCATGGCTTCCGCTTAAGATCAGTTTTGTTGAAGACTATCACCAAGGTATTAGCGGATACCTATGTGCTTTGTCTTGCAATAGAATGTTATTGGAAGCAGACATTTGGTGAAAACTCTTGCAGAAGTAGCCAAACTATAGAACTAGTAGGCAAAATGGAAGTGGTCACAAACTGCTAAGAATGGTAGGAATCTCCTTTTCCACTAAAATGGAGATGTACAAGTGCATGTCTTTTCAACTCCATGTTCACTATACCTGCTTTGGAGTAGTAAAAGAAGGAGAATGTGGTGAGCAGTATTAAATCTGGAGCCTGGTAACAGCTTATTAGTTTGGAGAAGTCTAGAATAGGCCCCCTTGATCCATATTTTTATGGGCATATTTTGCTTGACTAGCTCAGTCAGTACAGCATGAGACTCTTAATCTTAGGGTCATAGGTTTGTGCCTCACATTGGGTGTAAATATCTGGGTGGTACAATGGTACATCAGTTAATATTGTTGCCTCATAGCAAGAGGTGCCCCAGTTCGATTTTTGGCTGGGGTGCCTTCTGTTCAGGGACTGCATGTCCTCTGTGCATTGGAATGGACTTTTCCAGGTGCTCTGGTTTCCCCCCCTCGTTCCAAAGACATGCATCTGGAGTGTCTCTCACTGATCCTCTGCTGAAAATAAGCCCTTTCCTAGTCAGACTTTCCCATTCAACAAATGTTAAATAAAATAAATAAATAAATAAATACATATTTTCTTTAGATCAGTAATAACCTTTAGTAGAAAAAATGTTTACCTTCTTGGCCATGTGGTCGATTTCTATGGTCCTTTGTTCTTACATCAGTTGCAGAATGGATGCAATGAAGTCTTCTTCATTTGCTATGACCCTTGGTAGTCCTTTGCCTTTTTGTACTTTAGGTGGTACCCTGCAGAAATTATCCCTAGTACTTAATCTGTCTGCCTGTCATGATTGTTCTACATCCCAAAGGGAGGCTTCTTATCCCATCTATGTTTGATACTTGGTCATGGGTCTGGATTGAGGGAGAAGGGGAAGAAGAGACGTTAATGTGGAGTGGTCAAAGATGCTGTTGTGTGTGGCTAAAGCTTTGTTACCTTTGCATTGCCTTGTCATCTTGCTATTTTGTTTTCCTTATGGAGGGGCTGCCCCTTTTGTATTTTTGGCCTTCCCTGGCTTTCTGCAGAAGGAGTCCTGTTTGTTAGGACAATTCTTACAATACTTAGGAAGGGGAGAATGGAATGTGTTTTTGACTGTATTCATTACCTTATCCTTCTCTTTCAAGTTCTTGAATATTCTCATAAGCTGGTGGACAGAATAGCAAGTCTCTGTGTGAAGAGGTATTCAGAAGCTTGGTTTTGATGACCTCAGCTACTTAGTTTAGGTGGAGTTCTACAGTAGCTGCAATATTAGTATCATAGCCCAAGGGAAAGTACATCTGTGACCTGCAATATAGGTCATTGTCTTTTACATCCTGGGTGACATCAAGAGTCAGTTTCGTACCTCTCAAGTGTACAGATTATTGCAGAACATCCAGATTTTTGACTCATATTTTTGCTCCATTTTTCATAAAATGGTGTTTTTCCTGGCAAATTAGTGGCAAATCTTTAAAGACTGAAGTTAGACATTTGAGATCAAAACTTCATACCCTTCAGAAAATTCATACCAGTGCAAAACCTGTTATTCTATCACCTTTCTAAGTTTGTAAGAGCAATATTTAAAAATTGTCGCTGTTTTTGGCCCTTTGTCCCACTTTTATTTATGGCTTTGTCCAGATTGCTTGTTCTAAGAGATCAAGAATTATGATTAGTTTATATCTACCAAAGGCAGTTCAGGAGTCCCTGCTCATTTGTGGGGACATTTACCCTATGTCACTGGTCAAGTACGATACACTTACTAGCACTGTTAATGGGCTAAGAAATCATAGACCAATGAGAAACAGTTCTCAGGTTGGGTAGTGGGGTGAGCGTATGCTCTTAATGCATCCTCCTAGGCTCTGTCTTCAGATGTTTTTCTGATATCTGTAGATTGGCTCATGAATGGGAAACCACCTACTCTGAAACACAGCCGTCATTCTCCACTAGCAGTAGATCTAAAACATCCTACCCCACTTGATCAGAAGGAATTCTTCTACTGGCAGAGTGGAATAGTCATCATGCAGATACTTGTCTTTCTGTTCAGTCCAATTGACATGCCTTAGTTAGTGTGCTAGGATGGCATCTTCTCTGCTTTTATTGTTTTTGGCCTGAAGTCCTTGTAGATGTCACAATTAGAAATGCCACTGGCATTGAATAAACCATGCAGCCTCTTGTCATGCCCATCTTTGAAGTAAATTTGTCCCCAGACTTCTAAATACCTTTCTAAAAAGTATTAATTTCCCACCTTAAAGAGAGAGAACAAGAATAATGTCATGTGATAAGGATACTGAGGGAAACTTTTTGTTATAGGTTATAAGAAATATCCCAGGTTGTGAAGTATTATTATGAATCACTCTATCATGCCAGCCACTGTCCATAGACACCAACAGAAAGTTTATTTATTTTACTTTTTTTTTTCTTTAGTACATGCCCATGGTAAATGTTTAGATTTTCCATCCTACTGGCTCCATCATTCTCATGGGAGGTGAGAGACGCATGCCTATTTATTCCTCACTGGGGTGAGGCTCAGGTGTTTGAGGCAGTACTACCATCCATTCTTGGAGCCATGCATTTTGTACTTAAGCCCTAAGCCCACTGAGTGTGCCAAGCTGTAGTCTGCAGAGTTCAGTGTGCAGAGGGCCTTAGTACAAGTATATCACTATATTCTACAAGTGATACAACACCTCAAAAGGCCCTTACCCCCTAAATGCATGCAATCCCATAGCATTTATACTCTCCATAATAAATTCTACCATAGGAAACTTAACATGGACATGCACAACTCATAGTTTCTCTAGAAACGGCAAGGAAATGGCACCTCCTCCCTCCTCTTCATTAGCCCTCCAGTACCTTGCTGTCATTTGGAGCAAGATAATCTAGATTATAGGACTTTTTCCCTCTATTGAAATGGAGCTGGCGAGAAAAGACACATTTCTGCAGTTTCTGCATGACTAACTCTGACTTAGGTCACAGGGTAGAATTTGCTAAAATTTAACAAAAAAAAAGGCATTAGCAAAAGTTCATGTTGCTATAATACCTTTGAACACTGACCAAGTGAAATGGATTGACTGGTGATTCTATAAGTCATAAAAAGGCACCATGAATGCTAAGTTACCAGAATTTCTTCCTAGGCAGAAAAGATATTGCGTCCTACCACAAATTATTGGGTTAGTAACAGTAGTCCTATTCCCTAAAAAGGACAGCTATCCTGCAGTTCCTATAAATTATTGATTAATTTTCTTTACTGTCCTTTGAGAATGAAATTTACTGAAAAAAAATTTTAGGCAAAAGTCTGGAAGGCCTTGTCCCATACCAGACAGAAGACTCAAAACAGGGATTTTTTCCAATGCTAAAGTCATTGAAATGTTTCCGACTGTGACTGAATATCAACCTTTGGTAAATGGGCTTGCATACCCCAGTAGCTGCAGATTTATGGATTTTCAGAAAGTTTGAATTTTCTAGGCTTACCACTTTAAAGGAATATCCTTGGTGTCTGATACATGTGCTATAACATAAAAAAAGCATATTACTTAATACTAATGTACTGATCCAGAGAGCTATCAGTTGATACCTCAGATCCTTTACCCTCTTAACTAGAATTACAAGTAAGGAGTTGTCTAATTTTCTATTATTTATCATCCATCCATACATACAAGTTGCATCCATTTGCTATAGTGTCCTTTTGAACAGCTGGCAGCATTCACAGAGTAAGGAATGCAAGTAGATTGACAAGCCATTCTCCCATATCTCTCTCACACACACACACACACACACACACACACACACACACACACACACACACACACACACACCTAGGGAGAACTTACAGTGAGGTAGGAGGAAAATGGAGTCCCCCATTAAAATTCCACATGAAAATGGAGGAAGATATAGAGATTATGTATTTGGAACAAAAATCCTGCATGGCAATCTTCAGAAGGAATGCCAAAACCTTGGCACAGCTGTGATGTACCGTTCACCTTTAATCCCTTGATTTTTTTTGTATATATAATTGTCTATTATGTTTATTGTCTAAAACAGTACAAATACTTGAGTATTATTCCAATTACAGAGCAAGACATATTTGTCAAAGTGTTTCTAGGAATGGCTATTCACTGTGTTCATCTCCTTGAAAACTCATTATACACATTAATACAGAAGGTCCAGTCTTGGTCAGTCTACAGTTATACATTCCAGCACCTGTAGACATTAAAAGACCTATGTAACAATGCATCTCAGACCTATATGTCTACTTCTGGAACTAGATTTGATAAAAAAGCAACTCACATAACACCTGATTCAAATAGTATCACACACAGGTAATACAAAATAAGTACTGATGGATACTATAAAACAGGTCTATGTCATTTCATTGAAATCCAAATCGTTGAAAACTATTCAACTGAAAACTCGTTTCACTTAGTACTCATTTCACTGAAAACTCATTTTGTAGAAAAATGTAGAAGTGCATAGAAAGTATGCAATGTTGTAATTTCTTGTCATAGGAATAATTGGTGCTGGAGTACAAAGACAACAATCTATGGATCACTGACCACTGCAATCCATACATACTCTGCTAAGCTCCATTCCCTATGTACGGTGTTTTCTTTTTTTTTCTCTGCAACTGTGCGGCCATTGAATTTGTATATATAAGCAAGTGGGGCAAAGGGGTCTACTTCATATGACCTAAATTTCATTTGACTGAAATTCATTTGACTGAGACCAAAACACTGAAAGTTCAAAAGACTGAAAACTCATAACACTGACACATTAAAGTAAAAGGTATATGCCCTTTTCTCCACTGTAGTGCGATCCTGGAGTTAGTATATATAGTTGGGGGGACATACTTTATACATTTTAAACCATACACATGGATATTTATAACTGCAATGAATTACTCTTTGCAGAAAACAATATTAACCTAAACTATGTGGGATGCTTTGCCCACCACACCCCCCCCCCCAACTATATATACTAACTCCAGGATCGCACTACAGTGGGGAAAAGGGAATATACCTTTTACGTTAATGTGTCAGTGTTATGAGTTTCAGTCAAATGAGTTTTCAGTCTTTTGAACTTTCAGTATTTTGGTCTCAGTCAAATGAATTTCAGTCAAATGAAATTTAGGTCCCATGAAGTAGACCTGGGCAAAGCCACCCACATGGGAAGTACATGTTTCTGAGATATATGTCTTGTGGAGGTTTTCTATGAAATTAATTTTCAATCATATAGGCTTTGAAGATTTTGGTTTCAATGAAATGAGTTTTCAATGAAAAGGACAGACCCCTATAAAACATATGAGGGGTGACCAGTTGCTTTTGGAAAGTCTCTGGGAGTCAAAATCAGTTTTAGTATACTTGGGTCCCCATGCATTGGAAGACTCAGATATTAAAATAAATTATATTTTGTAAAGACATTTACTCCATAAAGGAAATCACACACTTGTCCTTCTCACAGTGTCAGGTTAAGAGATTACAGCAGAAAATGTATATGTAGCAATGCTTCTTATGCTGATCAGTTTTCAACACTCTCAAACTGGATCATACCACTAGACAGGGATAAAAGCTTCATGTCAGCTGGTCAGGAACCTGTTTAAGCACAATTCTTATCCTCTATCTTCACACACAGAAATTTCCACACTTTAACTGTCACTCTCATCTTGTGCTACTTTACAAACTTCCTGGGAAGATGATCTAAGAAGTATTATTGCTGATTAGGTTTGGGATCATGCTTTCAAAGCTGCACAATGATGTTACATTACGTGATGTAATGTCCTTGAGTATTTGGGTATTAACAGTTCACTGCAATGTTAGAGCTGTTGGGTTTCCAGAGCTTCCTGCTTATACATGGCTGGGGATCCCCACCCACACAAGTTAAGAAGAGACAAAAGTGAAAGTAACAACCTCTTTTGTCCAATATCAATTCCTTTCTTCCTAAATAACAGATGTTTTTGTCTTTTGGGTAGGAACTGTGAACAGACCCAATTAAACAGCTTAGCATTTCACTTATACGGACTATTTTCAGATTCTCCTTTTGAGTATGATATTAGTAAATACATAAGGGACTGTGAATGAGAACTTGCTACAAATTTATTTTTTTTAAACGTTTGAAAGTTACTAGAATAACTATGTTTCTGTACTACTTGTAATGTCCACTGTAAAAAGCTGTGTTGTGATAATATGATTAGGTACTTGCGTTACACTTTTTCATCTGATCACTCCTCTTTTACACGCTATTTTTGCATATGGTATGCTATGGGATACAATGTTTAGATATTTTATAGAAATAAGGCATCCTGCAACTTGTATTTATTTATTTATTTATATTTTTAATTAAAATAGCTGATGACCAGCTGCCAGTAGCCCTCTCCTTGTTCAGTAAATCTGCTAACCTGCCTTGGCTTCCCCACAGTTCAAAATGACTCACATCTGGAGTGAATAAGGAGATCGTTGATGCTTTTGCAGTGACATAGTGCTGCCAGGGAGTGTACCTTCCACCTTTTCAGTGCAGCCTTTTCATCACACGTCTGCACATGCACAGCATTCCAGCTTAGTGGCTCATTGTTTATATAGTAAGGAGCTGGCCAGGCTAACATGTGTCTTGTTGCAGCATGCTTAGGCTGTGTCCCTCCCCCCTGGATGGGAGGGATTATATATCAGCTACTCACTCCCATCCACCTTTGTGGCCCCTCCAGTGCCCATATCACTATTCAAGCACAGGCCATGAGAGGCATAGTAAGGGTATTATCACTTTGTGTCATGGTGCAGGTTTACCTCCTACAAATTTTGAATACCACTATACTACTGAACTGTTAGCCGAGCAAAGGTTGTCTGTAGTGATACTACTGCATAATATCAATTGTATATTTCTGAACTGTACATTACTATAAAGTTGGTTTACAATGAATAAATGAATATAATTGAGAAAAATATATTCTCAGCAACCTACCCATTGTGTGCATGCTTTGTAATAGAGAACATGGCAAAGCAATTTAATGAAGGGGCTACTCCCTGCATTTTGCCATTAAGCATTTATTCCAAGCAAGCAGAGTCACTGTGGAGGCATATAAATCTTAAGCCTCTGCGCAGCTGAATTGTGAGCTTCTGCTTGGCTTCAAGCATGCACTACCTAAAGGTAGGTATAGGTCTGTGTCCAATCAACAATATTCAATGATTGCAGGTTATGATTTAAACCTAAACAATGCCCATCAGTGAGCCTAGAATGCTTTTACTAAATGACCAGTAGGATACAGTATAATAAATGTCTTTTCCACACACTTGTAACTCTAACTTTAAAACATTTCAGAAATTATATGGAACTGTTAATTGAATTCATATGCCCTATACACAGACTTTACAAAACTGTTTCATACTTAGTTTTATTCATGTTCCAGCAACTTTTTCCATCTTGATAGTGCATGCACTTTCAATTGCTCTCCTTAAAAATTTGTCTTAAAATACCTTCTAATATTTAACGTAGAACAATGTACAACTCTCAATGAAGCATTCTTCAGGAAAACAATACCCATACTGCTTATGACTTGACACCATTTGCATGTATCCTAGCATAATACGTTTAGTAGTCCGATGTTTTAAACTGCTTTTGATTAATTTCCACTGCACCCTTGCAAACATTTGGTCAACTTCTCTCAAATTGTGTTTGCGCTTTTTTTTTTTCAAAAGTTAAGTCTTTAACCTTAAACCTAAAAATAAGATCACTCTCCAATAGCTCACTGGAAATGAATGAATCCAAATGTATAATCAAATCAAGAATGCAAGTAGAATCTCAAATAAGTAGGAATTAAATAGCGGCCAATTAGAAATCAGTATTCAGATATTAATTAAATCTAGACCTCATTTCACACATAATTACTAACACTGTGTAAAGGCACTGTGCTCTAGCCATTTAGCAAAAAGACTAAAAAGCCTACAATATATTTTTTCCTCTTTTTTAAAACATAACCTTCTTTATTTTACCAATAAGGTTTATTTAGTAAAAACGTGGCATCCAATCACTAGTAGGTAAATTTATTTTATTTTATTTTCATAATGAAGCAACCATGGTTTTCCTTATCATAAGTACTCACATTCCAAGTCTTCCATCTGAAATTATGGCCTAATTTCTGATGCCTCCTTCTAGTCTACCCAAATGCTTTCTGAGATCCGGAAACTTTGTCCATGAATGCAATGACAGTGATCCAAGTTTCTCAGTGAACTGTAGAAAAGGGACTATGACCTGTCAACCTTCACTTTATAAAGACTATTTTCTAGCCCTAACTACTCAACTCACATATTCCTGCCTATTCCATATAATGCTTTCTCACCTAAGTCCTTGAACTGCCTGACTTATTGTGGCCCCACCTCAATGACCATATTGTTCTCCAAGATTCTCTAAGACACATGCCATTGGTTCATCAGTGCCTTGGTTTAGTCACCTACTTCCTTTCTTTCCTATAGCTGAAGTAACAACAGATGCATCATGGGAGTATGGAGGCATTTGTGAACAGTATTCTAGTAATCCACCAAATTCTAGGGGTGGTGTAATACATCAGCCAGTTTACAGAGATACAACCAATACACGAGATATACAGCCTCCTAGACAGGAATTTTCTTCCCCTCCACTTTTACAGCCTTTTGATGACGAGACATATTCTGACCCTGGTTTTTTACCCAGGAGATCAGAACGTCTTCGCCAGCAGAATCATCAACAACAGGATCAACAGCACCATCCTGTACCTCGCTCTCCACGCAATGGCGAGGCTGGCAGAAACAGGGGGTGGAGAAGGGAACAAAATCAGGTATGGTAAAAGAAAAGAATATAGAGATTAGTGAACTTGGAAATTATTCCAAACACACATTTAACGGATTCCATATTTTCAACTACAGCCATGTAGTTGTTAATGAACTATGGTTTTCTTTATTTACAAAAGGTTTTAAGTTTGTACCAAGTAGAAGTTACAACATTATTAATACCATTCTTGATGTCAAACTTTTCATGCGCAAACTTAACCTTCAGAATATTCTAGGATCTGAAAGTATGGCCCCCTGCTTGATGTTAAAAAAATCTAGTACTTTTAACCCCCCGTTGCATCCCCAAATTAGTAACTTGGAAAACAGGATCATTCAAACCATACGTGGAAAAGTGGGTAGGTTTAAAAAAGATTCCAACCTTACACAACCAGAAAGTGCCCTTCTTGTTGATTTATGTAGTGATACTTCTGTCCGGATTATGCAACCGGACAAAGGGGGAGGTGCCGTGGTCATGGACAAAATAATGTACGAGGCAAAAATGAACACATTATTAAATGATACAACCAAGTATACCATTGCCTCCTTGAATGAGGTACATATGTCATATAAAAAGATTGACATAGTTATCAAGGACCTCGTTGACCAGGAAGTCATTGAACAGGATCTTTTTAATTTTCTTAGCAACCCACATCCAAAAATTCCCACCATTTTTGGAGTGCCAAAAACTCACAAAAATGCTTTGGACCCTCCACTTAGACCCATTGTAGCTGCGCAAGGGTCGAAGACCCACAACTTATCAAAATTTCTTGATTGGAAACTTAAGCAGCTATGGGGCAAGAAACAACATCTTCTAAAAGACTCATGGGAATTTTTACGAGGGGTTACGGATGACTTGTACAGACCAGATCTACTGTTTGTCACCATAGATGTGGTGGATCTTTTTTCAGTTATCCCCTCTACAACAGGTTTGGAATGGATTGAAGAACTTCTCTGGACATGTGTAGATGTTACTAACAATGATGTTGTGCTGGTCATGCACCTATTGGAGATGGTACTGAAATATAATTATGTATATTTTGATGGGGAATATTTCCAACAGATCTCGGGTGTTTCTATGGGAGCAAATTGTGCTCCCACCTATGCAGATATGGTCCTTTCAGTATGGGAAAGTAAATTTGTTTTAGATTGTGAATATTCCAAGTTTTGGATTCATTACACCCGATTCCTGGATGACATTTGTATTTTTTGGACCGGACCAAGGGAAAGTGTAGAAGATTTTGTCCACTACCTACATTCTACTACTGACTTCTTAAAATTTACACACCAAATTTCAAATTATGAAGTCAATTACCTAGATGTAACACTATACAAGCATGTCAACAACTTTGGATCCAAGGTATATAGAAAACCCTCTTTCTCAAACAGTTACCTACATTATTCAAGTTCTCATCCAAAGTTCCAAAAAAAGTCAATAGTCAAGGGACAGTTTGTTAGGGTATCACGTATGACTTCGGAAGATCATATTTTCAATATTGAATGTGATAAATTGTGTTCAATGTTTCTAGAAAGAGGATACCCTTTACAACTAATAAAATCTGTTAGAGAAGAGATCAGTATAGCTAGAAAATCTAGGTTCTTTCCTATTTTGGGAAAGGGGGCTGGTGATCTACCTGTGCAAAACACGCTTTCTACCTCCAATCCTTTAAATCCCCAATTGACATTTGTTACCGCCTTTAGCCAAGATGCAGGGCATATTAGGTATATTATCCAGAAAGAAATGGAGAATTTTCAGGATCTTACAGATTTGAAAAATCTCAAGGATATGACTTGTAATACAGTCTATAAAAGAGGACGTAACATAAAAAATCTCTTGGAACAAAATTCACACTTTATTTATTCAAATTCTATGAGAAAGGGTACCTTTCGTTGTGGGCACTGTAAACAGTGTCAGTATGTCATCAATCAGGAACATCTCTATTTGGAAAGTAGGGATAGAAAGATTTATTCACAAAGGTATCACAACTGTAACTCTGCTGGATTAGTCTACTTGGCTGTCTGCAGGTCTTGCCAGGCATTCTATGTCGGCAAGACCGAAAGACAGCTCAAGAGATGCATATACGAACATCTATACGATATCCAGAAACAGATCAACACCAATGCACTTTACAAGCATACTCTAGTGTGTCAGTCAGCCTTTTTTATGTTTTATGTTTTGGAATCTGTGACTAAAAGCTCCAGGGGAGGACCATGGCAGGCTAGACTGGCACACAGGGAAACATGTTGGCAAATTTTGCTAGTCTCAAACAAAGCACCAGGTCTAAATGACCTTATTTCAATTATGCCCTATTTGAAGCTTAGAGCAGAAACATTGTGATTCAATATAGGGTAGTTTTAAATGTATTTGTGTTTTTAAGTATATAATAAATTAATATAATTAAAAATGGCATTAATATTAGACTAAATAAACCATAAAAAATGGTTCAATATGGGGTATTTTACCTTATGGTGATTTAAGTAAATAAATTTAACAATGTTTGTATTTTTTATTTTGCAAAAGTTTTTAAACTGTACCATTTTTTAACATTTAGTGTATTTAATAAGTATTAGGTATTGTTTCAAACAAATCTAATGATGTGGAATATACTTTGATAAAACTTTTATCATCACGAAACTTACTACTCTCTTAAGGCTAAAACAATGAATCAATTAATATATCAGCTGCTTGTATCAATTCCTCAATTGTTATATAAGAGGTGTGGTATGTGCTCTTTCTGTGATTACATTCTGATGAAGTTGCATGGGCAACGAAAACGTAATTTTATTGTGAGACGTTAAATAAAACTGTTCTACTGTGCTTTGCGTTGATTCTGGATCTGTCATTGTGCCTTATAGTAACTTGGCGTACTTCTTGTGGACGTTTCCTACTTGTTGCTGCTCCTTTTCAGTGACTATGACCTGTCAACCTTCACTTTATAAAGACTATTTTCTAGCCCTAACTACTCAACTCACGTATTCCTGCCTATTCCATATAATGCTTTCTCACCTAAGTCCTTGAACTGCCTGACTTATTGTGGCCCCACCTCAATGACCATATTGTTCTCCAAGATTCTCTAAGACACATGCCATTGGTTCATCAGTGCCTTGGTTTAGTCACCTACTTCCTTTCTTTCCTATAGCTGAAGTAACAACAGATGCATCATGGGAGTACGGAGGCATTTGTGAACAGTATTCTTTTGGAGCTTCCTGCCCCTGCTTCTTGCAGTGGTAGTTACAGTCCTTCAACTGTATTTTCCTTACACTTCCCTAAGCAACGCTAATGTCACGCTCTCTCTATCCTTGTTAACTGCAAACCAAAGAAGCACATCAAAATTCAAGAAAATTCAAACATGCAAATGAAATATCACCCTAAAAATATATATACTAACATTGCTGTAACCAGGAGTGAGTGTAAAACTCACAAAATTAAAAATTAGACTAAAAGACTTCCAATAACTAAAGGAAGAAACACAAACAGCTTTGAATAATAACAAAATATACTTTAGATCATGAAAGCACAATTAAAGAATACTATTTAAAAAAAGCTGATAAACGAAAATATTGACTGAGTTTAAGGAAATTGTATGGCAAACTTGTAGGTGAAAACTACAATGAGTGATGTTCTAGTAGGTATGCAATATCATATAGATAAGGAAATGTTGCAGTCTATAACAATGGTATATATGCATGAGAGAAACAGAGAGTCAACAGAATGAAGAATTAGTAAAGCATAATCCTGTCCCTGGTGTCCATGAGCTTGTTGCATTAAGAATGAGCCACAAATAGCAATGCTAACAGGAAGAAGACAGAGAATGACAGACGTAAGACTGTACCTTCCTATAAAATTCACACAGGGATTGTTCACTGAGATGTTGCAGACGTGCACATAAAGATGTGCTAGGTAACCTAACTTTTAAGTTCAGGTGGGAGTGCAGGTAACCTAACTTTTAAGTTCAGGTGGGAGTACATATCACTCTAGGGTGTGTCCTGTAAAAGGGAATACCTAATACTCCATTGTAACTGAATCAGTCGTTGTAACTGAGGAAATAAATATAGGTATTGGTGTGTGTGTTTGTGTTGGAGGGCATTAGGAACAACACAAAAGTTCTAAAGTATTTAACTGAAAGAAAATATCAGTTAAATACGTAACAGTAGTCAGTTTGCAAAATTACATATTGGTGCTCAAGCAAGAGTTTTGGTAACTTCACACTGGAACAAAGCATTCTTTGAGTAAGTCATAGCAGAAGCACTATCCTCTTACCTTTAATGAACTCAGCTCACAAAAACACTGACAAATTATTATTAATATTCAGTGATTATATCTAAAAGATTTTGGAGGCCATATTAATTGGCTAGTGTAATATATATTTATGTGATAGTGATGCTATTATATATGTACCCTCTCTAAGTAGTGCCTGCCGTGCTATGCAATCTTAAAAAAAAGAGAGAAAATGTGAGTTCTTCATGGCATCAAATACCCACCTCTTGAAAGCTGCTGTAACATGAGTTTGGAAAAAGGAGTAATGTGCCTTTAAAATATATGGCGCAGGATATATCGTGGAAACATTCTCACAGCTTGACAATGCCCTATATTATCTAGCTAGCAATTAGATGTTAATTAATAATTACTGATGTATAAAAATGGTAACTTGCTACAATGCAGCCACAAATTTCATTGGCCAAACATAAGCTCAGAGTTGGTAAAATGGAGCTTCCTTGAAAGGTCCTAGTAGTATGTAGTATGAAATCCCAGTAAGAGTTAATATGATATGTTTGGAGAAAACACACTAGCTTACAACTTTGAGTAGGACCTGATTGTGGTCCACAGCCTGGGACTTTAAAGACAGCCTGCTCTTGGAAGTGTTGAGAGACACTATTCTACTGTCAGTAAAATGAAACCACATGTACTGTTATGTTTTGTTTCAAGGCATGCATGCTACCATTTTGATTTTCCAGTGACAGCATGAAAGATAAACCTGCATTTTTATGGAAGTCCTGCTTCTAGTGTTTCCTTCACTGGTGATGTGTGCTCAACCAGTGACTAGTTATTTTCATATCCTGACAGTACTTCTGCTGTTAAGTATAACCCATATTTGGCCAACTAATCCCTCATGCTGTAACTGTTATAATCCTGGTAACCCAAACCATGGGTGAGTTACTGCAAAGACCTGTAGAGTCACAGGCTATGAATAACCAAAGGCTGGTGCAGTTAAAGCAACTAGTTGTGCAGGCCAAAATACTTACAATCAAGATTGCACCTTCTAAGAGGAATCTAACCAAGGAGGATGGCCTGGAGGTCTACTTAGGCAGTTTTAAATCTTATCCCACCACTGATAACTGCAACTAACTAGACCAAATAAAAATCATGTCAGACATTAACTTAATACTTTTTTTCATAATTCTTCTGTCTTCTCACTTCTTTTTCCATAACTGATGTAAATATATGATATTTGTATAGGCTGTAAATACAATAAATAAGCTGTACCAATGTCTGTCAGTATTCTTTTGCTGGATAGAACTATGCAGACAAAAATTAGAAAGTGCCGTCCCTACTTTCTTTGTTATTCTGCAGAAAAGAATGTTAAAAGCTCCCTGGTAGTGAATAAGCACCACAAAACTATTAACTAGCCAGCATGCTTGAAAAAAAATCAACATTCAGTTGTTTATTTCATAATTTTATAGGCAGAAAGGTAAAAAAAAACAAAAATGGTAATAAACACAAGACAGCTAACGTTCACTGCCACAACTAGAGTTTTATTTTCTGCTCCGTTAGTTTTAATTATTAGACACTTTAAATTCAGTGTCACACGATGATATACATGGCTCATTTCTCATGATTTTTCCTTTCTTATCTTTCAACTCTTTCCATTTAAAGCTTTACAGAATGAATGAGATTGTGTGTGAGCATGTGTTCCATGTTCTGCATCCTGTTGATATGAGCACCAGATAATTTGGCAAATCTGAGTTCTTACAGCAGCACTTACTTATTTTAGTATATCACATTTGCACAAATTTGAGGGTTCCTTATTCTCTTTGTTCTCCATACTGTCAATCAATTCACAGAAAACTCTCATTTTATTAAGGAAACTTAGACTGAGACCAATCAATCTGGGATGAAACAAGGGAAAGAATAAAAGAAATAGTAGGCCACCAAAACTTAATCTTCCTGAATCCTTAAAACAGTCAGAATTTAGCAGCTGTGTAACTAAATGAAGTATTTTAGCATGTCTAGAATAAAACATCTCAGTTTCACAAATGTTTTAGTGACTGGTTTGGCATATTATCCTTAACCTTATTCACTTTCATCACATGAAACTAGAAACAGAGCCTCTAACGGAAACTGTGATACAACAGCAGCATACATATAAAAAAAACAGCAATTACTGGGACAGCATTTTAATCATTGTCCAGCTTGTTCTGGGGCAGAAGGAGCTGAGCTGTTGGCCCTACCCCTAGTGAGGTGAAGGGTAGGTAGGATAACTTATACAACTGAAAGTTGTTACAATCTTCCTGTCTCTCAGGCTGTGGAAGGGGTTAGATGTGATCAAGATGGAATGGCTGAGCCTAATGGATATTAAACTGGGACTTCAGGTTATCCTAGCATCTTCAATGAGAGTATGATGATGTAAGCAGCCCCTATCACCCTTTCTGAGTGGGAGGGATGTTGGGTACACAGTGGAAAGTTTTGCTGAGTAGGACAAAGGATCCACCTGGAACTTAGAGGAGTGGAGATTGCATGCCTTCTTTGAAGAATAATGGAACTTATGCTGGATGAAAAAGTAAATTGTACAGAAAGCTAAGGAGGCACCCCACATTCAAGTGGGAGTTAAGATGGACATTTTTATTGGGCTAATTGGTCATGGTAGACAAGTGGACATCTCAACAAATATATCACACTAGGGTATAATATAGGTTCATTGGTGAGTGCTAGGCTAGCTGCCCTTGTGGGACATTTTACGCCTGGCCAATTTCCTTTCTGTCCTCAAATTAACTTATCCCATTTAGTTCAAGATTGACTTTACCTATCCAGTAATTGAAACTACATATTACCCTTAACGAGAATAACTGGCATCATAACATAAATAATTTGAAGGGACGCATGCATGGGATAAAGAATTTAGGAGCTGCATCTGTTCATTAGTAGTACAGGAGCAGTCCAGTCCTGGGGTAAGTTTTCATTTTCCCATCTATAGATCCAATATGCACTTGAATATGGAAAAGGATAAACTTGGTTTTATGTGGATGGGAAGTTTGTCCAGAGCAGTGGTAATCTCTGCAAGATCTCTCTCTCCATCCAAACCATCACATTCCCATGATAAGGTACACCGAGAATTCTGATCCTTCAGCCTTCCAACCATACTGGGAGCACATTTTAGACACAGAGGACAATCTGTGGAGCTAATAAATTAGTACATATTTGGATGGCAATGGTATATCTGGACGAAGACTAGGAACTATGTTAGTTGTCTCGGTATAGTGAGGTTGTCTAACCTTAACAGATGGACTGGTTAAATAGTGACACTAAGTATTTGTATTTGTTTACCAGCATTGTAAACTGATCAAAACTAACTAATATGTCAGCACAGACCCGATGAAAAAAATATTAATTTAAAAAGTGATAGAAATAATGCATTCTTTACATTTCCATGAGAATAAGTACAGACTGTAAAAGAAATAACATAAATGTTAGAAGTTAATATAATGCTGCCGTTATAAAATATCATAGCCATCACAAAGTGGTTAGAAAAACATTTTATATAGCCCACCTAATCATGAAGGGATTCACATCTAGATCAGGGGAGGTCATCGTGCCTCTTTACTCATCCCTCATCAGGCCCATAATTGAGTACAATGCCCCTTTTGGGATGTACCTTACCAGACACCTGCAGCAACTGGAAAGACTCCAAAAGTACCTCTCCAAGAGGATCAAAGGGCTCAAAAGATGCCATATGCTGCCCGGTTAAAAAAACTCCGGCTCTACTCAGTGGCATACCGCCTGCTCAGAGGCGATCTGTGCCTGATGTATAAAGCCATGTCCAACCCGGAATTAATGGACATGCTGCACCTCAGAAAATCCAAATCCCATCGAGCTACGCGCTCGAGAGACTTGAACCTCAGCACTGAAATAAATAGGACATGCTGGAGGGACAGATTCATAACCCAGAGGCTCCGTTTACTCTGGAATAAAATCCCAGTCCAGGTTAGGCAGAGTCCCTCATTGAGTCTCTTCAAGAGGAATCTTGATGAGTGGATGGGAGATCGTAGGTTTACCCCGGGTATCACTTCTGTGTCACTGTTAGACAGAGGCACAGTATACTACCCTCGAAAAAGGGCATAGCAAAATTAATTTAAAATGGGTGGCGAAAGCCAAACACACTTTGGCTAGGCTTATAAATGTCCTAGGGCAGATAGCCTAGTATGAACCTATGAACCTATGAACAAACATTTTTAAATGAACAGTATCTGCACTAGATGCAGTAAGATGTCACTAAGTGGCAGGGAGGAGGAGAGAGGACAAGAAAGTTAGAAAATGATGAGGACTTAGATGACCTGGTCACTTGGAAAGAACTGCATCCTTAAAATGCCTTGGCATCTAGTTTATTTAATCACTTATCTTCTTTGCCCACACAAAACAAAGCAAAAAAAAAAAAAAAAAACTCACATTTTATTTCTTACCAAGTCAGATCTACAATCGGCAAAGGAGTCTTACTTTCCCAGCTTGGGTAGTGCACCCATCCCAATATTAATGCTGTTTCCAAACATCTTCCCAACTCTTTTGGATAGGGTTTCACCTGTAACTTAAGAGGGGAGGGGTCATATACCCCTAAAAGCACATTATATTAACTATCATTAACTCTGTCACTTCATCAAAACTTCCACTCCTTAAGAGTGCCTTTGCCACACCAAAAAAGCTAAATGGATTCTAGTAAGGCAATTAGCTGCGCTGTTTGTAAGAATAAATCTGTTTCTGTTGAATATATCTGAAAATATCCGTTTTTGGAATATGCCAGAAAATCTGAGAACACTGGATGTCATGCTGCATGAAAACTCTTAGCAAAGCCACATTTACTAATAAAATAATAAATAATACATCAATGACGTGTTTCTGTAGAGCAGAGGTCAGAACTCACTCCTAGACATCGGTGTGGACAGGGGTTACCAGTGACTAGTACTGAAAGGAATAACAATTTTCAAATTATACCAATGCTTCATGAAATTTCTGTGTGGATTCAGTTCTAAAAAGCTATATGCTAGGTTTGTACACAAAGTGAAAATACTTGCCACAATGCCCTTCTGGCAAAATTTATTGCTGCGGTGGTGTGTGTGTGCTGATAGCTGTATGATCAATTGTTCTAGTCCTTTGTGTGAATTCTTTTGTATATAGGTAAATGAACATCTTTTCTAAATATAATTTTATTAATATCTTTGTTTTGGTGAAATAGTTTAACCTATTGCATTACTTCAGAACACTGGCACTATCGTATGCTTATTAAACTTCTGACATAACCAAGCAACAATGTTAAAACTTCTGTAATACTTGTATTTAATTGTAATACTTCGGCATCAATAATTATTATTCCAAATAGTTTTGTTGATATACTGATCAGCATTGTTTAGAGACATATCTTATCAAGTCTTAATGAGACAGGGCCCAGAACTCATTTGGACTCACCTGGTGAAAATACACACATACACACATAAATATGTAACTGTATTAAAAAAATAAAAATAATATGTTTTTGCTCAATGAAATATTAATTCATTTCCTGCTAATGTGCTGTCCTCTTAATCTTCCCCATCTGAAATCTGAAAGCACATTTTTGCTGCTAGTCACCAACACTGATTTTGTCTTGTATATTATGTTTTTTTCTATCTGACCTTTTCCCCCATGGCTGCATACCATCAGGCTTTCACTCAACTAGTCATTGCTCATTTATTGTCTTACTCTGGAATTTCACCAAGGATCAGAAGAAAAGCTTTTCAGGCAGCCAATGGATGCATTATACCCTTACTGGCATCTTGACAATGAGGGAATTTTTGAGTGGCCTATTTCCTACCCTTTTATTTTGGAAGACATGGTATCTACAGTACTTCAAAGGCCCACAATGCCTTCACTGTATGAATACAAACTACACTATACCCATGTTGAAAGTTATTACCTAATGGTGACTTGGTGAGCTTAATGCGAGATACCAGGATATACATTTGCAGTGCTACCCCTTGTCCAAGGGTTTGCAACAGTGTCAGACTATCTCTGCCTTGCCATTCTGCATGTCCATCCTCCCTTGTCACCTGTGCCAAGTACCCAATGTCATAATTGAACCTGGATTCTCTGAGGCAGAGTTGAGCAGAGTTAAATTGTAACAAAAGCCCCTCCCTCTGCCCCACCCATTTCAATAAGTAAATGTTCTTTTTCTTTACTTTCACTGTTAATAACTGCACTATCAATAAGCTCTAAAAAACAATAAATAATGTGCTAAATTCAACAAATTAGCAAACATACAAACATTCTGCGTATGTGAAAAGGTGTTTTGTAATATCCTTATAGCCTCAGCAATTTGGTATGTTTATTAAAGCTATTATAAAAGCTAAGCACCGGGGTTTTAAAAAAAAATTACATTGAAGAAACGAAAAAAGGGAGAAGACTGAATGAACATGTCCTCTCTTTCCAGGAAAGTGTACTTTACAGTTTTCCTGAATTCAGTTTTTTGTTATTATATACAATATCATTTACAGTGAAGATGAAAGAAAAGTATACTTAATTTTACAAGAAAACAAAGTGCAACTTGAGGACGCATCCATTATTTCAGTTTTATAAAAAGGGAAGTCTCAGATTTTTAGGTGGTGTGTACTTATGCTGAGATTTAATATGAAAAGGATTTTTTTGATCAGACTAATTGTTAATGGTCACATTTCATACCACACAAGATGCTAGCTGAAACAAAGAAAAACTATTCTGATGAGATAACTTAAATGCAAGCAGGAAATTCAAGTGAAACAATAAATAGTTGGGAAAATATACTTCAAGAATGTATTGCATCCCAGAATGACACAGCATACCAGAAAAGCACTCCCCAAAACTTGGTTTCCTAACAGAGATGTTGATTTCTTGATTTTCACTAAAAATTCCAGGCAGGTGGCAACTTTAGCGTCAGGCTTTATCGCTCTACTCCATCAGAGCTGGCATTTTTATGTTACATGTTCATGCTAGAGCTTCTCAATTCACCATATTCAAAGAGGAATGAGTTTTCTAATTTTGCTAAATATTACTTATTAAAAAGTGTGCAACTGGATGCTTGGATGTAATATCATGAAAATATGATATAATTTTACTGTAATATATAGAGCATGAAGTGGCTAATATATCCAAATGTTTACCAATAAATGTTATTTTTTTCTGTATGACCAATCTTCTGAAATTGTACAGTGCATTAAACTATATATTTTTAAACCGGTTTCATTAATGTCAAAAAACAATACTGATTATCAATGGTGTTAATTCAACTACAAATTATTCACCATAAAAAGAAAGAAAAAATGCATTCAATTATCAGATGAATGTCAGTTTCTGTTTCAGACAATTTGGAAAACAAGGTTACCTTGTCGTATAAAGAAAGTTTATAACTTCTTAGTTTAATTAGCATGCACATTGTCTTCTTTAGGTTTATTAACTTAGCATCCAGCAGTCTGTGAATACCATCTGTAGAGAAACCACTTCTAAAAGAAAATGAAGTCCCACTGAATCAGTGGTCGCCTGACAAAACTGATGCAAATGAGAAGAGATGTGAAAAATACTTGGATGTGCCCCAGTAGATATGCAGATGTCATTGAATTTACAGAATTCTCTTTCCATTCATCTGTTACATGTAAAATGCATAAAAGATTATGTCCCACTGGCTTTGTTCTCTCTTCCTTCAGTCTCTTTATTCATTTATCAGTCTGTAGCTACTGTCATAAAAATAAATTACAGGATGGCTTTGCATTTTTTTTCAAATAATGCTTGCTAGTATATTGCTCATAATCATTTAACAAAATACTTTGTTTCCTAAGTTTAGTTGTAGTTGAAGAGCCAGATGGGTGGACAAAGGATCTTAAAACTCTGGGTATAACTCGTTCTGACATCATGCATTTGGTACATACATCTACTAGGATGGGGTCTCATATCTCTCAAGAGCATCTTATTATGAGGAATGTTTCTAATTTTGAGTATTTATACTGTTTATGGCCCTCGCTGTTCCACAATGGAAAGGTCTGTCACACATTCAGAGATAAGAATTTTTAAGTGGCATGCATGGTAAATAATACTCACATTAATTTATTAAAAGAACTTCTTTTTATAAATATAAAGCAATGCATTTTTAGCCTTACTGTGACCCTTCTAGCTGAAGTTGTTAGAAAGCTGTAAATAAATGTTCCACATTTTACCTATTTATTTCACATTATGAGAAGGTGTATCCCACATTTTGAAAAAGCAAGGTTGAGAGCCATGGGTGTGCACGTAATTTACTGAAAACACTGATTGTTGCATGCTGGTGGTAATGGGTGTGCACGTAATTTACTGAAAACACTGATTGTTGCATGCTGGTGGTAATGGGTGTGCACGTAATTTACTGAAAACACTGATTGTTGCATGCTGGTGGTAATGGGTGTGCACGTAATTTACTGAAAACACTGATTTTTGCATGCTGGTGGTATTGTGCTTTACTTACATTGCCCTTAAATGTATACTTAATGAGTAATTAATATTTTAAATTTTGCAATGTATTGTTTAATGTCTTTGACAGCTCCACCTTTCCCCAAATATTAACATCAGCAGCATATGTTTCTTCTGCTTATTCATTTATTTATTTGATATTTGTTTACTGGGAAAGTCCAAATGAGTTAAAAAGTGACCATTTTCAGAGGAGGCCTGTGAAGAAAATCTCTACAATTAAAATCTATCAAAAATCAATTACAAATATTTTAAATCACAAAATATCATGTAGCATGACAAAACATAGAAGTGAAAAAACACAGAAGTGAAAAAACATAAGAAAAACAAACAGAATATATATTTCATAGTTGAGTGCAATGAAAAACAATAACATGAGTTTGATTAGAACTGACTGATATTGCCAACATTCTGGCAGACAGGTTTAGTGCAAACTTCACCCCCCTCTCACCCCCTAAAGGGTGCATAACCATACCAGAAGAATGTTGGGCCCTGTCAATCACCGACACACAGGTTAAAACAGCCCTATCCAAAGCCAAAAACACAGCTTAAATGGGACCAGATGGTGTCCCAGGCTGTGTCTTACAAGAGCTCCAAAATGAACTAACCCCTCACCTAAACACACTGTTCAAACTCAGCCTCTCTACAGGCTACGCACACACAGAGTGGTGCACAGCAACAGTTATCCTGCTCCACAAAGGTGAAGCCACAATGGACCCCGGGAACTATCGCCCTATAAGCCTGACTAGCCTGGTCTGCAAGGCTATGGAATGCATCATCATGGAACTCATTAACAGAGACATTGGGAACCTCCAAACCTTGGACCCTACCCAGTTTGGCTTTGTTAAGGGCAGATCATGCCTCCTAAACCTGGTGGACTTCTTTGAGACGATTACCAAGGCATTAGACAAGGGAAAGGAGGTCCACACAGCCTACCTTGATCTCGCAGAGGCTTTCAACACCATTCCCCATTCTAGTATTATAGACAAGCTCACCAGCTTGAACATAAACCCCTATGTCACGAGATGGGTTGCCAACTGGCTCATGGATAGAACCCACAATGTGAGAGTTGCAGGCTCTATGTTTAACTCTAAACAAGTTACAAGTGGCATCCCCCAGGGCTCAGTCCTTGGACCCCCTCCTGTTCGGTATATACTTCTCAGAGGTACAGGCAAGCATAAGAGGACTATGACTGACCAAGTTCGCAGACGATTGCAAACTAGGGGCTATAATTGATTCTCAGGCTGATACAGACACCCTCCAGATGGGTCTCACTGAGATAGATACCTGGTGTCAAAATCATGGCCTCAAGCTAAATGCCAAAAAGTGCATAGTCATCCCCTTTGGAAAAAACATAGTACCCATGAACTACCACATAGGTGGTAGTCCCCTAAATACAGAAAATGTAATAAGGGATCTGGGGACCCAAGTAGATAGTAATCTCTCCTTTGATAATCATATTGCCAAGGTGGTTAGAAAATCCTTCTATCTGGCCCACCTAATCACAAAAGGGTTTGCATCTAGAACAAAAGAGGTTATTGTGCCTCTCTACTCATCACTCACCCATCATAGAATACAATGCCCCATTTGGGATGTACCTTACAAGACACCTGCAACAGCTGGAAAGACCACAAAAGTACCTCACTAAGAGGATTACTGGTGTCAAACAGTTGCCCTATGCAGCCCGACTCAAGAAACTCAAGCTGTACTCAGTTGCATACCGCTTACTCAGAAGTGATCTCTGCCTGACATACAAGGCCATGTCCAACCCAGAATTGATGGACATGCTCCACCTAAAAAAAAACAAATCCCGGAGAGCCACATGCTCTAGAGATATAAACCTCACCACAACGATAAATAGGACATGCTGGAGGGATAGATTCCTATCCCAGAGACTCCCCATGCTTTGGAACAGGATTCCAATATACATCAGGCAGAGCCCCTCCCTAACAAGAGAAACAAGAGAAACCTTGACGGGTGGATGGGAAACAGAAAATTTACCCTGGGGATCACTGCAGTGGCTCTGCTGGACAGTTGCACAGGGAACTAATGGCTCTGCTGGACAGAGACACAGGAAACTAATCTAAGGGTGTGGCGAAAGCCAACACATTCTGACTAGGCTTATAAAGGCCCTTGGGCAGATAGCCTAGTACTTACCTATGAACCTATTAAATATGTGGGAAAATCATTAGTTATATAATTTGTTACATAGATTAGTATGCAATAAATGAGACCTGAGACAATTCTAATACGATATTTAAAGATATATTAGAGGTTAAAAGAACTACTACTGCAAACCAGCCTCAAAAGAGTGTAACAAAATAAAACACTGTAAAAATCACCCAAAGAGGAAGAAAACCACCAGGAATGACATAGGACTTTAATCTCCACAGGTTAAGAGTTTTCAACGTCAATAGAAGGCCTTCTTCAGAACAAATAAAGTTATACACCAAAGCTATTTAAATACCTTCTAATTAAGTATTGACCGATCAATTAAACACTCCAATAAAAAATATTCAAATACTAACAAACTCTTAAAAAGACATTCACTTTACATAAAAGTCTTGTCTTTCGGCTTTTCCCAGTTAGGGGTCGCCACAGCAGAACTCCGTTCTGCTAATGATCACCAAATAGAAAAATATGTCTGTGTGTATAATACTTTACAAATATCATTTTTATTTACACTTGTCATAAATACATTTCCTTTGTAAAACTACTTTATTATTAACTGCAGCATTTAAACCTGGTGCATTATATGTATTAAATAATACTTGCCACCATTGTTCTCTGTAATTCATCTCTGCCTCCCTGTCCCATTGAAATCAGTAGGGATCTGATCCATGACAGAAAAATTAAACTTGGTGTGCCCATTGTGTGAAAAACTGTCTAACCAAAACATTGTCAACATTATTATTCTTAGAGGTATAATAGTGTTCATACAGCCTGTTTTTCGATTGTCTTTTAGATTTTCCTATGTAAAATGCCGTGCATAGTGCACACTTAGCCAAATAAATCACAAAGGTGGAACTACAAGTGAAAAAGCCATTGAGGTATGACTCAGGCTGAAGGGAGTTGAGTGAAGTACAGTCAGTAAGTTCAGCCAGGACTGACACATGAGTACTCTCATGATTTTGGAATCTATTCTTTTACAGAGCATTCAAATGTGGCTAGGTTAGAAACAGTTCTGGTGGTTAGAGGTAGGTAGTTCCATTTTTTTCGCTACTGAGTATGAGTATAGGCTTTGTCCATGGAATTTATTTGGTTTATTTATGGTGATAAGTTGCTTGTCTTCTGATTTAAGAGTTCTTTTTGGAAAATATATGTTGATTTAAAGGGGTAAGAGCTGGGTATGCTAAAGACTTGTGGTGTTTCTATGTATTGTTATAAGTTGAATGTAGGAGAGGTGGAGGGGGAGTTCCACCTTGCTAAGGGTATACAGAGCCTTACAGTAATGGGTAAAGGAGGATGAATTAGTAGCAAACTTGGCAAATTTGTTCTAGCAGCTTTCAGGTTTGTTTTTTATGAATTACTGCAATTTAGTTAGAATTGAGGCTGCATAGAGTAGGGAGTCAGAAGGTGGGTTTTAGCTAGAGTAATTTTTGTGACTATGCTCATTAAATGTTTGTTTCTATATAGCATGCCTAGTTTTTGATGAGTTTTCTTGATGTTGCTTTGTATGTGAAGGCCAAATTTAAGATTATCTTCTATTATGGCAGCTAATAGTTTGTTATAATGAACTAATTCAGTTTCAGTGCCATTTGCCAGAATAATTTTGAAAGATGGTTTGTTAGGGGAGTAAGTTTTTGGTGTAAACAGGAAGAGTTTTTTTTGGGGGGGGTTGAATAAGAGTTGGGTTTTTTCTAAGCCTGGTTTCAATGGAGATGGCATCTAAAGTGATTTCATAGAGGCGAGTCAGACATCTGCAAACTGAATCATGGCTCCTTCACAAGAAGATTAATGTAGGTTATTGATTAAAATGTTGAACACTAGAGGGCCGGGGGTGGATCCTTGTGGGGCTCCTGTGGAAGTGGGAGGTATGCAGAGATGGACCCTTGCCATTTTATAGCTTGTTGCCTTTTGATAGAGATGGAATAGATGGAGATGGTAGAACCAGGGGGGAAAGTTGATTGACATGGTGTCTCACAGTGAACTCCTCAAAGGCTTTTGCTAGATCTAGAAATACTGCAGATACAAGTTTGTTAGAGTTGCATGCTTTATGGACAGTGTCTGCAAATGATAAAAATGGAGTGTCTGGCTGAAATCCATGTTGTATATCGAATATTAGCTGATTTTGAAGAGATAGTAGAGAAATTTTTAATGTATACATCTTTCAAGGATTTTATAGAGGGGAGACAAGAAGGGTCTGGGATGGAGGTATGTAATATGAGCGGAGTTACTTCCTTTATGTAAAGGGATAATATATGCCATTTTCCATAATTAGGGGGACATGACTATGTAATTAATCTATTAGTAAGAATGCTGATTGTATATGCTGTTGCATCTGTGGCTAGATTTAGGTATCCCAGGGAAAAGCTGTCTGCTGGGGAGGAACAAGGTTTTAGTTTATGTAGAAGGTTTTTTTATGAGAGTTATAGAAAGTGGGTGGAGTTGTCTGTGTGTGTGTGTATTGGAGAGGTTGTAGTTAGGTGTATTTTGTGAAGGAGATGTGCTAGGGTCTAAGGTGGGGAAGATAGTGGAGTAGAAGAGGTTGTGTTAGATTAGTTTTAGGTTAAGTTGGCTATGTATTCTATGACATATATTGAAATAGGTAGCTGTTTGAAGATGGGGGATGTCTAGGTATGGACTGGGATCCTTTTTTGTAGCTGGATTGATGGGAGAGGATATGGAGGACTAGAATTGGTTAGGGTTGTTTCATTGCTATTTTGTAGGTGAGTATAATAAGGCTTTTTATATTTATTAACTTGTTTCCTGACTATGTTACATAGCTGTCTGAACAGTTGCAGATTTTTGTTAACTTTATTCTTTTGCCAGTTAATCCATGCTTTGTCTCTGGCTTTTATAAGGGGTTTGCATTGGTTGGTGAGCTATGGGATATGGCTGTTTTTAATTCTTTTTGTACGCTATGGGGATAAGGTGTTAAGAATATTTGAAATGCTGTATTGAAGTATTCAACTGCATTATTTAAGGGGAGTCTTTTTAGGCTGGACCATTTAACTGCTTTCAGAGTTTCAGAGAAAGACTCTTTGGAGAAACTGGTGAGATTACAGTTTTGAGCATCTGTTCCTTTGTTAATTGTGTAATATTCCTCTGGGTATAAGCTGGTAGAGGGTTAATTAGTATATCTGGGAGGGTACCTGAGAAAGTAAAATTAGATGGGCTGGTAACCAAAATCCAGTCCAGGATAGATTGCCTGGAGTTATTTTTGCCATATATTGTTGGTGTATTAATAAGCTGAGTGAATCCAAAGAGGTTTATCCTGTTGATTGCTAAATTGGCAGATAAAACTGTCAGTCAAAGTTTACATCACCTAGAAGGATAATCTCATTTGTGATCATATCTGCTATCCAGGATAGTATGTTTTCAAGTACTGAAATGTTCTGTAGTGGGGGATATATAGCACAGCAAATCATATCTTCTTGCCTCTAAGTTTTAGGAATGAGATTAGGGTTTCTACTTTTCCAAGTTTGGGTATTGTGCCTATAAAGGGAGTTACTGTTAGCGTATTTGGAAACATTATAGCCTTTCTACCAGCTTTTTAATTGTTTTATGCAGCCTAATAATATTATAACCAGTGAGTAGTATTTCAGCTTCTTTAATTTCAAGTTTTAGCCAGGTCTCTGTTGTGCTTAGGATATCCTGGTTGGGTTGTAAAAAATTTGTAGTATGGTGAGGTAAATACCTATGAACCTCCAAATAGAGATAGTCAACAATTAGAATGCTGGAGAACTTCGACTGTAGATGCAGATCATCTTCAAAATGCATGGAAATGCCTTTTCTGAAGGGAAATGTTTGATTTGGTGATAGAATCAATCAGTTGGGCAACAAAACTTCTGTTACCAATGAGAGATGGCAGAAATATATGGATTTGGGGCTTAGCTCTACCTCAGCAGAACATAAGGACTACATGGCTTTGGGCCAGGATTGCGGGCTTGTCACCATTGACTTATATATTTAAAATGTCAAAAATGTATCCAGGTGAGTGGCAAACAAAATGTCTTCAGTTTAACACTCAAGGCGTAAAATGGACACTAGCTGATATAGATCAGTAAGAATGGCAGTGGGTGCTGGACAGTGTTCTTTAAAGTAGCCTGCTCACCAGCCTTCCTATACCAGAAGGACTAAGTTAGATGGGCAGATGTATGTGATGGTCAGGAGAGCGGTGAACTTTCCATTTAAGGAGATTATTTGGGGATGAACACTAACAAAGGTTACTATATAGTTTCCTGACTGAAGCCCTGGACACTGCATATATTTATGGGAGGTACTGCAAATGAATTGATTTATGGCAACTATATATAATAAATGTGTTATCAACCAGTCTGTATATGCATGAAGATGGAAGGAATCCAAGAAGGAGTTTCAGTGCATATCAGGCAAAGTTGAACAAGTCTAAAATACTTAGTAAAGAAAATATAATTTGCACTTTTGTTATGAATTGTATTTGTTCACAATTAAATAGAAATTTAATAAATGTTATGATCTGTGGAATTGTTGGGGTGGTGAGGGCATGATTCAATCATGGCAAGGAAAATAGAAGTGTTTTAATGTATGCATAGCTAAGATGGAGAATACCAAAACTATTTCATGTCTTTTAATTTACAAGGACACTCTGTTGAATGGAAACAATGAGAGGAAATGTGTAAATGTGTCAATAAAGATTGCCATGTTTGAAAAAAGAAAGAGGTGATTTCTCCTATATTTCTAAAGGCATTTCCTCATTATGCCTAAATTGTGCACGAGTCAGTGATTATGAAGTTAATCAACTTGTTTAGGACAACTGGGCTCTGCCAGTATACTTTGCAACTATGTGGCCCCCTCCTGAAGCTGTCATGAGTAGTGTTTATAGCCATGCTGCTGTCAATATCAGTGGCTTTGTTTGGGTGCGGCACCTGTGAAAAAATGCATAATTATCTGAGTAATGCATCCTATTACAGTTATCAGCAGACATTTATTAAATCAAGATATACATGCCGTGATAGTGCAAGTGCCAGGTAAACACTAACATTCTGTATTACTTGTGTGTGAATAATGGAGATATTCCAAAGTGCTAGCATTTATGCAATCTTGAATGAACCCAGTGCCCTTATCCTCTGCACCATATAATGCTAATTTCACGAACTTTAATTATATCCTGACTGAATGTTGTAACTACTTTTGTCCAGAAATTGCAAGTTTTCCATTTATACTGTAACCCTGCCTTTACTAAGTTGAATCATACTGGTAAATATCTTTCAATTAATACTGTAACATCGTTCTTTACAAGACTAATAATACAGATAACAGTTTTGATGGTTCCTTCTTTAAATTCTCTATTAATGCTTAATTTCTTTTAGAAATGCTTTGCCTGAAACAAGCATAAGAATGTGTACATTGTAGTGTAGGCCTGTAAAGGTGTGTGGGAAAGGTCTGTCACTGTTCATAAAATGCAATAAATTACGTGCATTTTGGTTTTAAGTATTACTATTATCAGCCACCAGAGGCTTTACTAAATAACCGCATTAATATGAAATCACACCATATTATAAAACAGTATATTTTCCACCTTACCAGAAATTCAGAAGGTGTTCCTGAAGAACTCACAATAAAATCCAACATTAAGAATGTATTTATTTTGTTCTGATCCTAAGTGTAACTATTTTAAACTACTGACTTTATTTTTAGCTTTCCCTCAACATTCAGCAAACAAGGTAACAAAGTGAAACTCAAAAGGTAACATTCAACAAATTATCTTCCATTTATGAAGTTTTTTATGCTATTGGGGCTTGCTGGCACAAAGCTCTGTGAATTCCATTACTAAACATCTGTGCAGGTTTACTGCTGTGAACAAGCCACATCAATCACATGTTGGTACATATGCTCTACCTGCTTCTTCATGCACAAAGCAGGCACATGTGCAGTTTGACTATGTATGCACCTCCTTTTTGGGGCTGAGCAGACATCTGTACAAAGTATGACTTTCATGACTGGGTGATACCACATTGTAGTGGGTGTAGCTCATACTCGTGGAATCTCAGTTTCGTAGCTAACTCTTAATTCTGACTTGAACCTGCATGAAAAATGACGTCTACTGACAAAGATCAAGAAAGGGCCCCAGGCTGGTGTGACAGCAAGACCAAGATCTTTCACTTCCTTTGTCAGGCATCATACAGGCTCAGGTTTATACAGGTGGGTAAGGGACTATTTAAAACAACAGACATCTGGATGGAGCTTGAAGATAAACTGTCTCCCTGACTAGAATCCCTCACAGTAGAGAATTGTGCCGGCACCAATATGATGACTGCGGGAAGAATTGTATTTATTTATTTATTTTATTTTACATTTGATAACCAGGAAAGTCTGACTGGACACAGGTCCATTTTCATTGGAGGCCCGGGAAGAAAAGCTCCATTTTAACACTATAGTACATATGAGTTGAATGATTTTACAAATACATATCATCAAATACATAAGCATACCATTAAGACATACAAATGGACATAAGAATACATTTCTGAGTACACATAAGAATCTATTTCAGCAGTTTTTTTTTTTTTTTTTTTTTTTTGTGAATTCAATAGGACATGTTATAAGATAGGTAAGAATAAGTATTCTAGGAGGTTAGAGGGATTAACAGGTGAACTTTAGCAGAATCCTAGCAACACTGCAGTGAAATGGATTAACAATGGGAATCACATGGGCAAAGCCAGTTGTTGGAATAGTGGGTTTTGAGGAGTTTTTTAAATTGCGAAGCAGAGCTTATAGAAGCTATGTGACTTGGGAGTGAGTTCCAGATTTTGGCTATTGTACAGGCACAGAGAGATTTAACAGCTTCATTTCTATGTTTGATAACTTTTATGAGATTTTGGTTGGTGGATCTTAGGGCTCTAGTGGTAGTGTAGGGCTGCATTAGATCTTATAGTGCTGGAGTTTTGTCAGGCAGGTAGTACAACTTGTGAGCTTTAGAGATTTGATTAATTAGCAGTAGTTGGGGCAACTCAAGCCAAATGAGCTGTCTGAGGGAAAGACAGTGATAGGATCTATTAGAGGCATCAGCAGCAAACGTGGCAATCTTGTTATAGCAAGATTCCATTTTAAGTTTGATATGGCGAACATTAGTCAAGATTGGGGAGGCATAAAGGATGGTGGATAAGAGGTAAGTTCTTGCATTAATGGCTTTGGTATAACTGGTCATGGATTGCTTGTTCCTGTAAAGGAGACCAAGCTTTTTGTTTACTTTTTTGATTGTTTGGACTATGTGTATATCGAATTTAAGATTGTTATCGATTACTACACCTAGTAGTTGTGTGTGTGTTGTTGGGGTGATTATGGTGTTGTCCTTGGATTTATGTTGAAATCATTGTTCAGAGGAGGAGATCTACCAGGGCTGAAGAGAATTTGTTTTGTTTTTTTTTGGGACTGAGTATAATGTTAGTAAACCATGCTTCAGCAAGAGTGAAGTCATGTTGTGTTATTGTTTGAAGTTCGCTTAAGGTAGGGGCGGCACATATAATGGTGGTGTCATCTGCATATTGCACTATTGAGGCAGAGGGTGAGGATGCAGCTATCTGATTTGTAAATAGGGAGAATATTAAAGGACCAAGTATGGAACCTTGAGGGACTCCTATGGATACTGGTAGAAGGGAGGACAGTTTGTCTTGCCAAAGAACTGCTTGCTGACGGCCTGATAAATAGCTATTGAACCATGATGTAGTGGAGAAGTTTATGTTAAGGGTAGATAGAGTTTTGAAAAGCATGCTGTGGTTAACCATGTCAAAGGCTTTAGATAAATCTGAGAATACAGAGGATATGAAAAGTCTGTTGTTTCTATGGTTGTTGAATATGTTGGTATAAGACAGTAGTGCTGCTGTGTTACTATGGAAGGGGGTCAAAAGGCATGTTGAGATTTAGATACAAGGTTGTTTTTCAGGAGGTATTGCATTAGTTGTGAATGTACTACTCTCTCTAGTATTTTTGATAAAGGTGATAAAATTGTGATTGTGCGGTGTTGGTGAGCTCAAGGGAGTTACCACCTTTATGGAGTGGAATAATATGTGATATTTTCCAGAAGTCAGGTACTTTGCATTTAGATATTGATCTATTTATGAGGACTGACATGGGATAGGCTATGGTTTCTGGCAAAAGTTGAAGGAAATCAGCAGGAAGTTTGTCAGCTGCCAGAGTGGCTGGTTTAAGTTTTTTGAGGAGTTTAGTAATAGCTTTTGTAGGCACTGTAGACAAGGAAAAGCTAGAGGGATTTTGTTGTGTATTGGGTTTAGTAGGGGTGGGACAAGGTATAGGGCCAGTGGTGCTATTTTGGATGTTAGATAGAGCTAGGACTGTTTCAGTAAAGAATTTGTTGAATTGTGTGGGGGTGTCCTCTTTGTTGGTTGGTACTATGGGTATGGGAGTGGTAGCTTTACCTGGGTGCAGTAAACTATTTATTGAGGCCCAGAATTTTTGAGGGTTGTGAGTGATTTTCTTGCAAGGTTTTGTAGTAATTGGTTTTATCAAGTTTTACTAGCTTTTTGGCCTTGTTGTGGAGTATTAAGTAGATTTGTTTTGAGGTTGTGGTTTTAAGTTTATGATATTGAAAGCAGGCTCTGTGTCTATCCTTCATTGCGGTTTGAGTGTCTTTTGTTAACCAAGGGCCATAGTTTGTTTTGACCCTGATGGTACGGGATGGTGCATGACAGTTTAGGATTTTGGGGAATGTTGAGTTAAAGTAATATACCGCTTCATCTTAGTTGTTTTAGGGGAGACCAGTTACAGTACTTTAGTTCATTCTTTAGGTCTTTGGCTTTGAAGTTCTTTTTGTTGTGAACTATTGTGAGGATAAGTTGGTTACTATGGTGGGATTTATTCCTAATAAGGTAGGTTGGTTGGTGATCACTCAGATTGTCTGGAAGACAGCCTGATTGTTGTGCGAAAGGTGTGGTCAGACAGAAGTATCCAATCTAAAGTGGATTGTTGTTTGGATGTCTTGTCAACCCTTGTGGGGGTGGTTATGATTTGGGTGAAACCATGAAGGTTAATGCGGGTAGAGGGATTGTATTTGGTACAGTCAAACCAGTCAATGTTAAAATCTCCTAAGAGTATGGTTTCTTGTGGAAGGGAGGTAGACATCCAGTATAGCAGGCTCTCTATGGTAGCAATGTTATTGCCTGGTGGGATATAGCCACCTGCTATAATTATATGTTTGCTAGAGTTTAGTTTTAATTTAGCAAAAATTAGTTCTATATCTTTGACTTCCTGGGAACTGCAGTCAAACTGCTCCAAAGTGAGATGATTTTGAAACAGTATGGCTACACCTCCTCCTTTTTTCCCTGTCCTATCTTTCCATATAATATTGCAGCCAGGGGGGTGTAATCTCATTATTGGGATGTTCTGGTTTAAGCCAAGTTTCAAGTTAGTACAGTTATGTCTGGTTTGCATAGAGCTAATAGGGCATGAAGGTCCTGAATTTTATTAAGTATACTTCTTGCATTTATGTTTAAGAGAAGGTGAGAGAAGGTTGGCCTTAGGTATAGAGAGTTTGGTTGATTTAAGCTTGTGTGGAGTGATGGATTGGGTCCTGGGTTGGGGTGTATGTCTCCACAGCAAGTGAGTTTTTGGGTTAGGTATAGGTAGAATTTAATTAGTTTTTGTATTATTTTAATTTGTTTCTGGGATGAGTAAGGGTTAATCTTGTTTGTTAGCTTATTATATAAGTAGGAAATAAGGTGGGTTGGGGCAAGGTCACTTGGTGATATAGGAAATGCTTTGGTTTTAGGGTGTTGGCTATGGGTTCTGTTTGCCATTGTGCTGGATTGGTGGGATAAAGTTGTGTGTAATAGGAGGCAAGGATGGAAAACAGTAGAAGAAAAAAAATAGTTAATGGGTAAAATACTACTTTTAGGCGGGTAAGATGTGGGTAGAGCATTTTTGTTTACAGTAGGAGTGGGGGGGTGAATGAGATTAGAAGTTATAGAGCTATATAGGAGTGGAATAAATAAAGGTTCCAGTGATTAGGGTGTGGTGAAGTATGTTTATGTGTGGGATTAATGGTGTGATTTGATTGGTTGATTGGGAGTGAGAGTTGACAGAGGGAGTGGTTTGCAATTATAAGCCTAAGTGTTATGTAGGGTGGGTGGGAATAGGGGTAGGGGAGCGGTGTGAGTATAGCGAACAGAGCAGGGCAGCACTGTTTTGTAAGAGCAGCAGTTGTGGAAAACAATTAATGAAAATTCAGGGAGTATAGTAAAGCAGAGATACGCTTTTGAGTTTTACTGTTTAGCTGTTTACTTACTTTAGAAAGTTATCTTTGCCCAAATCTATGGGGAGGGATTGAGCAAAGGCTAATCTGGGAGCTAGACTGTGGAGGTAAGTGGGGGGACTCTGGTAGGGCAAGGGGGGAACTAGGTCTGAGGTTGTGAATTTAGAGTCTGTTTGGGTGAAGGAAGTTAATGAGAGGACAGACAAGTGAGGGAAGTAGAGGTACAAGGGGGTGATACAGTGTGAGATAGGAGGGTAAAAGGAAAGATCTAGTGGAGAAAAAGGTCAATGTGAGGTTAGGTAGGTAGGAGAATAGCCTAAGGCCTAAGAGATTTGATGTACCTGACCAGGAGCAGTACTCAAAGGGGGCACAAGAGTAGGTTAATACAGTCAGGGTTACTTATTTTTATCACTGAACATACGTTATGCTACGACTGCACTGTTTTTGTAGAGGAATTCCACCAATAGAGCAGCACTCTTAATAGGGATGGTCTTCAGAGTTGGCTGGGGTTATACAAGCCTGTTTGCTTTTGGTGTCAGGGACCTGTAAAAATATAGAGAAGAGACTCAGGTTAGAGCAAGATAGTAGAGAGTAGTAGGGGGTGATATAAAACAGATAGGAGGTGAGACCAATGATAAGAGGCAGTAGAGACAGTTGGAAGGTGAAAGGAAGGATCAGAAAAATGGATGCAGCGAAGTAGCAATGATATTTGGAAGAGGAGATGAGGAGAGCTGGAGGAAGTTACCTGGCTATAAAATAATAGTCTAGAGACAAGTAGGAGGTAGATAGAGTAGAGTGATTGAGACTAAGATAGAATAGTGAGATTAGCAGTTGTAATAATGTTGCAAATTCAGTTAACAAAACCAACTGGCTTCATAATACAAGAAAGTAAAATGTGTTGTCTGTTTCCAAGTAATATAACAGTGCAGTGCTTCTGAAAGTTTTTTTCAGCTAGACACAGTTTAGCAAGGAAAAAGAACTAGGCTTGATAACAGTGAAGTCATCAGCCTTGTCACAGTTAAGTAGTTGGGTATGACTACTGGCAAATAGTCCCTCTAAATATCTTGAAAGTATTCAGAGAATACAAATAATATCTAATAGCTTCTGGATATTAACTCCACCAGTACAACCATCTAACACTGACAGTAGGATATTACCTTCACTAGCACAGTCGACCAGATTAGGGAGTTTTGGGTCTGCCAACACTGAATTTACTAAAAAAAGTAACATTAAAGGGACTCACTTCTTGATGTACAGCATTTAGTGTAATTATATTACTTGGAACCAGTAAGCCAAGATATACCAGCAACAACCGTATTACCAGTTACACTGATTGTGTATTTCTTAGCCTAGGCAATGCTACAAATATCTAGTGACACACAACAGGTTTGAGTAAATTCAGCATAAACAAACAGAAACAGTCAGTGGCATATATTGCAAGGCAGGATAAAACCAATGTTAAAGAAACTTGTGACATCAATGCAATTCATTTAGTTTAAGATGCTGTTGCATTTGAAATAACAGTTAAACAGAGCTCGTAGATCATAGTCTGGAAACGCTAGAATAGCTAAGTACAAACAGCAAGACTACGTGATTTAGACATATAATAAATAATAACATCCAGCGGGCAGAATTGCAAGGCCGGAAAAAAAACAGATTCCAAAAATATATGTGATAGGTTGAAGACTCTATCGCAAGTTAGTTGTATCAGTACTGATTATAAACATACATGACTAATAGACCCTTCCTTAGAAGTAATATCTAACAATGTTCTTCAACAGGGCAAGGTTTGTTAAAATTAATTGTATCACTGTAAATAGAACCAGAACGCAAAGCAAATTAGTTTGCGTCAAGCTCAGGTGGATGTAAGCTATGTGAGCCTAGTGTTACCAGCATCAACGCTAAACAAGAATGCCACAGTTACAAGTTCAAGATGGCAGTTTGTTGGATTACACATTATTGCTAATAATATTTTGTTTTCTGCAAGTAGAACCAGAATGCAGAGCAATTTTGTTTGCCTAACAGTTTACCCATTGGGCTGAAGAAATAATAGCGGGATGGCCAAAGTTCTGTAATAAGTTTGGCATGACCATTACTATAAAAATCTTTTAAGTGTAGTTACAGAAGAAGGTAGTTATATCAAACTTTTACTGTATTTTTCTGCAAATGTACTTGATGGTAGCATAACTCAGTAATGGTTAATATGGCATGGACATTATTAATGTAATATTTCTGGTTTTGTTCTCCTAGGTACACTTTCAGACTCTAGAAGTTACTGCAAATGTTTGCTTTATTTTTACTCTAAATACACATACTCGAAATGTAATTCTGTAATAACTAGTTTAAGATGAAGCATTATTATGTAGCTGTTGTCTGCTGATACATTATAATCTGCACAGTTTAACATAGATGATGAATTTTGGAGTTAAAGTGTGTAATATGTAGGTATAAATGAAGTAGAGAAAAGAAAATGAAGCATTACATTACTAATGAACATTCTGGAACTTTCCTTGATGCTGCCTTGCATGACACTGATAATGTATTGGAAATTTATGGAGCTCTTCTTAAATTTTGTAGATGATACTTAAAAGATCACCAGGTACCTGGGGTGGGGGGAGTAACAAATGTACTTGTTGTTCAAGAAATTTGTTTCTATGACAAGTTTGACGTTTGACCCTTTGAATAAGGGCAGCTTTTTCTGGGTGTGCTTAATTGTAAAAGGGTTTTCTATCAAAATGTAGAATGAAGGTTCAGGGAAAACGGCAATGTTGAAAGTCATTTGGCTGCTTCCCGTATTGATGATCTTCAATACTGTGAGTGTTCTGTGCAGCAAATCCCACTGTGCAATTGCACATATGTGGTCAAAGTTTCGATTAGCAATTTTTGATACAGTGTGGATTGGGAAATTACCCTTTTCCTCAGTGTAGTCCAATCTCAGAGCTAGAATATATAATTTGTAGGAGGTGTGGGGGTGCAGAGGGGCTTGCCCTCTTGCAATAACATTAGGTCACGTGATTTACAGTAATGAACTGCAAACCAAAATATCGAAAGTGCGAATGCGATTTTGTCTCTAAATGCACTTCAACATTCTGACCTAATTAGTACACAGGAAGTGGGTTTTTGGAGTCGATATATTAAATGGATTATGTTGTATCATTCACACATTTGATAGCAAACCTTGTAAAAGATGTAGTAATCTTATCTATGGAAGAGCAAGGACATATTACAGGAATTACAAGTAAATATCAACAAGAGAACATGAAATTGATTAGGCAGTAATCTTTTTTTCAGCTGAAGCAACACCTACATTTATCTGGGCTTCCAGAAATAAACGAAAGCCAAAGTTACTCTAGCAGCCAAATTTTTATATACCTCTCTCCCCACCCCGTCCCTGAAGTATGTGGTACTTCTGAGAGTATTTTCTGAGAGCAGTTTCTGAGTTCTGAAAGTATCCTTTGCAGAAGTTAATAAATGTCAGCTTCATTTACTCTGCAGTACTTTCTTATTTGTTCCAAAGATATAAATTACATCAGAAATGCATATTCCATTTGTTTGCCACATAACTGTAAGACAGAAAGCAGAAATACAAAACAATATGTATCCTAAGATATACTTGCTATAGTCTGGCAGTTTTATTGTAATTTCAAGGATATGTTTGACTTGCTTAGCCATTAGTGTGTGTGTGTGTGTGTGTGTGTGTGTGTGTGTGTGTGTGTTGGAGGGGCTGGTTGGGGATGCTGCAGGGAAGATAATCTCATCTCATTTCCATATGAACAGATATCTGTGGTAAACATGCCCAGTCAAAACTTTTTAGTCATTCGCCTTTAACCCTTTTTAATTCTTTTCACAGCTTGTGAAGAGATAGAGGCCAACCATCACCTATTTCAAAAGAAATAGGAGTAACAGGTTCCCCAATGCTAGAAGTATTGCTTTAACCAGGAAGAAAAAGTAAGTAGCTTGTAGGAACACAGACTACATTTACACTGAAGGTTAGGGGGTTGCAAGTGCGGCAGTATCAAAATATCAGTAAGTGTACCTTTATGTATAAAGTCATTTTGTTTAGTAATTATTGCTTAAAACGCATTGCATTAGTAGTATTTAAGAAGTAATGATGAAAATATTAAAGATGCCATTTTATTCTGTGAAATAAAATCATTTGCAATATGATACTTATGAGTCATTTTATTTGCCTCCTTTGCTTTGTCATTGACTCAGATGTGGGAAAGATCATAAACATCACCACCACCTGCAATCCATGGTCTGCTTCATAGGATAGAAATGGTCTATCAACCTACGTGGATACCCAGGAGTGGAGCATCCCGGGAATCCAGCATCCTGAGCTTAAGTACCTGGTGGAGGCTGCACAGTATTTTGACAAAGAGAAGCAATGAGGCCCTTACTGAAGTCTCCTTCAGTGGGTGCAAGACGTCCTGCCCCATTCAGCTGTGACCACTGAGCCACCACAGGCCATAACCATCCACAACATTGCGGTTCTCCTGCCAAGGAACATCAGGACAGGGAGCAATCTGAGGTTCTTTGATGGATATATATATATATATTTCCTAACATTCCTGTCATCTACCTTTCCTTACATATAAAAGTCCAAACGTGGTGTCTATACAAGCATACTTTCAAAGTGAAATAAAAACCTACAACGTTGCTGATTACTGCTGGCCACTGGTGCTTAGTCACAATCTATGGAGTTTATCTGGAATGTTCTCATACTAGTGCAGCTTGGTGCTCTCTGTGAACTGCAGAAAATATACAAAGGAAATTAGGAACTGATGAACATGAGCAGCACTTTCACACTTAAATCTTTTGGATATGTTTTTCATTCTTCATAACTGGCTTTGCACACTTTTATCTCTGCGAGATTTAGGTGGGTGTTTCTTCACAGGCTTGAAAAGTTTCAAAACCAGCACTGGTTGTCCACAGACATTTATGTGTCATCATTGTGGCAATTTTCACACATTTGCCTTACATGTGTGTGCAAAGAAAGTGTATGACGACAACCATTAATTACAAACTCCCTTAAGTGCAAAGGAACTTACAGTGTCAAAAGCTGCGATAAGGACACCACTTTCATGAAATAGTCTCTAGTAAAAGTGTTGATGGGAGTTTCTTTACATCTGATAAGCAAGCAGTATGAAATCATTGAATTCAACTCCCTTGAACATAGTCGACATTTTAAGCAACCAAGTCATTTAAACTTCTCAGACATTTAAATTGACATTTAACATGAATCTATAATAGCTGGTAAAATCAGCCATACAAAACTGAACTGTGCAGTCACTGCCTCATCCATGTGAATGAGAGCATTTTCACCTCTTCTTGTACCCTTTGTTTAATTTTCTTTGTCAACAAAAGTGTTTTTCTGTCTGTTTTAACTTAGGATTCACATAACTCACTGGATTCAGAAAACTTTACAACACCATGGTAAGTGAATTTGCATGTTGAGCTGACATGCACAGAGTTTGTGTGAGTCAGAAAAAGCTAGTTGCACGATGTGGGCAGCCCAAGTAGCTAATTCAGTTTTGGCGTATACTACTGACTTTATAATCTGATATTGTGTATGACAATGAAGCAAGACAAGATGACATAGTGCTTTGGAAATGAATACATGTTGCACAAAGCAGCTACAACAGCTGTATATTTGAACTTGGTCAAATGCTTTTGCTTAGGCTAAGTAAATTGCAAAATAATATTAGGGGTAGCCACAGTTTTAGTATGTGTCTGCAAAAGGCTATTTCTTCTGCCATGAATGATGGTGTACAATGTTGCCCTAGATGGTGCAGGGTCATCTGGCCGAGCTTAATTCCCTGACACTGACATTGTGGTTAAGTACTGTGCTGATAGGGACATGGTTCAATAAACTGTAGACCCTTGTCTGCAGCACTGTGTGAGTTGTGGAGCATCTATCCCAGTGGTTACCAAGGTAAATATGGCTTTATGTATATTAGCTATTGGGACATTTTAGTGATCAGCTGTGGACATAGTAGTGGTATATCAGGCATCTGCATCAAGAATACTCTATCAGTTTCCAGATGCCATTCTTCAGCATGTCATGTAGCATATGTGGTTCCCACATAGCCCAAAAGACAGAGAGAACCAACACAATGAAGGATTACTATGAATACAGCCAATTTGCCTGAGGAACTAGGAACCAAAGACTGTAACAAAATTTAAATAAAGGTCCTATGTGGAGAACTGGGAAGGGGGCACGTGAACCCCAAGAGGGTACTACTCCATCAGTTGCCAGTTGGTCTGCAGTGCACAGGAAATCATCTACAATATGTGCGCAGACTACCCAGGCAGTTATCATGGTTTGCACATATGGCACAGGTGTGACTTGTACACTAACAGTTTGCAAGGGGTCACTTCATACACAGGCATCTTCTGTATGATTCTGGATAAGCCCTGGAAACCTGGCTCATGTTACCTGTAACAAATCTAAAAAATCCAACAAACCATGTGTACAGCCATGCACAGTCACAAACAAGAAACATTGTTGAGTGTTTTGGGGCTGGAGAAGGAGCATTTTCATTGACTGGGTTCATCAGGTGGTGAACTGGAGTATGATCCTGCCATATGTGCACAAAACATGTCCATATGTGCAGTGTTACTCAGTATTATACTTAGGAAGCAGTTACAGCATGGTGGGTACTTGCAGGGCCATCCGTACCCAGCACAGCTGATTATGGAGGCTGAGTCAGATGAAAATTCAGTGGAGAAAGTAGAAGCAAGGGATGATTCTGCTATATAGAGGCAGGTGGAGTATGCCATGGCACTGGCAAAGTGGCAACAGCTTACACATAGCTTTAGAATACAGTATACATGATTTAACAGTAACATAAGAGTAAAAACATACTTGATAAACAAACATCAGGTTGTGCTTGGCCATGCATATGCTAGCCATGCTGTGCATCAGAAATAGGCAACAAAAAAGAGAAGCAAAGGGAAAGGCACAGCTATCAACACTTGCACAGGTGGAGGAGGAAGCAGAGGAACGCATGCCTTTCATAGGGAAGAGTGTGCGTGTGATTGCAAAAAGTACTTTCATGTGAAATGTCAGTAGTGTTGTGGGGGGCCTTTTAGCTTGAGAAAGGTTGGGGTCACTGGAGGTGTGTATTGTGCTGAGGACTTCAGTGATGTGGATGTCAGTTGGCAAGCCTGCAGCTCTTCAACTCTGTCTACTGAAAAGGTCCAGGGCATGCTCGGCAGATGGTTCAGCATCACATGCATGATGTCCATGTGATGACTCACCACTGCCAAAGACTAATCCAGGGGCCCAATCCTCACCAATGGCAACAGTGGGGGACATTCACTGAGATGATAACAGATACACACACAGTATTTCCAGATGCAGCTCTCTGCATTAAGAGCAATTTCCCTTAAGAACACACACAGACAACAGTCAGTCCAGGGCTGGTTTCTCACTCTTTCTCCAGATCTCCAATAAGACTCCCCACTGGCACAACTTTAGAGTTGAGATCTCAGCTGAGTGACCAAGCCAAGACCTTTATGTCCAACCAGTGCTTCGTATCCCTGCCCAAGTAGCTGACACACACACTCTTTCAGGTTTAATTTACACACATACACACACATGGGAAAGGCTGCCACAGGATTACTATGCCCCCTTCTGCCCAGACTATAAGGTAGGTTCCACTGCCACCTGTCACTCCACGACAGCTACTTTAAGGCCCTTAAGAAAAAGCAACCAATTTTACTCTGTGATATTAATATTAATACAAATGGCAGTTTCAGCAAGAGCAAGACTATTAGGAGTGGCCAACACAGTGTTACCAAATAAATATGCAAGTACTCTCAAAACTTAAATGTCTCTACACAGATCAGCCACAATAAAATGTTGAAATATATTTAATAATAAATAATAAAAGAACAAGAATATACTAAATATATATTTACAGTGACATCAGAGTTCAAAAACACAGGAAATATTTAAAATGACATTGCAGTACAGCCTCACACAAATAAAGAAAAACAAAATCTAAACTAATTTTCGCAATATTCCTGACTGTATCTAGGAGAATTATACTACTCCCTAGTAACTTACTATTAGAGCAAAGCAGATGTTGTGAATGGTTCTTGTTGTCAGGTTCAAGACACAAATTATTTTGAGAAGTCTCTTAGAATCCAGAATGCTCTGTCTCACTAAGTATTACTGCTGGGATAGCTTGCAGAATGCCATCATTTCTGGTCATCTGACTTCTAGCTTCCAGGCCAAACCCCCCATTGCTGAAGCTGGGAGTATTTAGCATCCACCTGTAAAAATATGTATACAAGGGCTTTTGCTCAGATCTTTGACAGATACTGGAAGTTATAAAACAATTACATTCCTTCTTTCTTCCAAAGTAGCAATTAGTTCACATTAAAGACATTGCAGAAAGCTTCCTACTACAGACTTTATGTCTCTAGCTGCACTGAAGCCTGTCAGTTACCCTATAAAGTGATTTAATTTCATATATTTTTCTAAAGTTTGCTGGACTGAGTTTAACCCTCCAGTTTCCTCTGTTAAAACAGATACATTTAAACAGTTACAATAGTGCATGTACATTTCTGCTCTCTTCCAGTAGGGCAAACCATAGTTACATTTTAAGCATAAGTACTTTACAGATAACTTTTTCACAGAGACATATGTACAGAGCAGTTTGATATACATTTGACATACAGTTCTAATACATTTGTAACACTAGCATCTTATATAAATTAGTTTGATATTCACGAATGACACATAATTATTTATAAAATTCCCACTAGTTGTGCTGGCAGTAACTCCTCTTGTTACAGTCCTCATGAAAGCTGGCACTATCAGCAGTTGCAGTGGATGTACCACACCCTAGCTTGATACTGGTATGCTGCAGGACTTTGAGTGATGACTGCTAGGAGCTGTGCAGCATGATGATGGCTGAGACCAGAGTGACCAGACACCTCCACAATATATGTTGCTGTGGAACTGCTATCACTACAGTAGCAGGATTTCAGTCAGCAAAACCTTTATTGGCTAACAGTTGTGGATATAGCAAATGACCAGCTCCATGGATGGTCCCTCCTCCATCAGGTGAGCCAGAGAAGACATTGCATGTTTCTTTGTCCAATTCAGTCTATACAAGGAATCACACATATGGGACTTGCACTCATTTAGGTCATCAGGCACATCCTGGATCACCATCTCTAACTCAATCATGGCTGTGGTGGTACTAGCCTCTGCCTTTGCAATGGGCCTGTTTGTATGTTGGGTTGTGGCCATTGATAGACCAGCCTCAGGGCAGGGTTGTAACCATGTCTTCAGTGAGCACCATTACCATCCAGCCTGTATGAACATCTCTGCCAATGATTTTAAGTGGAAGATTGAGATATCTGTCTGCTGGGGAGCAGTACATTTCTCCTGATCAGTAGTGCCCCCATCTACCTTTCCTCACTGATGTCTGTGTAGCTTGTGCATCCAGAGGTATAGAAGCTGTGTTCATGGTTTGGTAGGGGGATGCAGTGGTCACACTCCATGTGTCCAACACTTACTCTCTACTTTCTAGCTGTACCAGCTCATTCCATTTGTCATTATCTTCCAAGGTCATGTAAGGTCAGTTCTATTGTGTTGGTGCCAGATAAAGAATCACCTGTAAATACATCAAACCACAAAATATCCAACGTTAGTATAACCCAGCACTATAAGTATACATGCAACTGAGAGTTTAATGATAATTTATGCACATATCTTATGCGGATGGCTGTGTGATAAAGCACACATTGATACATAGGAAAAGGACTATGTAACTGAGACATCTGCAGTAAATCATCTTCAGGACTTCTCCAACTCTCCCCGAACATCCTGCATCCCACTGTGGGACTTTCAGAAGGTACCAGTATTATTCAGAGAGGCCAGGATCTCCTGCATCTTTGGGACAAGTAGAACAATTCTCATCCCCCCACTTACTGCCCTTGCTGCCCTATGTTCCATGCTAGGAGTTCTGCTCTTTGGTATGCATCACTTATCATATCTGTGTCCCTGCAGTGCACCATATCATAACATTGGTCCTGTGCACCAACTGCTTGGTTACACTGCCAGTCCAGGCTCGGTAATAGTAAGGCTGGTCAGTTGCATGTAGGACAAAGAGCCACTGGCAGAGGAGATAGATGGCCTGCAGTAGCATCTCAGTCTCAGAATCACAGAGTTTGGCCTAATGTGTTAAAGATGTCTCAGCAGATGTATTAGTGGACTTCTGCTTGGACCGATTTTTAGGCATTTCCCTGTTCATATAAAAACTAACAGAAAGAAAAACATTACTGCATGGCCCTTGCAAATCCTAATATTGGCAATGTTCCTCCACCCATATATCATGCTGGTTTTGTACTTGACAGTTACATATCTGTATCCACAATCTGTAGGTAAGGTCAGGCCATAGGTTTAATGAGCACGTGTCCTCCTCAAAACAATTACATAATAACAACTGACCAAGGCCATATAACAGTAATTCATATCACTGTTATGCTTTGGATGCTGACAAATGAACATTGAATTGAACAGTGCTCTAACTATGAGTCAAAGGGTTTGTCTAACATCCTGCAGCCACGTTATTGCTACACCCATACAACCCCACACTCCATGCACCCTGGACAACACATTGAACAATAAAACAGTTTTTTCATTAATTGCAGTTTGCTCTTATCACTTCCAGTCCCATCTTGGTTGTTTTTAACATTGAACAGTATTGACAAACTTATATTGTTTATTGTCAACGAGCTGAATCTTCTTCTTCTTTCGGCTGAATATCACTTAAAAACATCTGGTGTACAAATGGATTGAGTCATAAGAGTTAGTTTTTAACTTATGCAAGCAAATATATTTTTGTTTAAGAAAGCCCCCCCCCCCAAGGTCACATAATGCAGGTATGTCTTTGATAGAGACATGGGGGGGCTCTGCCTCTTGTCATGCTTATGACGTGTAGAATCTCCTGGCTGGGTGCAACAAATATGCTAACTATAGGGCTTATCTAATTATTGTTCTGAATCACTCAGCTTGTCTGATGAGAAACAATGCTAAACATTGTTCAACCTTCTTGACAAAACATGCCCTGGTCACTGGGGTCAGCACTGCACATGCATAGTCCAGGCCACACTTTCGGTGAGAGGACTGCAATTGCATGTTTAACTGACTTTACAAAGAATCACTGTAGAGCCTAATTACTTCACATCATAAATAAGGATTTTGGACTGTCATTTTGTATGGTGTTATATATGATACTAATAAGTTACCTATATTTCCCAAGTTTGCTATGTGTCATGCAAATGAGGTGCCTGTCTATGTCCATTGGTGCATGGCCAATGGGACAAGTAAGACCTGATTTGGGTGCCAATTCTCTGCAATTTTTATATGAGATTCTTCAAGTAGAGACATCATTGCTGAATAATGAGAGGGTAGTGTTCCTTTTAGATCACAGAGGTGGAGTGAAGAGAAGGGAAACATATTTACTCACCTCTTTCATAAGGATTACAGCCAGAGGTATATGCAGGAGGGCTATTAAGAACTTCAGTGCAAGACTAAAACCTAGAATAGATTAGCCCAGGATACTACCCATGCAACTGGTGTTCCATTCACAGGGAACAGTGTCACCACCATTACAGTGACATGCGGCATAGTAATTCCAACCACCTCCTTTGCCAATGAGTAGATGAAGTTTAAGAGCAGGCATCACCTATGTACTGTATCAAGAGCTTGTGTTAGCTAAACATTCAAACTGGAAATGCCTGTCACACAATAAGTTTACACAGCTTCTGTTTGTGTCTATAGCACCTGAAGACATTGAGGCAAGTAGGTAGCTTTACAGGATAAGAGTGGAGTACTTCAGAAAGTGCCAGGGTGAGTATACATTCTTAACACTGACTTACTTTTAACATAAAAAGCAGTATGGATTCACTGCAAAACTTATAACTTTCAGATAGCAGTGGTATGTCTGCCGTTACTGCTACAGCCAAAGGTAACAGTACATGTTCAGTGTTATTAGTGTTTTTGTGCAGGCATCATCTTGTACATGTAGCTAAATATGTCATGATACTACACAATGCTTCTTACTTTGGGAGAATGCCTATGGATGTACCCCCTCTCCAACAGTTGAATTTTCATGAAAATATTTAAGGAGTATTTTCTGTCTCATTATTTAACTGCAGTATTGCATAGGGCAAATATGTAAGATCACCATTATTAGTTGACTAGACACATTTCAGTACAAAAGATAAGCTATTTCCTTTGTCTGTCAGTTATGAGTAAAATATATGTCTGAGCAGCATGTTTTTTGTATCTGTACATTTATCTCAGACGTCATTACTGTATCTTGGAAGACGACACCTATTGGTTTGTCTAAATAGCTCTTCATATTTATTCTGTCTTGCAGAATGCATGTCATGATGGCTGTTGGGCGAGGTCCCTCTCTCAGTCCTATACATTAACAGCAGTGTTAAATTCAGAGAATTCAGGAAATAGATTTAACTGTATCATTCTCAAGATAGTAAGAGCTTCAGTTTTTCATTGCATTTGTCACCTCCACACACAGTTTTGTCTCGGTACACTGTTTAACATACATTTCTTTTGTTTCTCTCCATTTATTTTACTATTACATGCACCAGCACAATGTCCTACACTCATCCCAACAGCAAGGCTTGTCAGCTCCCCACAGATTGTAGAAGCAGTGCTAACACCACTAGAAGCACCCAGCATATCTGGGTCTCAGCCTGCCCCTGTTGACACCACAACTCCAGCTCTAGACACACCACCCATTTCAGGCAGCCCTCCACAAGATAGTGCTACAGTTTTACCCCATAAGGTACAGTGCAAGTGGAGGTGACACCTTTGCCTCCTGTCAGCAAGCTGGCAGGCATTGTGCAGGAAATTATAGATAATAAGTTGGATGCCTGACTTGGCTAAATGGAAAATCAATTTTGCCATCTTATTGAGTTGTATCTCTTCCCAATATTGGCTCTGCCATCTGACCCAGTGGTAATGGTGCTCAGAATTGACTTATTTCCCACTGGGTCACAGCTGGCAGAGTGTGCTGCTGAAAACATCTGATTATATCACACAACCTGGTGTTCCCCCTCTCTTTAGTGTCCATGCCCACCCCTGTTGGTTGTTCAATCCTCAACTCATCATTGCCTTCTCGCTTTGGCTGATGTCTCCTTTACCAATGTACCCCCCCTCATTGTGTTACCATTACCCTATCTTCTGCTGTGGATTTTATTACCTCCCTTACCTCTCTCTTACTGCATCCCCCAACTTACTCTTCTCTTCATAAATTTAAAATGATGACCCGTCCCACAAAAAGTATGCATTGTCCTACTTCCCTGCCATGATCTTGCTCTTACCTTACTTACTCACCTTCTGTGCTACCCTCTTCTTGCTTCCTCTCTTCATCTCTTTACTATATTTCCATTTTCATCATTTAATCTGGTCAAAAAATAAACAAATACGCTGCACACATGCTTGTAAGGTTTCCAAATCCCTTATCTTTTGTGATTGCACTTGGCACGATGGCTGTAGCAAAGCACTATCAACACCAACATACAACCAATGAGGAATGGCACTGCTCATTGTCTAATAATAATTAAATCCAATCACTGTCATGTATTTCATATTTATACATTGCCTCACAATAATGCTTAGCTCATAGTTTAATAAATTCTGTGGTACTAAGGAGACAGCAGTATTCCAAACTCAAAATTTATTAGAACACATTTAGCAATTTTGTTCCTTACATCACATAGAAATTCCTCAGAACTAAATCTGATATTAATGACACTTTTATACATAATTAAAATCACATGATACACTGTTAAACCCAACCTACCCATTAAAACTGATTGCAAAGTAAAACCACACACAAAGATAAAAACAAAAATAACAATGAACCATGTAGTGTCAAGTAGTTGACATTTAAAACAGAATTAATAGCCATTGAATCATTCAAACCTGGAAAACACATTGCATTAACTAAAATTTGCCAATTAATTCACACTTATTAAGATGTTCTTTTATAATAAAACCCCTTTTATCTTTTGTTAGTTGCTCCATAACTACAAAGGCAAAACTGTGGTCCTTATTTTCTTGTATGTGTCTGAAAAGGGCATTTGTGGTCTTCGATTTTTGTATATCTTGCATGTGTTCATAAATTTGATTCTTAAGCATCCTCTGGGTTTTCCCCTATATAAAAAGCAGGACACTTAGAACATGAAGTTCCATACACCACATTTTCTGACTCACAACAATGATGCCCTGTGACAAAATATTCTTTATATCTAATTATGACACCACTGGTTACGAGAATGATTTTTTGCATTTTGTGCAGTGGCCACACTTAAACATTCCAAGGGCTCTTGTACTAACTGATTGATTTTTTTCTTGTACTCTCCAATAATGTTTTGAATGACCTGTCTTTCCTATAAACCAACATGGGCTAATTACTGACTTTCTTAAGAACTGTATTATCTACCTGAAAAATCTCGCAATTCCTTATCAATCACCTATCCAATTTGAATGTCAAAATAAATACTCTATTACAGTTAACCTTTAAAGATCTAGTGTTGCTTTCATCCATATTATGTACATTACTGTTTGCACTCAGTATAGGATAATAAATACCATGTGTTCTTTTGAACACTACTTTGTCCCTAATTTCCGATAAAAATTCTTGGGGTACCTTCTCCTCGAAAACATACCCAACAATACATCATACTCTACAACAAAGGTATCTAAAGCTGCCAAAAATGCATCACACTCTACAATAATGGTATCTGAATCTGACATTCTTGCCAACCTTATTAGCTGCCCTTTAACTACATCCTTTTTCTGGTATGTAGGATGCCAACTATGAAAGTGGAGGTAATTTTTAGAGAAAGTAGATTTTCTGTAAATAGTAGAAACAAATCTAGCCTGTGCTCTATCTTTTCTTATTTCCATATCTAAAATAGTTGACACTTTCAGTTTGAATTGCATAACTAAACTTCAAAATTTCCACAGTATTACTGATGAATTCCAAAAATTTGCTTAATTTATCAGTAGTCTCTCTCCACAAAATAAAAATGTCATCCAAGAACCATATATAGTCTGACCAGGAGTTACTAAATTAAATTTTAAATAAATAATTTTCCTCCCAGTAGCCCATGATCAAATTTGCAAAAGCTGGGGTGCAGGCAGCACCCATAGCTACTCATGTAGCTTGTCTAAAATATCTCTTGTCAAAATATATGAAGTTGATTTTTAATACCAACTCCATCAGGGTTACTGCCACACATATTTTATCTATGTCCATTCTGCTATCTCTTTTAACTGCTCTTCAAACCATTGCAACCCCAGAGTATGTAGTATTAATGAATACAAATTATTTACATCAACAGTGACAAAAATGACATTTCCATCAAACTCTAGTTCATTTATTAAGCCTAAAATGGACAACCCTCTCCTCTTACCTCCCAACACTCAGACTTGTGAGAGATGCACTTATATATACAAATCGGAAGCCACACACTCTCTAGCCAAGACCAGAATAGCTGGTCAAGAGGAAAAAGTCAACACTTGCACAACACCACATGGAACACATAGCCCTCCAGAACAGGTCTATATCACATTGTCAAACTTGTATAAGTTCGAACTATGTAATATGGTACCCAAAAGTCTGAAACCACACAATAACAAACACACAGAAAACCAAACTGAGTTGGTCCAGTGTCTGGAGGTTTACTTTATCTTTATTGATCATCTCCATGATAATTCTTTCCATGGCTTTACATATAAGACTAGTCAGACTTATGGGTCTGTAGTTTCCAGGATGTATAGATATCCCAGCTTTGTGTAGAGGGATAACTGTTGCTATTTTCTATTCATAGGGCATGAAACCTGTTTGTAGGCTACAGTTAAATAGTAATTCCAGAGGCCCTGATAGGTTATGTTTCATGCTATTTAGAAGGCATTCTGAGATATTGTCTGGGCCCATTGATGCACTGTTCTTGGTCTTAGAGAGCCCATTTAGGACCTGTTCCCTAGTGATAGTAGGGGGGAGTTATATTTGATGGTATTTCATGAAGGAAGGTTGAGTGGGAGAGAGGGGAAAGTTGTAGCTGAATTTATAAGCCAAGATGTTTGCTGTATCTTCTGGCTCATTATAGGCGGCTCCATTTACAACAAACTCTGCACAAAATTGTGTATTGCCTTTCAGGCTGCAGACATAAAGAATGGTTTGTGGTTGTCCATGTCCTGGGAGACTAAACTTACCTCAAATTTGATTTTGGTAGACATTATTTGTCCTCTGAGTTGTTTGTTTAGTTTGATAACAGTCCTTTTATCCTGCTGGTATTGCACCTCCTAATTTTTGCCATGATTTTCTTTGATCTGTTATACAGCTTATTGAATTTGTGATTCCACCAGGGTGGCTTGTTTTTTGGGTTAGTTCTATACTTCTTCCTGGTGGGTACAGCTGCCTCTATGCAGCTATTAACATACTTGTGCATGGCTTCTGTGAACAGTTCTGCATAGGCAGCAGTGCTCATAGGGTTTGTGGGTATATGAAATCTTGCCAGGTTATCACTTAATAGCAGGAGGTTAGCCTTGAGTAGTTCCTGAATATTCCAGGTTTAGCTGGGGGTCAAGGTTTTATTTTTACTTCAAAGGAGACCATTTTGTTGTCTGACCTTACCAAGCAAGACATTACGGAGGTGATGTGCAGCACTCTACCATGTTAGCAAAGACCAGATCCAATGTGGATGCACCACTGGTTGGTTTACTGACGATCTGGTCCAGGGATTTGTTTTTACAAAATCTAGGAATCTCTGTTCATGTATGTTTGGTGTCTTATAGGATTCCCAGTTAATATGGTATTCGGATGGATGGTTAGTGTTTCCTAATAAGTTTAAATACATGGTATGGGGTTTCCTCGGGTCATAAGTGGGACCTATAGCTTGAAAGGAAGTAGTATTGGCTTTTGCCTATGGTGATTTGAACATGGAGCAATTCAACTACATTGTCCTGTTTGACCAGCCTTGAAGTATATTTATTTTTGATGTAAATAGAGATACCTCCACCTTTAATCTACTGTGAAGTAGCTGGTCTAAATGTGTGGAATGCATTATAACCTTGTACTGCTGGTGTGCTCTTCGCAGCTTTAAACCATGTCTCAGTGATGGCACAGACATCAGCATTCTCTAGGGTGAAGATTGCTTCTAGGGATTGGAGTTTTCTGTTTAGACTCCTAGCATTGAGCAGTAATACCTTTAGATATTCTGAAGTCTAGATACAGCAGCTTGAATCTCACACATATTTCTCAACTTTCACAGTTGCTGAGTTAAAATTGTTTCTCTTCTATCTGGGATACAGTGAATAATCATTTTCCATAATCACTCTTCTATCACCAATTTTTAATATTTTTCCATCCCTCCACTTATTTGTCAGGATCAACTGTTTTGCTAGTATGATTGCATCTTTACTAATACTGGTCTTGGCTGATTTCTCATGGACTGGTTTGAAGCATACACTTTATGTGCCCTTTCAGTTAACAAATCCTGCTGTGCAATACCAGTCCATTTGCTATTTGTGCTTTCATAACATTAATAGTCTGCTCCTTCCAGTCTCTCTGGTACAACAGAAAAGTTCAGGATTTCTTTAAATGTTCTGTCTTCTATTGCTATCGTTCTTTGAAACACCTCCTCTTGAGAAGCCTCATAGTCAGCCAGTCTTGTCTTCATTTCATCCTCTGATTTTTGCAGTTTAGCCAGTTCATCTAACTTCTTCTATTTTTTCAGCCTTTTGTAATTTGAGTTGACATATTTTTTCAATGTTTCATTTATTTTAATCACCTCTGAGTACATTTGATTTATTTTTTTCCTCTAAATTACTGAAAACCATAGCTGAAGCTTGAACTGCTTTTCCTGAATAGTTTCAGGATTTTTGCCAGCCAGTTTTCTCTTTACATTTTCTGGATGATTTTCTTTCAGGTTTTCTACGTCTTCCTTGCTGGCATCCAGGCAATGTACTTACTAGCCAGTAACTGAATATTACCAAAGCTAACAATATCACTGGCTTTTATTTCTCAGTTTCAGTTTTAATATTGGGAAAGAAATAACTAAGTTACTGATCATTGTTCAATCATCCAGGAAGTCAAGATGAAATTCCTCGAGAGTCAGTAGTCCAAAGAATAAAATGTTAATCATTGCCTGTGCAATTTTGAAGTGTGGCCTATCATGGATTCAATTGTTTTTAGACATTTCTCCTTTATTCAAATTGGTGTGACCTTGGAGTTAGCATGTGCAAGTTTAGGAGTTGTTAGAGGCTTGACACCCACATTATGGAGGTATAGAGGGGCTTGCCTCCCTACAAAAACACTTAAATAAAGCCTGAAATACACAAGGGTAAACATTTATTTTTTTTCTCTATTTCTGATTATCAGCATTGTAGAAATTACTTAATTTCTCTACATCAAGACGAGTATTCGGGTACTCTATGACTTTTTTTTGCGTAATAGATAAACAGCACTACTGCACAGGGAGTAAGCAGACGTCAAGGGCCTGTCTGATCAACAAACTTTTAGGCACTTCACTCTACTATTATTTTGCTTTTGGTGTCTTGCATCATGAAGTCTGTCTACAGATTCTGAAGCTGCCAAAATGTTCCTGATACTATCTTAGGGTGACTGCTTTGTGTGCTATGTTACAAGACCTGATCATAATACTTTTCTGATTACAGAACAGTGAATAACAACCTTGTAGTGCATTGACTATGCTGATTATGCTACAATATTCAGAAAAAGACAAACCAGTTAAGTGACAGAGTAGAGCCTGACCCAGTCAGAACAATTATCAACCACCCCCTGCTAAAGATATTAAGGTCAGGTCTTGCACCAGACAATAAAATCCTATTGTACTGTTCAATATATGATGGAAACAGAACAAAAAAAATGGTTTCTTCCTGCTCTCCATACTGGCAATGCACCCCTAACTTCTTCAAACACGCTTAGTTGTTAGAATAACAGGGTGTGTTAGCATCCATTTTTTGAAGGCTATGAATTCTGAAACTCAAATGTATGCCATTATTTAGGGACTTCAATCCTCAGTGGTTTGACCAAAAAACCCAGATTTTATGAGTAACAAACAAAAATATGAAGTAGTAATGTAGATATCCTGCGAAAAATCTAGATAGTCGAGAGGTATGTAAGTGTAAACATAAACTGCATTATATTACCTTTCTTGAGAGCACTCACTAAGTGTTTTATGGCATTGAAAGCTGGGAAAATATTTATCAATTTTTTTTGCTCTCAAGGTGAAATTCTTGGCATCAGTGTCTTGAACACATAATGAGCCGGTTATGATCGGTGACACAGTCATAATCCTCTGTATCTTTTTTCTTGATTTCAGAACATAATCAGCATGCTCCATGTGCTACTCTGTCGCTCGAGCACTTAACACTGCATCACAATGATAGTCAGTTTGCCTTGTTTGACAATGTCAGCCTGGTTCATTCTTACACTTTACAGCATGACAGCATTGCTTTATAGCACAACAGAAGTGCAATATTGTTATCTCACTGAGGACCTTTCTTAAAAGTAATGCTACTTTTCATCTTAGTTATGAAGTTCCACTAAGCCAGTCACTAAAGAATGTATGATGAGTTGTCATTTCTATTGTATATTTATGCTGAGATAAAACATGACATTAGCTTTCTATATTTATTTACGCTGGCATGGTGCACTTGTAACTTTGTGTTTTTTTTTTTCTATTCTTCCACTTTATTACATGTTATTCGTTACTTTATTTGTTAGAAAGGCATTTGTCATTATAAGATAGTGAAGCACTGATTTAGAATTCTCTGATTTTCAGTAACTTTATAATGAAAAGTATTTATTATATGTCATGTACTTTCCACTTCATCTCATAAAAATGTCATGCATGAAACCATAAGAATCCTTAATAAACATTTTGGTTTAAACTGTGTTAATTGATCTGCCATACATATTTCTGCTATAAAACAAACAAACAAAAAATAAATAAAAATATAATATACAGTAAGATGAAAAAGAATAAAATTATATTAAGGTATCTAAACAGATATAAAGTATTACACAAATCCATAACAGATATAAAATAGTGTGCAAGACTCATACACTTTTAACTATTGAAATGTGTTCTCTTCTGCTAGAGATCTATATGGCATTACAGTAAAATGTTTTAGATTTACAGTTGTTTCTGATCATTATCAGCTGGAGCTGACTTTTAAATGTGTGTCTCATGCATTTTCACTGCAGTGAGAGTAGTGAGCGACTTTCAGTGTTGTGTGCCATGCCTATTAGTATAAGTAATGTGGTATAGTTCCCTTAGTACTATATTTAATTCGGCTTTACCACAGTCTCTGTATTAAGTTTAAGTTCATTGATTTGTTGGAATGGTCTAATTAATTGCAGCTCTAGGTACTGTATTGAAAGAAAATTGTGCACAATTTGAACATCACGGCTTCAGTGGGGAATAAAATGTTATTGATTTTTTTATAAAATGCTCCTGCTTTTAATTTGCAGTGACCTCATTCTTCTACCGTTTTTAATAGCAGTTTGAACGGTTTTTAGTGATTTCAGAGTTCACTTTTTCTGTGTAGAGACTATCCAGTATGAAATTCTCCTTGCTGGGATGTTAATGCTAACTGCTGCTGTCTTTCGGGAAGTATATAAAAATTCGGATACTGAAACCCATCACATCATTGTGGTAATGCTTATTTCAAAACAATTTACAAATAAATGGGGAATCACACTGGTTAGGCATACAAAATGGAGTATACTAGATTCAGAATGTCATTTTTTTCATTTCATACAATAGTTTTTTTTTTTATGTTATATTTGTATATCAGAACATCTTTGTGGCAGGACATATTTTAACTTCTGTGGATGATGTTCTCACATCTGCGAGTAACTGATATATATTCACAGTGTAGGCTTCTAGCAACATTCTATGCTGCTATAGTAATATTAATCATTATTAATACTACTAATTCTGTGTGTGCTCCTACAAGGCAATATACATTAAGAGCAAATACTTTACCTAGCAAATTACTGCGGTGGTGGTGCTGTGGTAGCATTGTCGCCTCACAGTTAGACGTTGCCCGTTCGATTCTCAGTTAGAGCGTCTTCTGTGTGGCGACATGCATGAACGGGCATACCTTCATTGAAGGTTGTGTGTTAGGCCCGGCAAGCCAGCACGTAAAACTCTACTGCCAATCATTAGCGGACCGGAGTTCCGCTGTGGCAACCCCTAACCGGGAAAAGCCAAAAGACACAGACACAGACTTTACCTATCAAATTGTCCAGCACATTATGCTGGAAAAAACTAGATGAGAGTATTCATATTTATAAACATGTAAGCAGTGCACAAAAGGAACACTAATAATATCTTCGCTAGAAGTGTGTTTGGATACCCTGAGCATAGAATCATATATGTTATGCATTGGAAAGAGATTACTCTGGTCCTAGTGGAATGATTTGGAGACCTTATTAGACTGCAGGGAATATCGCTGACAGATATTGCTTGAGGCGAAAAAATATGGCCTCAATATTGTGGCCAGCATCAATGTAAATTAAAAACAAAAGCAATTAAGCACTGAAGTACTGCTTATTACTTGACTGCTTTATACTGCATTTTAGTTTTTTGTGTGTTTATATTAATATTTATTAGCTGTTACATGCGAAAAGTTTAAAATTTGTGAGCATATATATTTTGGTAATAGTCCTGTTTGTAAAGAGTTTTTCATCAGATTTTCCTTAATATGCATTCATGATTTTAAAGGATCCTGTAAGTATGAACCTGTAAATAAGATTTTCCTTTGTTTCACACAGCACTGTGATGAAGTTTCGTTTGCATGTTCAAGGGTACAAGTTCTTACTGGTGACATCTATTTCTTTCTTTTCTTTAATAAATTATGAAAACCGACTATGCATGAAAGTGTGCATAGTCATTCTGGAGTTGTCATTGTGAGTAGGAGGCACAAGCCTCCAGCAGTTGTTATGCCGGGGGGACAAGCCATCTTGTTTTATGGTTTCCTGGATAATGTCCTTTTCACTGAAATATTCTCACAAGCAGCACTTGTGGCTAACAGAAAATGAATGGATGATGCCTCCTGTCTGGTGGACACAAGGGGAAAATTATATAGTAAAAATAGTTCTATGCACCGTATGATATTTGGAGTTATGGCAAACTAAGAAAATTTAATAAGGACTTCATCAGTGATGGCTGAACTGCCAGGAATGATAGAGATTATAAAAGGAAACGGTTGTAATGTTTGATGCAGGTAATGTAAATCTGGGCATGTAGCAATGTCATACACCTTAAAGTACGACTGAGTGTTCACTGGAATGAGAAGTGCAAAGGGTGTGAGACACATTAGTGTTCACTGGATGTTGCAATATACAGAGTAGTGTATATTCAATAACTAGGGTACTTTCTAAATTCAGGATGTCATATGACTATAAAACCTTCATTTGCTGCAGAATATGTGAATAGTCTAGATGCCGATGAACATGTTCTGTGAATGTTTTGCTTCTCATTAATATTTTTGCATAATTTTATTAAGAATTTCCAGTAAGAAATATTAACATGACTATAAAATCTACTTCACTTACTGCAGATTGAGTAAATAGTGTAGAAGCCTATGAACACGTTATGTGAATGTTTTGCTTCTCAATATTTTTTTGCATCATTTTATTAAGAATTTCCAGTAAGAAATATTAACACATTAGAAGGGTACATATTTGACAATGAAACTGAAATTAATATTTTAAACATTCTTGAAAGAGAATGTGTCAAATAGTTAACAAGTACTGTGACCATGTATATAGTCGTAGTGAACTATAATAAGTATAAAGCATCAGAATAGATATAAGAAGAAGTCCTAGTATAAACCACATATAAAGTTCAGTATTTGTGGAAAGTTTATGAAATAGATAAATGAATATACATACATATCTAAGAGATTATGGGTGCAAGAGACTTGGTACAAAGCACACATTTTAACTGACAAGTATATATCATAAAATAGTAAAAATGTTAAAAGGCAAATGTGTTCTAGGCTAATGGATGCTTATTTATGGAAAACTTCAGGACAAATAAAAACAGTGTGATAAAAAGAGGCTATAAGCTAGTCAGTGAAATTAATGGCATTCATGTATGGAGCTCACTTTGGTAACAGAATGTTCATTTTATGTTGCTCTTGCAAAAGCTGTAACTCTGCAAAATTGATGGTATGTAAAATATGCCAGCACTCTTTGGCTAAAGGGCAATGGAGCTCTTTCAATGGTGATTGCTGGATTTCATTGCTACCAAGATTTCAATGTGTGCAATATGACAGCAATGTTCAATTGTTATACTGTGATTTGCTCACATTATGGCAATTTTAATTCTGCTTTGTTTCTGTTACCTTAAAATAGCCAATCGGTTATATTGGGTCTAATTTTCACAAGCATGATATGTGGCAGAAGTTTGCTTTGCATCTATTTCGTTGCATTTGTGGAGAGATGAATGGTATTTGTTTTCATGCGTAATATGCAGTTTGCATTGCTGTATTACTATCTAATAATAAAATAAGTTACTTATTTTTATATTTATTTGTTATGTAGGTCAGTCATTTCAGACAACAGAAGCATCCAACAAGACTGAATCTATTGCAATGACAGCAAAAAGAAGTGCAGGATGCAAAGCTGGTAATGGCACAGCTATTTATTTATTTTTATTTCATTGTACAATTTATGTACCATGCAAGTGAGATGGTCTGCTTATCCTTTTCATTCATGACCCATGCACAGACAGCTGTTTAGTACAGAAACAAAATGTTAAATATAAAGGGCAAAACTGTATAGAACGATGCATTTGAACACATTTCAAAATATTAGTGTAAAAAACTTTTCACGGTATTATAAAATTCTGTACACAGAAAGAGAGTATGGACACATTATGAAATAAGTAATCAAAGGGTTGACTAGAGCATGCAACTACAGCTTACAAACATCTCATATTATTTTCAGTGTGATAATGTTTACAATATGTTGAATTTAACCAGCATCCATGACACTAGTGACCTGGATGAATTTTGCAGAAACTCTTTCAGCCTTTTTTTTATTTTTATTAATTTTCCAGAGTTAGAGTACTTTAGCATTGATTGTTAGATTACTCCATAGAACAGGCCCCTGTCTAGAGACATTTTTTTCACCTACATCCAATCTGAATATAAATCTTGCTAGTAAGCAATTACAACAGACTAAGTAGAAGTTAGTGCCTATACTCAAGGCATGCATGGTCAGACAGGAAGACATACTGATATCTGATCCCACCTACATAGGTAGGCACGTTACTTAGAGTTATGAAGAAGTAGCTGTACATCATACTGATAGCTGATCCCACCTACTAGGTAGGCACATTACTTAATATGATGTACAGCTACTTCTTCTTAACTCTGATATCTGATCCCACCTACATAGGTAGGCACGTTACTTAGAGTTATGAAGAAGTAGCTGTACATCATACTGATATCTGATCCCACCTACATAGGTAGGCACGTTACTTAGAGTTATGAAGAAGTAACTGTACATCATACTGATAGCTGATCTCAGGTACATGGGAGCACATATTATCATTTAGTACTGAAACAATAGTGGCAACATATAATCCCTCAGAGACAGACACACCCTGGGAAAAAGACAAATGGTAGTCTAACATTACTCATTAAAAGGGCAGATGCAAAATTGTACTTGAAACTTTTACAATTTTCATCTTGCTATGTGCATAAAATTTGCATTTTTATATTACGTGTCTTTTTTATTTTGGACTAAAAATGCTGAAATTATTTACAAATTCAAGTAAATATATCAAGAGAAAGCTACAGATTGAAAAAATGCTGTAGTCTATAGTAAGGAAAGCCAGAGTAAGTCATTAATTTTTCAACTGATTTATTTTATGCCTGGTTACATTATTGAGACACACTTGGGGATTCAAAAACATCAGTTCCATGATTAAGACCAACCTGACTCTATTTAATATCTGTACACAATGAGCCACAAGGCTCATTCTAAACATATGCAGATAGGCGAGCATCCATGAAGAGCAGCTCCTCATCTCACATGTAGTAGGCACCTAACAGAAGATTTTATTGGACCAAACTGCAGCAGCTGGAAGGTATGAGTAGGAGTAGTGCTCATCTATCAAGAACGAGCTGAGAGAGTACTCAGGCCAAAGCCAAGTGCCCAGTTCACCATAATGGTTGTGGGTTGATCAAGCTTTGTAAGTCATGGAGATATATATATATATATATATATATATAAATATATATATATATATATTTCAAGAGAAAGATACTCGTGAAAGGTAGCAAGAGAAGTATACATAAGGTAAAAGGGTATAAAAGATAGTACATCCACAGGGAAAAAAAACTTGTAAAATAGACAAGATGGCAAAGGAAAGTGGTGAGATAAATGTGGCTGAGAAAGACAATGGAGAATGGAAAAGGACATGCACACACATATATCAATGTCAAGTAATTTAAGGGAAAAAAGGTTAAAAAAATGAAGAAACGGACATGACTGGTGGGATACAGAAAAATAACAAAATATATAGATCAAAAGCAGTTAAGGGATTAACAGAGTATAATCTCTGTAACTGTACTATGATAACAATGCCATGAAAACATCTTTCTTACAATCCTGAATGATACTGAATCCTCAATTTACATTTTACAAAGCACTTTGTATACAAGCTGGGCCATGGAAGCAAATACACTTAAGGCATATTGCAGAAGATTGTTAGAGTGGAAGCCTAAAAGTCAAGAAAGCATTTGCCTCAAAGGTGTATTGAGCCCAGAAGCCTCTTCATTTGCACTCTGTGAAGCACTGCATTTACAATCTGAGTCATGTGATCAGACTATGAGCTAAAAATAAATTCTCTACAGAACCACCAAACAGAAGCTGATAAATTCTGTGGTACCGAGAAGGAGGCAGCAGTGTTCCAAATTCAAAAATTATTAGTATAAGTTTAATGCTTTTGTTCCTTACATTACATAAAACTTCCTCTGAACTAAATCTGTTATTAATGTCACTTATTTTATGTATAATTAAAATAACAGGATACATTGTTAGACCCAACCTCCCAATTAAAACTCATTGCAAGATAAAACCATACACAAGAATGAAAATAGAAATAACAATGAGCTATGAATTATGGGAGACCTTAGTTTACTGCTGCAGCAGGTGAGCCAGGATTTAGAAATTCATTCTTCTTATGGCCAAGGGCTATTGATACAAAGCTGAGAAGTAGCAAATAGTTTAGAAAGTTCTGGTCTCCATCATTCAACCTATGCCTAGAGTGAATAGGGGTGCATCTCAAATGCAGCTGTTGTTTGAATATGAGGTATGGAAAGTTAATCACTTTGATTTCCAGACGAATGCACCTAGGAATCCACAATTTGACCCCAAAGGTGCTTCTATGAGAGATCAATTACAAATTCTATAAAGAAAGTTGTTTTTATTTAAGAAGTTGCAGTTGGAGAACAATTATTTAATGAAAAATATTGAAAGTAATACTGCGCCCAAGGCACTGCATTTTTGGAAGCTACCTAATGGGGTACAGTTTGAAAATGAATATTATAAGGAACTGGTAGAAATTATTGATGAGGCGAGCAGTGATATTATGAAAGTGATTATAAAATACAGCAGCATTTATTAAAAACAATAACATTATTTCCTTACCTGAAGATATGGAATGTGCATCTGCATCTCTGAAGAGAGTTACTGATAAATCTTCATGGACTGATGTTAAAAAGAAAAACAAAAAACTGAGTCAAAGATTGTTGTTCCCACTAAATCTCTCAAAGCATCTACTGCAACTGGACTTGAAAATTTAGCAAGTATAAAACAAATTAAAGTAAGGTATGTCATGCCAATATTTGCCTCATTGCTTTTCTTTCTCTTTTTACTTTTTCATTTCTATACTTTTTTTTTTTTTTTGTTCATATACAAATTAAATAACTGTTTATGCTTTTAGTATATTAATATAATATTACTGGTTTACTGAGTGATATAACTGAACAGTAAGCTATCTTTGCTTTTATGACCTTAAGATGACATGCTTTATTTCAAATAATATATAGCTCTTTGCCCTGCTAAATTTTCTTCTGAGTTATTACACAGGCATAGTCACTGCTAAGATTAATTTATCAAAACTGTTTTGGATACATGGGATAACAGGGCATATCTATGATTTAGTATATATTAACTAGTTTCTTTAATATTTATAATTTCTGATTGTTTCAGAATATATATATATATATATATATATATATAGGTACCTGTGTGAATGAAAAACTGTTTGCCGGCTTTTGACATAAATTGGGTCTCTCTGACAGTTATATGCTTGTATGTTTTATGGCACAATGTTTTCAAATGGTTACAAGTTATGTTTCCTGTAGAGTTTAATGTTAACATACTGCTTTCTCTCTCATTGGCATTGAATGTTATTTTACTGCTTGGAAGTATCTGACAGTTAAACTTTGCATTTGTTGCTGTAAATAAGAAGACTTTGTGATACAGTTAAAGTGAGGTCAGGAAACTGTACTGTGTAGCGTTCTGGGTTGTAAAATGTCAGTTTGAAATTTAAGAAGTGAAGCTTTCTTACTTAGCTCATGACATCATGCATTCTATGCATGCAGATCAGATTACATTACATTTAATGTGTACATGCAGGCCTAATTGTGAATGTCAAGTGTCTGATTGGTTAATTAAGCAATAACCCACATCTGGGTGTGGGCAGTGCTAGATTTACCCATGATTGGTGTGGTTTGGTCATGAGGGCGAAGCCTGAGTGGCCAAACAAAGACAACTGTGGGTAAATCTAGCATTAACCACACCCAGACATGGGTTAGTGAAATTATACAATGACATTATTTAAGAAAAAAAAAATACTTTTCTTAAATAATGCCTTTGTATAATACCTGCGTGGTGCCCTTCAGTGGTTTTCCACTGTCCTGGGGCTTTTTCTGATATACTGCGCATGCGTATGCTTACGCAGTACATCAGAGCTGTGTTGAGGAAGCAACGGAGAAAGGAAGATCTCTGTTGCTTTTTTTAAAGCTGTCACGCTATGTTGAATAAGTTTAACATATCGAGATATCTTTTAAAAAACCAACGTAGAAAGGAAGATATCCGTTCCCTTTTTTAAAGCTATCTCGCTATATTAAATGAATATAACATAGTGAGATATTTTTTAAAAAAAGATCTCCGTTGCTTTTTTTTAAATATATCTTGCTATGTTAAACATATAACATAGCGAGATTACAGCAACGGAGATCTTCCGTTCTTCGTTGCTACCTAACAGAAGCAAAAAAAATCAAGACTTATACTAATGAAAAAAGTCCAGGCAACTGGACCTTTTTTCATTAGTATAAGTCGGATTTACAACGGGCACGCTAGTTGCGCTAGCCAATACTAATTGGAGGTCATTGTATAATAGAGCATAGTAGGCTTCTTTTACAAGAATTATGAGCTACACTGTCTGCAAACATATTCATGATTCCCTTTTATAATAGTGACGATATTTTGTGATCAAATATATACAGAAATGTTATTTTTTTCTTGTAAACAGTTAATTATAGCCACTATTTCTAGTGAATATACTGAAGTTTTTTATAAATAAATCTTTATAAATAACTTTCCTATTCAGTTAGCAAGTGTTTAGTATAGGCTTATACATTTACAGGAAATGCTTATGACTGAAGGTAATAACTGCAAGGATACTCAAACACCATACTAAACCCTAGCAAATATATGTATGAATAATTTTGATTGAACTATAATTACTTTGGATTTAATATGTTGATTTCCTTATTGTATCCTGGATATTATTTATATTTCAGATATCATGTTTTCAGTTATAATAAAGTCATGTTTTTTAGTATATTAGCACTTTATGACAGGGAAAGAGCTCACTAATATCTATGACTTGTGATAACACAAGTTATGAGTTTCAGTATTACCCTATTACTATGCTAGATATTTACAGCTATCTTTATCTTAATTTTGTCTTTGAGTAATTCACTTTTAAGACCTGTTATCCATAGTAAGTTTTATATAAATAATGGTTTTTACTAATTTTTGACTTTTTAACTGATGCCCGTTAATTATTATTGATTTTAGTCAGTTATTTAAACATCTGCTATTCCAAAAGTTTAGGAGTTAATTAAGGACAAATATGTTGTATGGAATATTTCTAAAAATCCATGTTAACATCTTTTGGGAATGATACCCATTCACTATGTGTTAACACCCAATTCTTGTGAAGTTTTTATTTAGTGGGAGTTTGTCATGATAAGATTTATTTAGAGGGCAAGTAAATACAAATGCTAAATGATTCTTTGATTTGTTCTGCCATTTTGAAGTTTTTATTAGAACTAATACAGATGACATGCTTAGGTATTTTGGGTAATCATTTAGATTGTTAATAAAGCTAATGTTTCCTTAGTCTATTAAGCACTAAATTCAGATTATATATATACTAATATGTCTCTTGCTTCCTTAGTGAATAATTACTGTATAAATGTTTAATGTTTCTAATAATAGTCTATGTAACTCATCTCTAAAACCTAACTGGAATCAATATCTGATTAGTTGTTTATCACTACTATTTTTCTCTTAATTTATAATATATTCTCCATTTTTTACTTTGTTTTCATGGGCTCGAACCAACAAAGGTTGATGGTTGGGATAGGTAGTCTAGCAGATTTCATTCTTTTGCTAGACTAGGAGTGTATCTCATTCCATGTATAGGGTGAATTAAAGTTTATATCAGAGTAAAATATGCTAATATTTTGTTATTTAACTGTTCTTCTAGTTTTGAAATGCCTGACACAATTGATTTACTTTTATCTTTCATGGGGAAAGTTATTTGGATAGAGGTAAATAGAAATACAACAATTGATATTCTGTTGTCTATTCAGGAAGAGTATTATGTATACAGGATTCTATTAAAACAAGCACCTTTATTATTTGTTATCTTTAAAGAATTCTGATATGGATTTAACTTTGATATCATTAAATACTAATGGCTTAAACAACCTATATAAGAGAGCCAACCTACTATGGTATGTTAAACTAAACAAGGCTCAAGTACTTTTTCTCCAAGAGACACACTTTAAAATAAATGACACATTTATGTGGGACTCTAAGGAATACACAATACTTGCTCGATCTTCTTATAAAAATAAGACCAGAGGAGTAACAATTCTATGAAAAAATACTTTCTTAAATCCTCAAATAATTTACAAACATGTAGATAATGATGGACTCATGACCTTAGTTATACTTAAGTTTAATAATAGAATTTGGACCCTGGTTAATTTATACTGGTTCCTGGGTATGTGGGGTTGGACTAGCTATGAAACACTTAGACTTTATTACAATTAATTCTAAAGGTAATATTTAATATTATACTAGGAGGGTATTTCAATTGTATCACAGATATTGCCAATGGGCAATCTCCTAGACTATTGTCCTCAGCCAAACAGTTAAAAAAATGGAAAGAAATGTTTAAATTAAAAGATACGTTTAATGCTTTGGGACCAAATGATTTACTATTCTCACACCAGGGCCATAGACATGGTACCAAACTAGAATTGATAAAATGTATATCTCACAAGATCTTTATTCTAAGATCTTGAATTTTTCAATACAACCTTGTCCTTTTTCAGATCATAATTCTCTGTTGTTAACAATACACTTGGAATTCAATCAATTAGTTATTACTTCAAGGATTCCTTCATATATCACAAAAATAAAGACTTTAAATCTTGAATACCTTGTGAACTTCAGCTTTTCCTAGAGATTAATTATAAACCTGAAGCAAACACAATTATAGTTTGGGATTCTCTTAAGGTCTATCTATATGGTAAAGCCATTAGCTGGTACAAAAATAAAATTAAAGTATGTGACTCAGAGTTATAGCAACTCCAAAATCAAATATCTCTTAAATCTAATAAAAATGAATTGCTACAGATAATAAGAAAATAGAAGAAGCAAATAAGAAATACAATGAAATATTATCCCATACAACTGATTTAGCTATGGAAAAACTGAAATTAAATTCATATGCTACATCTCGTAAGCATCTTCATAACCTATCTATGAAAGTTTAGATACAATCAAAAATTAATAACATTGATAGTATCTTTCATGAAGGGAAAAGGAAAAATTTCTTGGACATACGGGCCATTCTGGAGGCTTTTAATTATCATTATGCAGAGCATCATAAAGATAAAATAAGTACAGATGAATGTGAGAAGTTAGAAAATATAGTTCCCAACATAACAAGAATTCCTGAGGAACTTAAGTTAGATCTACAAAAATCTGTTTTTCAAAAGGACATTATAGATGGGATTAAAGAAAGTAAGTCTAATAAAGCCCCTGGAATATATGGCTTAATTATCGAAATTTACAGATTGTTCCCTTCTTCTATAATCTTTCTACTACATAAAACCTTTCTTGAAATTCAAACATTAGCAAATATTCCTCCTTCTTGGAGATATTCTCTAATTTCCCCTATATTAAAAGAGAATAAGGACACTAATATTTGCAACTCATATAGACCAATTTCTTTGTTGAATAATGATTATAAACTATTTATGTCAATTATGGTCAATAGACTGAAAACACTCATATCTAAAATAATTAATGAAGACCAAACTGATAACGAAAATCTATGAAAATAATCTAGCATATGTCAAGTTAGGTCCCTTTACTTCCAAAGCAATCCAAATCACTAGAGGTACTAGACAAGGATGTCCTGTGTCCCCTATCCTATTTGCTCTGTCCATAGAAATACTTGCCATTTTAATACATAATAACCCAAAGATAAGAGTTATAAATATATATGACCAATATATTTCTAAAATAATGATGTTTGCTGATGATGTCTTACTTACCTTACCCAACTGTAAGTAAGTGTTAGGTGAAGTGGATATAGTAGCAACAAATTTCCAAAAAAAGCTCAGGACTCTCCTTAAACAAATCTAAATCAAAATATTTATTATTAAATAAAAAAGAACATACAGGTTCCAGTTAATCATATTATTGGAAACCAAGTTTTAACTCTAGACTATTTAGGAATAGTCCTAGGCAAGAATATAAAGGAAACCATACAACTTAACTATGCTAAAGCCATAGACTTGATTTGGAATAATTTGTCTATAACATTTGATGATAGCTTACAACTGATAAAAATGGTCTGTTACCCAAAATATTATATATAGCACAAGCCCTTATACTTCCACCAGGAAAGAAAATCCTTAAAGAAATCACTTCAACTCTGATGAAATTCCTATGATACCTCAAAAGAAATAGAGTGGAATATTCTTATCATATCAGAAAATGGGAACAAGGGGGTTAAAATTACCAGAGATTGACACTTATAAAAAAGGCATCTATAATTAAAATAGTGATGAATTGGATAAATCTTAGATACTCTTCAAATTGGAAACAGTTACACTCCATTATAATAATGAATGAAAATTATTTATCAAAGAATGCTTTTGTAACTAACAAAGATAACAATATATGGCACTATTTAAGTTTAAATTTACAGTATAGTACAACAAAATTAACTAAACTAACACTAATAAACAATATTTTTGATATGTTTAGAAAATTCATTAACACAAATTTAGATATAAAACCGTGGCATAGATTTTTAATACCATTTACTATTACAAGGGGTTTCCCTGATAAAACACATAGAGAGATTTTTGGTTTATGGGAAAATAACCTATGTTATTGGTTGCAATGTACTGAAAACCAACAAGCTTTGAACACATAAAGTATATTGTCAACCTATGGCCTATCCCCTAATGACTGTTTGGTTCTTCAGACTGTTTGGTTCTTCAGAGTGTCACAGCATACACTAAGGATCTGTGTAGAATAATACATAACTCATCCTTCAAAACTGTACCAAAAATTATAAACTGGATTTTTGGAATTCTATATAATAATATCAATGTTAAGAATTAATTATCATATCTATATAACACTTTAATTGTCTATAAGACAGCTCCTAAAGATTCTTACTGGCAATACATAACTAAAGGATTTCAAGAATCATTATCAATGGAAGATAAAACAAACATTTTATTTTCAGTTAAACTAACTTCTTACTAACAATTCTGGAGGATTTTTAATTGGAAATTTCTACATAGATCCTTTTTGACACCTGAGAAACTCTCAAAAATGGACCCTTCAAACAGCAAGTTATGTTGGAAATGTCATCTGTCCACTAATGCTGATTGGTCTCATATTTTTTATGACTGTACTAATATTAAACCATATTGGAATGATATTAACAAATTTCTTCAAGCTATTTATACTGATATATTTGTTTTGACAAAGTCTTTAATTTTATTGACTATTGTTAATTGTAATAATATGAAGAAAGATGACCTATATTTGTTGTGGACAATGATAGCAATAGCCAGAAAATGTATAACTAGAAGATGGAACTCTAATGGAGCACCCACAATGGAGGAATTCCTATTATCACTGAAGAAATGCATACTAATGGAGAAAAGAACTAAAGAGTTAAGAACTTTTCCTAAACTACTGGTTAATAGTCCGTGGACGAACGTTTTGAATTTGATTGATACCCTACAGAGGGAATCAAACTCTTCCTAACTATCATAGTTTATATATTAACTTATTATTTAACTACAAATGTTTTTATTTGAATCCTTTTTGTCAGGCTAAATGTAAATACTGTAAATAGTTATTGAATGTTATGAATGTATTAAATTATTATGTTTTTTCATCAAAATAAAAATCATTTGAGTAAAAAGAAATAAAATACAGCAGCATTCAAATAGATCAATTAGCAAAAGAGGTGGACTTTGCTGAATAATTCTATCAAAAATGACCTCAACTGAAAATTATGAAATCAGTTAAGTTAATATGTTTAAATCAGTGGACAGTTCGTATAGTAATATTTTCAACAAAAACTTGGTGAAATTTAGGACAGATTTGGAAGACTATGCAAAAAATGAGGCATATCCAAGGCCGGTAGATTACCATGGTAGCCATTCCCACAGTCTAGGTAATGGCCCAATCCCCAATCAACAGGAAGAAGGCAGCAACAGCATTAGCTAGAAGAACAGATGAAACCTATGGCCAACGAAAACTGCAAATAGTAAGCAACACTTTTAAAGACTTTAATTTGTTTAATTATTCAGATAAAACAGTTACTGAAGCTCATGCTAATGTGTTAGCTAAAGGATTTTCGTTTGTCCTAACAAGAAGGGTGAACTTAGTAGAGACAATTTTAGATTTTAAATTGTTTGTAAGAAAATGAAATCTAGCCTTATGGTTTTCTGAACACAATAATAACAACCACATGCTGAAGTTAAGCTGTCTTAGTTGTTTCAATCCCCCCTTGAATGTTCAGATGCAAATGTTTGAAAAAAAATGTGTGAACTTGATATAAGATGCATTTTGTCAAAATCAAGTGAAAAGAAGAGCTTTATTTTATCTAAAAGTGAGAAATTAATGTTAAATGACATTTGTAGTGATTCTTCTATTAGAATCATGAAGCTAGACAAGGGGGTGGGGGGTTGGCGATAATGAACAACATTCAATACATAAGTAAAATGAAAAGTATTTTGAATGATGAAGCTGACACTGAAAGTTCTTTAAGTGAAATTAATAGGGCATACAACCTTATAGATAGCTGCCTTTATGCCATGTTGATACAAGGACAATTGGCCTAATGTGAGTATGAATGTACATATAATGATAAACCAGTAGTGGTAAGGATATGGATATTTGGTACCCCAAAATTACATAAAATGTAGATGATCCTCCTTTTAGGCCAACTGTAGATGCTACCAGGTCCAAAATTATTGTATAGTGAGATATGTGGACTACTTGGTCAAGAGTAGTGTTAATAGAATAAGTCAAATTTGTAAAAATTCCTGACATTTTTAGGTTCATAGGTATGTACTAGGCTAATGGCCCTGAAGCCTTTACAAGCCTAGCCCATAAGATTACCCTGGCATCGTACAATCCGACCTTAGTTTCTAGTGCCTCTGTCAAGTAGAGCCACTGGAGGGATCCCCGGGGTGAGTTTTCTATTTCCCATCCACTCATCGAGATTTCTCTTGAACAGGGCCAGTGAGGTGCTCTGCTTGACATGTATGGGAAGTCTATTCCATAGCATGGGCAATCTCTGGGTTAATAACCTGTCTATCCAGCATGTTCTGTTGATTGTGGTAATGAGGTTGAGGTCTCTGGAGCTTGTGGTGCGGAGGGATTGGGATTACTTTAGATGTAGCATTTCTAACAGAGCCGGGTCAGACATGGCTTTGTAAGTCAAGCAGAGATCGTCTCTAAGTAGGCAATATGAGACAGAGAATAGTTGGAATTTTTTGAGTCTGTCCATATAGGGCAAGTGTTTAAGGCCTAGGATCCTCTTTGTGAGGTACTTTGTGGCCTCTCCAGTTGTTGCAGGTGTCTAGTGAGGTACATGCCAAATGGGGCACTGTATTCAATGATTGGCCTAATTAGGGAAGAGTAGAGGGAAACAATGACCTCTTTCTTCCTGGATGCAAATCCCTTAGTAATGAGATGTGCCACATAGAAGGACCTTCTGACCACAGTGACAACATGGTGGTCAAAAAAGAAGTTGCTGTCAACCTATGTTCCCAGATCTCTTATAACGCCTTCTGTGTTCAGTGAACTAATATAAATGTGGTAATTCAAGGGAACCAAGTTTTCCCAAGGGGGATGACGACACATTTTTTGGTTCATAGGTTCATAGGTTGGTACTAGGCTATCAGCCCTAGGGCCTATACAAGCCTAGCCATAACAATTCCCTGGCTATTTCTTCCCACATTATTTATTTTCCTGGACCCCTGTCTAGCAGGGTGACTGACATGATCCCTGGGGTGAATTTCCTTTCTCCCATCCAATTGTCAAGGTTCCTCTTGAAGATGTCCAAAGAGGCACTCTGCTTGACATGTATGGGCAATCTATTCCAGAGTCTGGGGAGTCTCTGGGTCAGGAACCTATCCCTCCAGCATGTTTTGTTTATTGTGATGACAAGGTTTAGATCCCTGGAGCGTGTAGCTCTGAGGGATTGGGATTTCTTTAAGTGTAGCATGTCCAACAGCTCTGGGTTTGACATGGCCTTGTATGTTAAGCAGAGATCACCTCTGAGTAGACGATATGCGACAGAGTATAGCTGGAGTTTTCTAAGGCGGTCAGCGTAGGGCATCTGCTTTAGGCCTGTGATTCTTTTAGTGAGGTATTTCTGAGGCCTTTCCAGTTGTTGCAGATGTCTTGAGAGGTACATACTAAATGGGGCATTGTATTCTATAATGGGTCTAATGAGGGATGAGTACAGTGGGACAATGACCTCCTTTTTTCTGGATGAAAAGTCCTTCGTGATGAGGTGTGCCACATAGAAGGATTTCCTGACTGTTGTGGCGATGTGGTTATCGAAGGTGAGACCACTGTCCACCTGTGTCCCTAAGTCTCTTATCACACTTTCTGTGTTTAGTGTACTGCCACCTATATGGTAATTCATGGATACATGTTTTTTCCCAAAGGGGATAACAATACATTTCTTGGCATTGAGCTTGAGCCCATGGCTCTGGCACCAAGCATTCAGTTTAAGGCCATGGTTCTGACACCAGTCATTGGTGTCATTGAGGCCTTTCTGTATGATGTCAACATCACTTGGGGAGTTAAAAATAGCTCCCAACTTGCAATCATCTGTGACATTTGTCAGCCAGAGTCCCTTCGTGTTGGCCTGAACTTCAAAGAAGTAGATACCAAACAGGAGAGGACCCAGGACTGAACCCTGTGGGACCCAAATCATGCCCGGTAGGCAGTCTGACTTGGAGTCAGCTACTTTCACACTGTGGGTTCTAGCTGAGAGCCAGTTTGCAACCCGCCTAGTGATATAGGGGTTGATGCCTAGCTTAGTGAGTTTTTCTATGATTTCTGACTGGGGAATGGTGTCAAAGGCCTTGGCCAGATCAAGGTAGGCTGTATGAACAACCTTGCCTTCATCCAAAGCTCTTGTGACTGACTCAAAGAAATTAACCAAGTTGAAAAGGCATGATCTACCCTTTCCAAACTCTGGATCCTACACAGTTTGGTTTTGTGGATTCCCTAGATCCTTGTTGACTTGGTCCATGATGATGCATTCCATAGCTTTGCATATCAGATGCATCAGGGTAATTGGGTGATAATTCCCAGGGTCTGTAGTCACTCCACCTTTGTGGGGATGGATGACTGTAGCAGTGCACCATTCAGTAGGGACAAAGCCTGAGTTGAGCCTGTGATTGAACAGGGCACACAGGTGAGATGCCAGTTCACTTTGTAGTTCATGCAGAACCCAGGCAGGGATATTGTCAGGTCTCACAGAAGGTGTATTCTTGGTCTTGGACAGTGCTGTTTTAACTTGTGCAGCAGTAATACTGGGTGTCTGGCAATTTACTGGTATTGTGATTGGTCCTTTGGGGGGGAGAAGGGTAAAGTTAGAACTGAATCTGTTGGCCAGTATATTGGCAATATCTGTTTGCTCAGTATAGGAGGTACCATTGTGCAGTAGCTCAGAGCAAATCTGGGTTTTGCAGTGGAGATTCTTTACATAACTATAGAAGGCCTTGTGGTTGTCTTTACTATCTGCTGCAATTCTATTTTCATAGCTAGTTTTAGAGGATTTGATGAGGGATCTCAAACTTTTGTTGAGGCTGATAAGGGAGTTTTTCCAGTCTTGGGACTTCACCTTATTCTGCCTAAGTTTCCTCCTTCTGTTGTAGAGTTTGTTTATGGCAGGGGGATCACCAGATTGGCTTCCTTTTTTTTGAGGAGAGCTTCTTGGTTCTATTGGGTATGGGAGATCCATGCATTTGTGTATATGTTCATACAGTGCATTGCTGCATGATTCGACAGTCATGCAACTATTCTGCATTTGCATGGGTACCATGAAGTTAGCCACCTCTGTTTTTAGGAGCCCAAAGTTAACTTTGGAGAAGTTTTTCATGGTGGTTATCTTTGGGCGGATGATGTGGATTTCCAAGGTGATTAGTTTGTGGCTGGATCTAACCAGGGAGGATATGCCTATTGGTGTAGAGAAACAGTCGTCCATGTTAGTAATGACCAGGTCAAGGATGTTGCTACCTCTAGTAGGGGTAAGAACAAGCTGGTCCAGAAAATTGGAATTAATTAATTCCAGAAAGCATTGGGCAAGTGTATTGGTATATGAGTAGTTTTACCAGTTAATGGAGGGGTAGTTGAAGTCACTCACAATGAGAGTGTTAGGTTGGACCCTGATATTCTCCAGGGTGCTTAGGAGCATGGAGTGTGAGTCTTGGGACATGGTTGGGGACCTATAGCAGGCTACAACCTGAATCACTGTCTTACTCAATGTTAGCTGCACCTGAAGTATCTCAGATGTGTTATGTTAGGCTACCAGTCTGGAGGTCTGCACATCATTTATGAATATGGAAACACCACAACCTTTGGAGCTTGGGTCCAAGTTATGTGGCCGAAAGGTGTGGAATGAGCTATAGCCTGGTAGTGCAGGAGTGTTTTCTGCTGCCTTGAACCATGTCTCTGTTGCAACACAAATGTCGATGTTCTCCATTTTAAGGAGTGCTTCAAGCAAGTGCATTTTGAGATTTAGACTTCTAGCATTGAGCAGCATGACTCTCAGATTGCATTTGTTTGTAGCTGGTACGGTGGTAATTTGGTCTTTGGAAAACCACCTAAAAAGGTACTATAGGGGAGGCAAGAGCCTTGGCCAGTATCTGGAAGCCTGGGAGAGACAGATGCAGGCCATCTCTGGCATAGCATCGAGGTCTGTCAATCATGTCATCCCAGGCAGACAGATACTGGATCCTCTTAGAATGACACCAGCAACTTAGCCAGTTGTTGAAATCAATCATTTTCTACTTGTACTGTGGTATCATTCTGGATGATGGTATGATGCTGCTCAGGGTTAGGGTCATTCCCGCCTGGGCTGCATAATCCAAGAGCTCCTTCCTCCAGGTCTCTTTTCATGGAGTCCAGGGCAGTAAGTCTCAGGTCATTCATACCCACAGGTACAATGATAGAGTCATATTTGTACCTGTTGTTGAAGGACCTGAGTGCGTGCTTTATGTTGTGGAACCTGGTGCCTGACATGCAGCTGACTGTTACTTTCTCCTTATTCAACCTAGTGAGTGGGACATCAGTGTGCCTCACTATCTAGTCACCTATGACTAGTATGTTGTTTTGCCTTAGGGGCTTTGGTTGAATGTCACACTGTTTAGGAGAGTTATGTATCTCGTAATTAGAGCTGTGTTGTGGTGGTTGGGTGCGTTTCTGCCTTGGAGGTCTTTGCTGTTTGGGTAGATATTTATTGAAAGCCTCCAAGAGGGTGGTTGTGTGGTTTGTGTTTTTATGTGAAGGCAGTGCTGGTGTGTGTTCTGGAGAGGACTATATCACATCGTCAAACTTGTATAAGTTCGAACAATGTAATATCAAACCCAAAAGTCTGAAATGCAAACATAGCAAAGCCACGGCACATCGATTGTTTTCCCAGGGAAAAAAAAAATCAGTGGGCCATTTTTGGGGCTTTGCTATTTCCACCAATGTGGTGCAATCTCAGAGTTTGTATATTTAAGTAGGGGAGTATGGGGGGCACAGTTTGGTTTTGTCAAGGGCAGATCATGCCTACTCAATCTGGTAGACTTCTTTGTGAAGGTAACCAAAGTAATGGATGAGGGTGAAAATGATTCATATTGCCTACCTTGACCTGGCCAAGGCATTTGACACAATACCCCACTCGGTCATTGTTGACAAATTCAGGACGTTAGGTACAAACTTGTATGTCACCTGGTGGATAGCCAGCTGGCCACCTACAGGCATCTCCTGCATATCCACAAAACAAACAGCACCAGAATTACCCATTCTAAAGACAACCCTTGCCTGTGATATAAACAGGACCTGCTCGAGAGACAGGGATGTATCCCAGAGACTACCCCTTCTATAGAACAGGCTTCACATCCATGTGCAGCAGAGTTCCTCCCAAACCCAATTCAAGTACAGCTTGAACGATTGGATGAGGAACAGGAAATTTGTCATGGCTTTGCACATACATCTCTAGTGGACACAAGTAAAGTGTAAATGGTTCATCTCCCTGGCCCCTGCGTACACTTATCAAGAGTATCAGAGCTTGTCAGATATTTGGGATACATGGCTAGGGTTAAAAAGGCCTTTGTGGTCATTAGTCTAGTAAAGACCTGTGAACCTATGAACTTAATAGTCTTTCCTGGAGGATAAAAGACATGTCTGGATGCAGAACAAGCTAAAAAAGTAAATAAAAGAGTTTATACAACAAAAAGTGTTCTAGCAAACATAAGCGGCCTCTGCTTGTCATTCTTCTGGCAATAAAGCTCACAGAGAGACTTTGCGAGACAAAACATTTCTAATGGTCCAAAAGAAAATACTTTAGCCACAGAAAAAGAACACAGTAGTTGATTAGAAGAATTAGGAGTACCTTGGACTTGAAACAAAGTCTAGTGTTGGGAGATGAGGATTTCAAGGAAGACCAGCAGCACTGAAATTAGTGAATAAATGGGAGACTATAAAAGCATCAATACATTTGTGAAATATGGCTTTTCAAGAAAAAGAGGCTAAGAAAGACTGGACTTTTGTTGACCTTGTTACACTTTTGGATAGACTAATGATATAAAGTGGCATATATACATTTTGATGTTTAGAAGGACACTGAAGGAGAAAAAAGTAATTAAGTAAAACATGCTGTTATTATTAATATCTGTGTAAAACATTTCATGATACAAACTGCAATGCTATATAGTGAAATAGTTTTGTGTAGTGTGTAGACAAGGCATTTTAAATGTGGTGTAAGTCATTCAGTTACCCTTTATATGTGTTAGTGATATTAAAGCAAACGTACTTTTTAGTTTTAAGAAACATAGTTTTTACAATATAGAAAAGTAATGCTGTACAAAAGCAAGCTTAAGTTAATATGTTGTCATCTTGGGCTGTTGGAGTGGGGTGAGGTGTAAAATTGCACTGATTATATTATATACAGAATTAAGATACTTATTTTTATAATGGTGAATAGCTAGATTAATGACCTTGGCTTAAGCTATAAACAAGTATTTTTGTAAGTAGTTAGGCTTGAAAGAAATGTCTTGCATGTGCAAATATATTACCAAATAGTCTCAGTGGGAATCAAGAAGTATGCACTTGAAAGTATTCGTATATTTTGTTTTTGGTGAAATTCACAAAGATTCCTTCATGCATCTGCAGAGTTGTTTGCTTGCATCTCACATAGCTTTTTCAATGTAAAAGAGGTCAGAAAAGAGAAAAAAAAGCTTTGAATCTTGAGAGTGCTGAGCATTTTTGCTGAGAAAAATGTAAAATATACACATAATGACAAGCAGTTCAGTGAACAATACTTAGAAATTAAGGGAAGTTAATAACACACACAGTAACCTCCCTAGCAGGCTTAATATTTTAATGCTTTTAACAGAAGTGTAAAATTTAGTTTTATTTAAATATAGCAGTGATCTTTTGCTTAGGACTAAAAGTTAATGTTTTCAGAAAGAATACAAGCTGTTTTTCACATCAGGGTGAGGAATAGAGATAAGATAAAAAGCAATCAGTGTAAGTCGGAAAACAGGCAGTGACATGTGCATTACCTAACCTAAATAAAAGGTCACCCATGCTGATGTCTGTGGGAGTATCTGTTGATTTGAGATAATTGTTCCTAACTGGAGGAACTTTAGATTTTGAAGATAGAACAAACACACAAAACTATGTATAAGCCAACAGTGGATGGGGTGTCCTGAAAATGCATTTAGTTTTTTTGTTTCAAGGTTTTTATTAAAATAAAAAGTCTTGAAAATGTGAAAGGTTCAAATGAAGATTAAAAGAAACAACTATTGTATAAAATATGTCTGCTAAACATAGTTTATGGATGTAAAAAAAAGTTGAAAATACACATTCATAAAAACTGTCATGAATAATACGTGGAAACAAAAGATTTTTATTATAATAGCTATGCAATCCATATTATCTTAGAAGATAAATGAACTTACAGGTGTAGACCAAAAGTAAATAACAATGAATTATTTTAAGAAATGTAAAGTGCAAATAGCAAAGTTGCAGTAGACAGAAATGGAAAGAAATGAGGATGCGAATTTGGCAAGAAAGGATTTCAGGATGGATATTGTAACAATAACCCATGACTGGGTGTGAGTTTCACAAGATTAACCCAGAGTTTGTGTGGTATAATCATGAGGGCAAAGCCAGAGTGATTAAACAAAGCCAACTGTGAGTCAATCATGTAATGCACACACTTATTCACTGGTTATAGCTATTATACAATTACATTATTTAGGAAATAAATTCTTACTTTCTTTAAATAATGTGTATTTATAATGAAGCTGTAGTGTTCCTCTGCATTCTTTCATATTTGCTAATATACTAAACGTGTGTATGGGAATTACATTCCCATGTTTGCATAATGCACTTATGAAGAGATTTTATTAAAGAGCTTGGATTTTACTTGGCCTGTTGGTTTGTTGCCCTATATATTTCTGCTTACTTTGGACTGTTTTGTAGCTTTTAACTTCACGGGTGATATTCATTACTTATTAAATGTTTGCACAATACACCAGTGCGGTTCAGGAAAAGCAACACAGAAAAGATAATCTGTGTTGCTGTTTCATTTTTTTAATGCACTTAATGCAAGAAAACTATACAAAGTCCAACATAATGAAGAGGGCAAATGTCCAAAAATAGGGACAGATTTTATTGCTCTTATAAACTTAGAAAGCTACATGCATATCATGAGGATGTAAGCCTCCTGAGGGATGGTATAAACAGCTTCACAGCCCCATTCCCCTCTCTAGGAACTGGCACCAGTATCCAAAACTATACCAAATCACTATACGAACATTTATATAGCTTCATGGAATCAGGAATACCTGGCAGGACTAAATCATCCTCCACAAGGAAGAGTAAACCTGTCTGGTAGACATATGCAATAAATAAACTCCATAACAAAAGAAACAAATTGCTGGCCAGGACCAAGAAGGTGCAGGTGCTCAACTGGAAACAATCTCTCCTTACCCTAAACAAGCAAATAAGAGCACTCGTGACATCCTCCAAAGCAAACTTCGAGTCCAGATTGGCCACATCTACTAAAGACAGTCATAAGGCCTTCTTCACATACATCCGTAATCTCAAAGGAAGCATCTAGATCTGTTCAGGAGTGTTGGTCAAGAACACAACATATACAGATGCCATAGATATAGCAAACTTGCTGGCTGATAGAGTCAGCAAAAATTTCACCCCTCTGTACCCCATCAGTAAATCAGGACTTTCCCAGTACCTGCCTCCTTTCTGTTATTTGTAGGGATCAGGTCATCGCTGTTCTCTCAAAGGCAAAAAAATATAGCCTCCATGGGACCTGATAACACCCCAAGCTGCATCCTACATGAACTCAAGCAGGAACTTGCAGCACCATTAGGTGCCCTATTCACCCAAAGCCTGAGTACCGGCTTTGTCGCAGCTGAGTGGAGGACAGCCACTGTCATGCCTTTAAACAAAGGTGGAGTGCACACTGACCCAGGAAAATATAGACCCATCAGTCTAACTAGCCTGATCTGCAAGGCCATGAAACAGATTATCATGGACCTCATTAACAATTACATGGCAACCTCCAAACATTCAATCCCACACAGTTTGGTTTCCTCAAGGAGAGGTCATGTCTGTTAAATTTGGTCGACTTTTTTGAGACAGTCACCAAAGCCATGGCCGAGGAGAAGACAGTGCACACTGCCTACCTTGACCTGGCCAAAGCCTTCAATACTATTCCCCACTTGGGCATAATAGATAAACTCTCTCAGCTAGGCATCAATCCGTATGTTACCAGATGGGTAGCAAACTGGCTTACTCGTAGAACCCACCTAATCAAAATAGGGGAAGCCACTTAAGTGATACATATATATGTATATATATATATATATATATATATATATATATATATATATATATATAATGTATTGTATATATATGTATATGTGTGTGTGTGTGTATGTATATGTGTATATATATATATATATATATATATATATATATATATATATATATATATATATATATATATATGTGTGTGTATATATATATATATATATATATATATATATATATATATATACACATCTGTATACCACATTTTTCACCCTTACAATCTTTTACCCTTTGCAAACAGCTGGTATTTTGTTCCCTTGAATCTTGATTTGTTAATCCCTGTTAGTTTCATATAATCTATCATACCATTATCTGTCTTTAAACTAGCACATTTATGAAGTCCCTATATGGAGGCATACATACTTGAATGAGCTTTGCTGATAACAGTGAATTTTTGTATAATTCAAAGCACCTGCTATATAACTCAAATTTAAAATTATATGCAAGTGAGCTTGTAAAATCAATTAAGGTTAAATCAATCATTTAAGAATTACCAGAACAAAAGGCGATTAGCCTACATTTGCTCTAGCAGTGCTTTAATGTTAGTCATTTTCATTTAAAATGAGAGTCACAAAAAAGATACCCTAGCAGCTACTTACTTCAGAAGATGTGTGCTTTTGAACTACAGTAGAAATGCAGCCCTTAAAAGTACTGCATTGCAATTATATTACAATATTAGATTTTTTTGTATTTCAAACATTTATTGAAAATGTGAAATAACTGCTTTAATCTATCTAATAAATCAGTCATTATTATACAAATTGGGTTAAATGTAGAAATATAAGCCCATTTTGCTTGACTGGCACAACATGACAGAGTCTTAGACACATGCACATAATCATTCACAAATACACCTGACAGACACACACACATGCACAAACATTGGGTGAATTTTATGGATCCATGGTATTACATAGATATGTGCACAAAACACTGCTAATTTAGTACATCTGTAGTTAGTGTACATAGCAAGGCAGTGGGAAGATAAGTTAAATCAACATGTAATTTGCTTATTCTCATATTTTAATTTTCAACCTAGAGTAACTGAGAGGCAACATGAATCAGGAAAAGTTAAGTGTCAATCAGAATGGTATTCTACATCCATGAATATTTCCTTTCAATAATATGCTTCATGTATTCCAAGTACACCACATATTTTACAAAAATGGAACTGTTAAAAGTTATCCTTTAACTTATACTTTCAAACCTCTCTAATGATAATAAATAAAAGACTTTTTATTCACTTACTCTTATGCATGCATGCTCTACTGCCAGTTAACAAATGCTGCAAATTGGTTATGGAAATGATTGAAACAGATGAGGAAGAATTGTGTTAGATGATCACTCAATCCACATTCATTTACAACATTTTTGATTGTGATTACTTGAGTGTATGCACACTTTTTTCAGGATGCAGTTATGTATATCATTTTATTGTTGGCAACAAACCAAGTTGTCCCAGGACATCTTCCTGAGAGGTTAAATGGATATTAGTGGGTGTTAAGTGAGTTGGGGAAGTGAAAGGGTTAAGTGGAGGAAGGTAGGATTGGGAGGAAATGAGATAAGGGTAGGGAGGGGCTTAAGAGGTTTAAACAAGTGTAGCTGGGTAAGTAATCACATTTTGGCATGAACTTGCTACCCTCCCACCCTCCCTTTGTTTGTTGGGGGATTGGGGTTTTCTAGTTGGGGTAGGCAGAGAAGAGGAACAGGCTTGTCCTCTTCTGTTCCCCCTCTGGTGTCTGGATGTTCATTTCAAGGATCTGGGGAAAGGAAAATGAGTAGTTGGAGGAAGTTTGCTGAATAGATAAGCAAGCAGAGGTAAGGATGCTGCTTATTTGGTGGAAGGTAATTCAATGAATGGCGTATGAAGTGAGATGGGACGCTGCTTCATAAGTATAGTAAGCGAGTACAGGAATGGATGCTGCTTACTGGGACAGGGTGAGTAGGTACGCTGCCCTGATTAACAGTACAAGGATGTTTATGCTGCGTATAGAATCAATGATGTTATGTTCAGTTGTAAATAATAAAGTTGGTGAACAAACCTATGTTATGGAAGTTTTAATAAAGGTTGTCAAATGTCATTCGGTGTGATGTGTTTATTGAAGGGAACCGGGACAATGGTTTATGGTATCATACCAGTATTCACAATTATGCAATCAACAAGACACTGTCAGAGGTGATATTACTTACCACTAGCCAACTTAGGCCCACTGTAGTTTTTATTGTTATAATAGATTTCCTAGCCTAAGAAATGAATGTGTCATACAAATAGATATATTTCAAATATTTTGCATGTGTATATGTATGTTTATTTTATTTGAAAAACAGCCTAAGAAAAGAAATAAATCTCATTTGCATTCAGTAGTGTAAAATATATACCATGCACTACAAGATCAAGTGTAAACTCTGTGCTGAAATGATGGTACACAGAAATGAATGTGTCACAGTAATTTTCAAAAATAAACTAACGTCATATTTTCTTATCAAAATTTGAAATTCTTGTTCACCACAAACACACACACACACACACACACACACACACACACACACACAAAACATAAAGGATATATATAACTTTGTCATAAAAGCAACATTCATCTTCTAAAAGGGCATTTTAAAAAGGGAACTATCGCTGATGGACAACCTGGAAGGGAACCTAGAGGATTTGTCTACATTACTTGGGGGTATTTAGGAAGAAGCAGAATGGCACAGTCCTGCAATGAACAATGCAGTGAAGACAGTGCACTGTTATCTGATGGGATTAGGTACGCATAGAATCTGATATACCATGGTCGAGCTGGGGCGTAATTAATAACAGTCTAGCAAGGGTGGGGCAAAGTATCAGGAAACACTATTGTGAGACTAACTGTGCATTTTCTGTACTGAAATGCTGGAAAAGAGAGGTAGTAGATGTTCAGCATTTTTTGAAGGAAGCCAGTCAGCTTTCTACAGTAAGCAGAAGTCCATGTCTTTGCTCTTCACATGTGAGAGGGATGTAAATTGTGGAACCAACACATGGTGATAGGCAAACCAACTCTGGCTGATAATGAAGCCTCATAGACATGGAAACAACAGTCACTACACAAGGTTGCTGACATGTTTGAGTGATCAGTTGACCCAGAAACATCAGTATGCAGGTAGCATGTCTGGTGCAGTGCCTGTTCATACTTGAAGTGGCCCGTAGCTGCAATATAGGCACAACAGAAAGTCCAGGCAACAGCTCTGCAGTAAAATTCCAATTAATGTTATTATATAAATGGGAAAGAAATGGGGTGAAAGCACAGTCATAAGAGCAAGCGGAGGAACATACAATAAGGCAATAAGACAGGAAGATTCATGTGGGAGTGAAGGAAGAAAGGTTTTCTGTTGTGTGTATGTGTGGGGGAGCAACTGGCTCATTTTTTCCTTTTCTTCTAAAGAACAGGATGTTGGCAGAATGTGAAGGGCATTGGAATGAATAATGAAGGAAGAAGAGCTGGGCAAACAAAAATACATACATATATATATATATATATATACATATATATATATATATATATATATATATATATGGATCCCCTTTAGATGCCCGAAATCTAACTTCACCGACAAGGAATCCGACGGGCCGAAATCACCGACAACGCAGATGACCGACAAGGTGAGAACCCGACGGACTCTGTAAGTGTGCGATATAGTGAGGAATTTAGTGTTAGGGAGTGGACAGGTAAGTGTGCGATAGTGAGGGACTGTGGGTTTAAGGGTGGGTTAAGTGAGTTAGGGGTAGGGTGTGTGTGTGATAGTGACGGACTGTGGGTTTAGGGGTGGGTTAAGTGAGTTAGATTTAGGGTGTAGGTAGGGTAAGTGTGCGGTTGTGTCGGACCTTAGGGTTAGGGTTTGGGTTACGGTTAGTGCATGTATGGTTGTGTGTATTGTCGGTATTTTGTGTTGTCGGTCTGTTGGTGTCGGTGATTTGTGTTTCGGCGTTGTGGCGTTTTGGTTAACTGAAGGGGATCCATATATATATATATATATATATATATATATATATATATATATATATATACTGACAAAAGACTAACATGGGAGAGAGTGGCATAGTATATATTTTACACTCCTGAATGCCTGTGTGTGGCATCAGTTGGGGGAGACAGCTTGACAGACAGTAGACAATTAGTGAGAGAGACTGAGCTGGAACAAAAACAAGGGATAGTAAGTGAAATACAAAATATGGAAATGGAATTATTTGGAATAGGCCAGGGTAAGGATGGCCTGCAAATCTGGCTCATTAGAGATTCATTCAAAAGTCAGCCTACTCTATTCCTGATATCACAGACATGCTCTGCATCCAGTGTCCAGAGAACAGGGTTATCCAGGCATGAGAACTCTACCAGTCACACGAGGAGGTGTCCAGGGTACCCACACAGCTATCATGTTTCTGGTGCACCTCACTCACCAACAACTGGCAAACATCATGGCAGGGACTCATTATGACCCATCTCTATCACTCCTCACCAGATAAATAATGTTGCTCACTGTTAAGCCCTTTAGGTCACTTTTGACAAGGTGATCTTTGTAATCCTGCAGACAAATCTGGAGACTCCAGGAAACCCCTGAAGGTTAGTTTAAAGGAAAATGCAGGGTGAGAGTGTAACCACCTAACTTCTGGCTGCTACATGACTGATCTTGCAGTAAAAGAAAACCAACAGAGAAAAAAACAAAGCAATGTAGTAACAAAAATGAAAAACATGAGAAAAACAGAAAACAAAGAAAATGAATACAAATGATCAGTGATATGTGGTACAGTTTATTAGAAAAAAAAAGGGTCTATATCATATGAGCAAATCGCACAAATTGCAAACGCTCACAATATCGAACATACTGGACCTAAAAGTGCTTTTTCTGAGATCAAGCTACAGTGAAGAATGGGATATTTGCCCTTTCCTCACTGTAGTGCAATTGCGGATTTGGAATATATATTTAGCGGGGGGTGTAATAGGATGTTTGAGGTCCGGTGCATTCGATATTATGAGCGTTCGCAATTTGTGCGATTCGATCATATGATATAGACCCGAAAAAAAAGTACCTGAAAGAGAAAAGGCACCACATTGACATACTGTATATAAAACAATTTAATAACAGAGACAGAGGCATAACTAGGGAAGGGCAAAGGTGGCTGTCACTCTGGGAAGAACGTGTCATTAGACATGATTTGTGATTGGCCAGTAGTGGAGTACTGGTACTCATAACTAAAAGCTGGTATTGTATTTGTGGTTGTGGCTGACATGGTTTAGCACTTCTTTTGTGGTACTTAGCTGTAGCAAGCTGCTTATGTTTGTATCAAGATTTTAAGTTTTCAGCGATCTAATGTAGGCCTTACATATATATATATATATATATATATATATATCTACTTCAGATGATCAAAGTTTCAGAACTTCAAACATCATATGGTCGACGACCGTATGATCAAAGTTTTGAAACATCGACCTTTAAATAAAATAAAAATTAAAAGAAAGTTTTATTTCACGTTTTTGCATTTTTGCAGGGGGCAAGCCCCCACAACCCCTGCTAATTAAATATACCAACTCCAACATCACACTACAGTGAGGTGAACAGTAAGTCTCCCATTCCATGCTGTATGACGATCTCCATTCAGACCGTTCGAAGTTTCAAAACTTCGATCATTTGAAGTAGACCCACATACATACATATATATATATATATATATATATATATATATATATATATATATATACATATATATATATATATGTATTTGACCTGAAATCTGTTTAAAATAAAAAGGCAGTTTAGATCTTAGAAGCATGCCAAAAGCATCATTTTCACAGTTCCAAAGAAGAAAATTGCCCATTTATGCTTATTTTCCTCAATCCACCTTTTTTCAACTGAATTAATGCCAGACCAGCCATCCTAAATGCAAACTCATCCCGTTTTACCCTCCCTTTTGCTATTAAAGCAGTTATAAACATCACACTCTGTTTTGTGTACAACAAAGTGATGCATTTCTACACTTATTGACTACTTAAACTTATTGCTTACAGCAAAGTAATAGTTCAAGTACAATCTTTGTTAGAGTGACAAATGTTCAGTCCTAATCCAGGTTTAAGAATCACCAAGGTCTCAGCCTCCAAACCCTGCTATTCTTTCATATGTTATACCCATTTTTGTAACTGAGGGGATCCCTGTAATTGAGTCACTCATTAAGTTATGCTCAACTCTACACATTCACACAATCAACACATAAATCCAGACGACAATTTGGAGACTTTCCTAAAAACTAGCCCTGTCAGTAGTTAAAATGTCCACTTTAACTCTGCAGACAGCCCCTAGATAAACTTATCTTTAAGCTCCAACCAGATAAATTGCACTGTTCACAATTTCAGTTTGGCAAAGCCCCTCACAGTATCCTTATTTTTATATTCTACCCTATCTGTATGGAAAAAATTACCTTTGTGAAAAGAGATGCACCGCCAACGATTAACCATGGGGTAAAGTAATCAAGGAGTTCAACTTTTGGGAATTTAAGATTTTAGACTCATTCTATTGCAGGAAAGTTTTGTATATAGTGGTAAACATGGTTGAGAACACATTTTCAAACAAGATAACATATTAACCTTTGTCATTTCTTTATATTTAAAATGTTTTGACTCTTACCTTATCAAAACCCAACTTATCTAAAGTAACACATCTCTAAAAAAGAAAAAAAAATTACAAATGAATTTTGCAGGTGGCTTGCACCACCCATATGGGGGGGCTCTGACCCCACACCCCCTAACTTGTTTATAACAACTTCATGAACACACTACAGTGAAAGAAAGGAAAAAACACAAAGTGTACCACCAGCTTGCACAATACAGCACATTGTAATAAAACAAACTAATATTACTTATACATATTTTAGAAAGCACATGCCAGTGCTCGACAAATCATTTTACACTAAAAAACTATTTGTTCATCTTTATGTATATGTTTTCCTGATTTAGGTAAGTTGAAATTCAATAAGCTGATATTCAATAAAAAGCCATACACCCGCTGATAGCATGTTTCCAAGTATTCCCTGCAATATAACTGGCCCAGAGTTTAGGAACATGTTGAGGTCTACAGCAAAAATTGTATGGTATAGCAATCTTGAACAAATTGAAGAGTAAAAAGTAAACGTACAATTTCTCATGCAGGGGGCAATACATATGGTAAGAAATCTCCAGTAGTGGATTTCAGTACAATAATTTTAAAATGAGAACTGAGACAACCCAAGAAGAAATCAAAGCAGTTGTTTTGGTCTGCCAGGATGGAACATATGATGCTCTTCTGAACAAAAATATCCCAGAATTGTTTCTGATGTTGCATTCATTTGGTTTAAGTTATCATCTACACCACCTTTTCTATATGGTTATTATTTTTACGTTACTCTTGTGGCCACTACCATTTAGTGTCATGATTTTGCTGTGATTACTAGTTTGGACATAATGGCCGTAGCTTGAATTCTGCAGCACTAATGACATGGGTTTCTTCTGTGGGTCATGTACACCTTAACATCTGCTATGATCCAGGAGGACTTGGATTTGTCTCTGTACTATCTTACAAATCCCATTTGTAGCTACCTGTGTCAATCTTTTGCCTGTGTGTATTACACATTCTTTCTTGGTGCATGACCATATAACTTCTCTACCTGATAGTAATATCTTTGCATTTATGCAGATTTTTAGGACCACAGAATATGGGGCATGCATGAAACCTTTGAATATTGTATACAATTTCTTTCTGGCATTCTAATGGTCCATCATAAACCAGCTCTTTGCATTCTGACTGGATGAAGCTGGCAGACAATATAAACAGTTCAATAAATCATTTAGTAAATTCACAGCTACTTTTAATAGTTAGGGGTATATAGGTCAACTACTTTTAAGCCTGTTCTCGTCTTCACATATATACATTGAATGCCGTGCATTTGTATACCTGTGTACATTTATGGTTAGGTCTTACATTGACAGCAGCAGCCTATTATTAGCTTTACACTTTGTAGCAATGCTATGTCTTTTTGAAGCATGCTCTCCTCAAGATATTTGTGTTTTTTATGACCTTGGCTACGTGTTATGCTACTTTTTTGTATTTAATAATTTGGTTTGTGTGCTGTTTCTTAGGGTAACTCTACATTTCATTATTCACCTTAGCAGTATGATATTGTATTTATTTTGAATTCTTCTTCCACAGATATAGAACAGTATTATTTGCCGGTATTTGCTGAATGGGCAGGTTATTTGGCTGAAATTTAGAAACAAATAGAGCAATGCCTTATGCAAAGTTGTGTGGTGAGTGGAAATGCACAGGATACAGTAATTTCAAACAGGCATAGCAGTCTTGTCACCCAGGTGAAATAACATGCTCAGCATTATATACAAAAGACCATATAATGATATAGAAATGGGAACAATTTTGGTATTGAGACCAAATGAAACTGAGGACAGATAGCACAGCCAATTGATTCAGAAGCGTTTCAAACTCATGTGACATGTCCCATCAGGCAGCAAATTTGTACATCATCATTTGTTGGCTAGCAGTAATACCTGTATTATCTGTACAGTGTGTGTGTGTGTGTGTGTGTGTGTGTGTGTGTATGGAGCTGTAGTTCACAACCAGTGGTCATGATGACATGTGTCCTCACCCAAATATCATAGCTGCACCTGACTATGCCTGCTTAATCTCACTTCCACATCAAGGACATAGTTGAATGTTATTGCATTGAAAGAGACCCCATACAGGAGTTTGTAGGCATGTGATCTCCTCACATAGAATCTCATGTGTTACGCGGAATACTAATCCATGTGAACTCTAAGGTATTTGCAGCATTGACCATCCCTGATAATGGAACCTTACAACAGAGACCAGGGGATACAGATTTCTGCCTTGCAGATACTATTTCAGTGCCTTGATGTTGTGCTGCAGCATGTGGAGAAACATATTTAGTTCCAGAGTACATTAACAGAACCTCCACAAAATAGTACAATATGTATCTTTTATGAGATAGTCTAAGTGCCACTGATTGCACTTGCACTGCTGTTAGGCACCTGCATGGCAAATAGAATAGTTTCTATTCCATCAACTGCTTGTTGGTGTTCAATGCATAGTGTGTTATATACAATGTGTTTCTGCACCATCCAAGCAGTTCCCCTGAGTCCCACATCTGGCAGATTTCAGACGTATATGAAAAATCGGTGCAGTGTGACTTCCTACAGGCACATCTTATTGATCATACATTGATAGAAAACCCTCAGAGAATGGCTTAGATGACATTAAATTCCACCTTATTGCAGGCATACAGCTTTGCTGAGTTCGAGCTCAAATTGCTGAATGCCCACTTCCATTGTCTTAGATTGCTCCAGTGGCATACTTCAGAATGCTCTGCAGACCTGAAGCCATTTATTTTTATTATTTATTTGAACTTAGTTTGCCAGGATGGTCCATTAGGCCGAGAAGAACCCATTTTCAATGGAGTCTGGGGGGAGAAAAGCTCCACAAAGACAAGATAACATAGTAAAAACATAATAAAAACAAGTTATAGCAATATAGTAAAAATAAGCACAGGTAAAAACATGGTATTTGAAGGTACAATTTAGTAAAATGATTAAATAAAAGTTATAAAGACCATAAGTGAATATTTATAAATATGCTATTTCCTACCATTGCATAAAACAGAAGTAAAAAAATGTAAGTTGATATTTACAAATATATTTGTCTGTTCTGAGGAAATATAACAATAGGGCAAAGGATATATAGGTTATAGGAGCTTAGGGAGAGATGAGCAGAGTGTGAAAAGTTTGGAGAAGAACAGAGTAAAGAAGGAGGTGGGGAGGTAGATAGTATGAAGTGGGGTGGAAAAGAAGAGAGGGAGAGAGGGTAAGAAATGAGAAGAGTTACTGAGGGAGTTCATATAGGATGGGAGCAGGAGCAATCCCAGAGGGATGTTAAGTGTGAGTGAAGCAAGGTTTTAAAGGTAAAGAGGCTGTCAGTGGTACGGATAACAGATGGCAGAGACTTCCAGACATGTGCTAAGGAGAAGGACAGTAGATGTTTTCCTGGTGGGCGGGCAGGCTTGTGCAATTCAATTAGATTTTGGGTATTGGTCCTTAAGAGTCTGTTGGTTTGGTGCATGTTAAAGGTGGAGGCAAGGGAGGGGCAGAGAAAGGGGCGAAGATGAGTTTGTGAGTATGGGTGAGTTGAATGTAGGTATGATAATTGGGCAACTCAAGCCAACCTAGTTTATGAAGGGCAGTACAGTGATGGGTGGAGGATCTATAGCCTGTGGCAAACTTGGAAATTTTGTTGTAACAGGAAGAGAGTTTTGCCTTGAGAGAATATTGCAGGTTAGCAAGGAGTGAGGCACCAAATAGGACAGAGGGGATGAGATATGTGGTAGAGAGAACAAACTTGATGGAGGGAGTGAGGCAATGATTGTGGCAGTAGAGCATACCTAGTTTCTGCTGTGTTATTTTTTATGTTTGTTTGTAGGGGGTTATCAAACTTAAGCTGATCATCAATGAGGACACCTAGTAGTTTAACATTGGATACTATTTCGAGAGATGTATTGTTCAGACTAGTGATGGAGAATGAGTTTTTGTCTGTGGTGGTGGTTTTAGAAGGGGTAAATATCATAAGTTTAGTTTTTGATGCATTGAGTGCTAGGTGGTTATCAAACATCCATTGTTCAGTGGAAGAGAAGGCATCTTGGGTTTGTTTTATGAGAGTTGAGGTGGAGTTGGCAGAGCAGATAATTGCTGAACCATCAGCATAATGGATAAGTTTTGCATTGGGGATGTAGTTGTGGAAATCATTTATGAAAATGTTGAAGATTAGGGGCCCAAGAATGGAGCCCTGGGGTATGCCTGTGGGAGTATTGAGGAATGGGAAGGTCACTTATTTTTTTATTTGACTGCTTGTTACCTATTACAAAGGTAGCTGGTAAGAAAGAGATGGATAGATTTAGATTAGAGAGTTTAGTTAAGAGAAGGTTGTGAGAGATAGTATCGAATGCTTTTGAGAGATCTAAAAGAAGGGTAGACACAGTGCAGCCAGAGTCCTGGGCTTTGTTAATAGTCTCAAGGAAGGAGAGGAGAGCAGTGGTAGTGCTGTGGCCAGGCCTAAATCCATGTTGTGTGGGAGTTAGCAGGTGGTTGTCTATGGGAGGTAGGAGTTGTAGCTGGATACATTTTTCAAGAAGTTTAGAGATGGGGGATAAGATGGTGATGGGTTGAAAATTGAGGATATTATTGCTGTTGCACCTTTGTGAAGGGGAATAATAAAAGCCTTTTTCCAAAGTTGGGGTACATGGCCTTCTTGGATTGATCGATTTATTAGAATACAGATGGGGGAGGCAATGTCTTCTGCAGCTGTCTTTAAAAAGTAGGAAGGAATATTATCAGGGGCATTGGTGCATGGTTTCAAGCTCTGGAATAGTTTTTTTTATAGCAGATATAGGGACGGGTTTCATAGAGAAGGGAGGAGGTAGGGATGTGGAAGTGCTTAAGGAGGAAGAGACAGGGGAAGGTAAAGGAGAGGATGTAGGATTATTAGTGAAGGATGATGTTAGCTTGCTTATGCAGTCAATGAAGAAAGAGTTAAATTAGGTGGCTAAGTCCATGTCAGAGTCATTTGGATCAGGGCAGGGGGTTTTCTTTTCTATCTGGGTTAAGTAGGGTGGTGATACCATCCCAGAACTTTTTAGGGTTAGTTTTATGGTTATTTTGGAGTATGGAGAAGTAGGATTTACAATCTGATGTAATACGTTTTTTTAACACTGTTCTGAAGTATTTTGTACTTATTAAGGGAGAGGGGAATTTTATTTTACTGGTGGCGTTTCCAAGTTTTATCTTGAAGATGCTAAGGTGTCTTTGGTTAACCAAGGGACAGTGTTACTTTTAATTCTTTTGTTTTCAAGGGGGCAGTGGTGTCTAAAAGGTTTAAGAATGTTGTGTTAAAGTAGGTAATGGCAGTTTCTAAGGAGAGAGAGACATATATTTGTTGTCTGTGCAATGAGTCTCAATATGGTGGTATGCAGACAGCTAGAGCAGGGATTGCTATCAGAGGCTGAGACAGCTGGGAGCCAATGGCAAGGGAGGTGCAAACTGAGGAGGTGACCCAACTGCAGTGGAATCCCGTGTGAGGCTCAGACAGGCACAATATGCTGTGGCAGCATCTGCTTCACAACTAAGATTTAAACCGATGCATGGAATACAGCACATAACCTACATTATACAGTGACTTGACTGCCCACATTGTGTAACAAACATTACTTTACTCTTCAAGCACAGCAGTGAGGAGAGGGCACAGTTGTCATCATCATCATCATCTGTATACATCAGGAGAAATGCATAGATCAGCAACTGAACATTAAGAGAAAGTTATAGACTGCAGATGTGAAGGTCATGTGATATATGGCTGTGTGATTGGGAAAGGTGATTATACTATGAAGAGAGGTGTTGATGTTTCAAGAGAAGGTGGGTTTCCAGATTTTTTGGGTAATTGTTTGATGCTGATTCCAGTGGCCACAGCTGCTGCATATGTTGTGACCATGCATTTTCTGTATTTTTTCTTTCTTAATTTTATTATCTTCTATATGTCATGTATTTTTCATTTCAGTGTTACTATTAATGTGTGGATGTGGCTGTGTCAGTTTTTGTGGGTCCTCAGGTGAAAGAGACACAGATCATAAACATTATCAGCTACAGAAGTGCCCACACAGAAGAATGGCACTGCCATCCATACGTAGTTGTAAGGATGATGTTGAACTACATGACATATGTATGACTGCCATAAAGGTAACTTCTGCATGGATGGTAATGACATTGCATGCCCTTATAATCAAGCAGATGGTAGAGTATGCTAATCATCTCTGCCATGGAAGTTGTTGCATTCATCTGATGCCAGCTGTGACACCAGGTTTGGACAATGAAAAGGAGCCATAATATTTATTGACAGCCACTGACACATTGCCCTTGACTGCTGTATCCAAGCTCTGCGATGGCTTCACTGCCCCCTAGTTATCCATATAGAGGTCATAAATGAGCTCTCTATGTAAGGCTACTGTGCATGATCTGTCCTTCCACACCCACTGGAAAAGTAAGGGCAGGTTCCATAGGGAAAAGATCAGCGTTACTTTTATGGCATGGTAGTCTGCCATCTCATAGCTTCTGTGGCCAACAATGGCACTGTGCACTCTCACTGTACCAGAGTTAGGCCACCATCATTGCCAGGCTCTTATGAAGCACTGATATCAGGTATGATCTGTTCCAAAATGGAGTAACCCATGGCTGTAGCACCTGTGAAAATAGAAGATAAACACTGAAATGTAAAACTGCTAATATGTAGCAATATGTAACAATCTTATGTCTCTAGTGGCTCAGCATTAAATGTAGTATTCTATACAGAGAATGTAAAGAAACATGCTTTTTGGTTTAAGCAGTCATGCTTGCATTCAGGATTTGCCTTTAGCAGAGATATTGTGTAGTTTAACATCTATAAGCTCACAACACTGTGTTACTGACATACAGAAAAACAACCTGCTGAGTCTCTGAAAGAGACATGGTATGGTGAAAGCAGTTCTTCATGAACTTCCAGGCCACCATCAGGTGACAAAAATCCTATTTCTCCAGGAAGCAAAACCAGAAACTCTTCCCTGTTAGATAGGGTTGTCTATGATGGTGGACACCCGTCCATATCTATTATCTCCTTGAGCCTTCAGTGACCCTGTGAAGGACCTGATGCACTAATCTGTTGTGACCATTTGTACCAATGAAATTTACAGCCAGCTCATGCCACTCAGATTCCCAAAAGGCACATTTGTTGTTGTTACACTGTTACAGGGTTTATAGCATGACAATACTGCTAAAGAAACCATTTCAATCAAATGTCTCTGAGCTGCCTAATGTGTATACAGCCCTACGGTTCACAATGGGGCCTGTGCCTACCTGGCACAGTCATGGCAGTCATCAAAGTGATCTATGCATGCCTGGGCTATGACATGACATTGACACAACTAAATGTTTGTGCAGTTTGATACATGGCCCATAGAGGCATAATGGCACCTCAGTGTGATGATTTATGGACTGTTGGCAAGCTATTGAATATTAAAATTGTATGCACAGGTCCAATACATTGTGTGACCTGTGCATCTATGACCTGCTCCTTCATGCTTGTCTTTTGTCATCTTGTTAGTCAAGGGAAATTGGGCTACGCCATGCTGGCCACCAATGCATGACATGTTGTTTCTACAATGTATGTCAAAGTGAATCTGACACTATTTTTCTCCTGGTATGAACTTGACAAGTGCCATGTGTTCTGAAAGGGCTGATTCTGGAAAGGATCAGGCATGCTGCCTGAGCAGATTTATTTGTTGTTAGTCATGATTTATTAGCATTTGTTTATCCAGAAATTCCAACTGGTCTAGCACCTACTTTCAATGGTGGCCCAGGGAGAATAGCTCCATAAATCAACAACAACAACACTGAAATAAAACTTACATGACATATTGAACGTAACAAAAATAAAATTAAAAAAATATACTGTCACACATATTAATATATAATGTACAGCAGACGTTTAGAACAATATACTGCCTAATCTACATTCACAGAAAGGTGTGGTACCTTCCATGTACAGGTGTCTAGTCCAATGCTGAAAAGGAAATAACGAGAACAGTAGCGACACAGGTAAGGATGCGTGGATTAGGAGTTGGGGGTAGAGAAATAGGTTACAAAAATGTGTTTGAGGAGAAGATGAGAGGATTGCAAGGGGAACAGCAGACAAAATAATAGCAAACCATGCAGTTACAGACTTGTAAGTTAAACGTTTTCTAGACTGTTAGGAATCACTGTAGTAAGATGTGGTACTTTGTCGTTTTTATATAGGTAATGCCAGTGATGTACGTTGAGGAAGAAGAGTTTACATTTCCAGCATTATTGAAGATGGGACTCCAGGTGGGGCCTAAAGGGGCTAGGGATTTTGCAGATGAGACCACACAACCTTGGTCAAAGCCAATTACCAAAGATACAGAAATACTCCCACCAGGTTATAATACACTCAGACTAGACAGAACTAACAAAAAAGTAGGTAGAGTTGCTATTTCCTACAAAAGTGTTTTAGATCTCTCCAATTACCTTGATATTCAACCTACTTTCAACAATGCTATATTTCGCATTTCATTCCTCAAACTGAATACTCACGAATCTCTAGCCATCATAGAGACATGCCACCTGGTAACAGGAAGAGATCCTGGAAGAGATCCTCTCCTGGATCTCAGCCAGCATAAGAATGGAAACCATCTTGCTATGCGACATTAACAGAGACTAGCAAAATACAAGCCCTAGATTCAGCTATACAGTTTCTTTCAATAGATCAAGATTCCAACTAGAATTAAAAAGGTCAGATCTAAAGAATCAATCCTAGACTGGATTCTAACATCCACCCCAAACACTGCTACTACAAGTGGCACCCTACCTGATAGCCTAAGTGACCACCTGCTAATCTACATAATCACACAATCCAAACAACCTCATGTGGCTCATCACTATAACATGGTCAGAAACCTCAGTAACTTCAAGGAAGAAACTTTTATTTCCGGCCTGTTCCAGATCAAATGGGCTCCACTTAAAACTCTTCCCATTTATGAAGCAGTGGACATATTTAACACCATTTTTCTAACTATCCTGGCAGAGCAATTGTGTGATTATAGACAACCCCCTGAAATTTGATCTCCACCATCTGCAAGCTAAATAGAAGACACCTCAAAAGCTAGGCTGCCTCTACAGAGCAAAGCACTACCTCACTAAATAAGCTAGACAAAACATTGTCACTTTTTACTCTCCATTATATTATACAGCTCTCCTATCCTAAGCAATCTCAACTCCTCCAATTCACCAAGACTTGACCAATGTTACAATAAGGTAGCCAGATTCACAGCCAAAAAATAATATAGATCACATCACTGCCTCCCTCTCTAAAATAACTAGTCTGGATCAAACTAAATAATTCTCTGTTCTACTTAAAATTAATTACAACCTTTAAACTACTGCATAACCCTGAAAAATTCCCATCTCTTCACTCCATCATTAAACCTCATACTACTAAGATGTCCCTGCTTTCCACTGACAAATCACTACTCTCCATAACTAAGTCTAACAATGCAGGATACTCGCTGTATTCATACTGCATTTCTAATAACTAGAACACCATCCCACTTCACTTTATAATACCCTGCAAACTGTAAGGCTCAAAATACCAGCTGAAGCACCAACTGATAAATGGCTCTGCAGCTGTGCCCCACCTACTTAATGTGATATTGCTATTGCTATAAGAATTCATGCCGTACTTCTCTGCCACAATCTTCTCTTCACAATTCTGCCAGGGAATTGTTATGGCTAGGCTTGTATAGACCCTAGTGCTGATAGCCTAGTACCAACCTATGAACCTATGAATCTATGCTGTATCAAACTATGGCACACTCATGTCAAAGCGCATAACATAAACCCCATTTCTTTACCTTTCATGGATAGACTCATATTAAAGAACAGCAAACTGCATATTCTAATCAAACATAAAATCAAAACACTTCAAAATCTATTCCCCTCTTTACACCTTAAAATGCACTTGTCCTTCTACAATCTGTCCATCTTAATCCAAACCTGAGAGTAAGTAATAAAGTGTTAAACTTGAACCATTTTCCCCAAATCAAGAACTATACTGTATGGGATTTCTATAGACTTATGGATAAATCATTAAGCGATATTAAGACTAATCTGAACCTAAGCAACAAATATACCATAATTTTGAGACAAATTATGGAGCTGGTGTCTTCCACTAATGGCATCCCAGATGGAGTTGAGGAAGAAGTAAATCTGCCACAATCCCTTATGAAACTCAAAATCAAGATGGTATCAGTTTCATATAAATTAATTTCAGCTATTACGTACCAATCTTCACTTACATATGCTCAATATTGGAGGGATAAAAATGCTTACCTAACTGAGGCTCAAAGCACTCTTGCGTTAAACACAAATAAATTTTCCCCTTTCCAGAAGCTAGTATATAACCAGTTAATTATTAACAATAATGCCTACTATACTCCAGAATGACTAAAGTTCTTCCCAAATCCCTCTTCCCTCTGCCCTTATGCCCATTGCAACCAGCGGACCTTCTATATATTCCTTGGTACTGCAAATATGCACAAAACCTATGGAACTCATTAAGGGTTAAACTTCAGAAAATGGGTTATGGAAATCTATCCCATCTTGAGAGTTTGTTATATTGCATGCGAGACCTACTGACATGCTCAACACTGATATGAACATCCAGATTGCTATATTTGCATTAGTCAAACTGTACATCACCCAAAACTGAATAGACAAGTCAAAACAGGGGTCTATATTATATGCTCAAAGGTTTAAAACTTTGACTCTCATATGATAGACACCTTATGAGCGAAGTTTTAAAACTCTGAACGAATAATAAAAAATAAAAAAATAAAATAAAAACACTTACTTGAATGCTCCAGGCAGGGGGGCGAGCCACCCTGCACCCCCCATGCACCCCCGCTACTTAAATATACCAACTCTGAGATCACACTACATTGAAGTAAAGGGAAATATTCCCTATGGCGATCTCCATTGAAACTTGCAAGCTTTTAAAAGTTTGCTCATATTGTGTTGACCATATGAGGCTCGAACTTTTGAATGTTGGAGATTTCTAATGGAACCCCAAAATAGAATGGAAGAGCTTTGTTAATATGGCCTCTAAATATATATTTCACAAACTATTTATAGGTAATAAAAAAAAGCACATGAAATGTCTCAGCTTCTGGAATCTTATCCAAGAATACATTTTGAATTAAGTCACAACAAAAACATATCTATCATCACCTCCCTACACTGATTGTCAAAGTCTCTTCCTCATGTGACTCTAACAGATTGTAATCTCTGATGTTTTCATTTTTGGTTGACATTGTAATGAAGTGATCACTCACAATGTGTAAATAGTTGTATATATTTATATATAAATGAATTGTGCTATGTACCACTTACTCTAAATGCTAATACATTATTATAACTTTTCTTACTTTCTAACCCTTTATCCACTAGGGTTTCCTCAATTCAAGTGTAAAGTCAACAACCAGGAGGTTAGGTGAGAAGTTTGCAGACACTTATTCTGAAGAAATTAAGATTTATACTTCAGAACAAATCATGAATTATTGCTTACATAATAAAGTGATTGTCATTTATGTGCATGATTTAAAATGTACTTATACATTTATATATGCATATGTATGCTATATTTATTTTTTGATATGTCATTTTTGATATACTACTTATTTATTAGTATGTATGTATACAAAAAAATTTTTAGTACATTTAGTAGATTTATTGTGACTGATATTATCTAAATTTTACTTATATTGAGTGACTATATTTGATTTTATCATTTTATTACCCTGATGAATATTTATGACATTGTTGCTGATTGATGGTTTTATTTTTAAATAACAATATGCAAGTGACATTCTTTACTCTGAAGATGTTCCTGTTCTATTCAGGATGAAAACAGTTTTTGTAATAAATGTGATTGAGAATTATTGCTCACATATTACATTGCGTTCTGTGTTCTGGTCTCAAGTATAACAAGTCCAGAAAGATTTCTTATAAATGTAAAATGTTCAGCATGTCTTACTCATGTTCCAACTTCTTGTTCTATTTTCAGTGTTGTCTATTTTATTTTTATATTTAATTTCTTCATGCAGTCTGTCAGTTTCAGTTTCTCCATCTCTAAGTTGTTCCTTCAAAATGTCCATATCTTTTTTCAAGGCAAGTTCCATTAGCTTAGAATTTACCTCTTTGTTTTAATACTTCTGGCTGATTTATTTTTTTCTCTACTCAGTCACATATGTATAACCAGCTAACAGCTTTTTTAAAATGACTACCAAACATTTTATTCTGTCAATAGTCCATGAAAATGTCTTAGTGTACACTTTTTTGTGCGTCATGGTTGAAAATATATGAATGGTTAAAACATTCCACAATTTTCTTTACACAATTAAACTCTGACAGCAGAGTTACTGGATTATGTAGCCACCATCTTGAAGACCAGGCTACACCCACAGAGATTCAAAAGTTTTCTTCACAGAATTAAATTCTGACAAAAGAGCTATTGGGTTATGTTGCTACCATCTTGAAAGTCAAGCCACTCCACCAAAAATGTATTAGTTTTCTTCGCAGTATTGAATTAGGGCATAAGAGCTACTGGATTATGGTACCATTATCTTAAGGTCAGACCACTACCATTAAACTATTTAAATAAAAGCTCCATAGATGGAAATATAGAACATATGTTGACTCATTAGCACCATCAATTCATAAAATTCTGCTTTTGTTGGTTATTCATCTACAGTATTTCAGATTCACCCTTTTATTGCTAATGGTTTGTTTTTATTAAATGTTCATATTTTCATGCTGAGTTCAATGTTACTTAGGCTTTACCCACCTGCCTGAAAATATATTAATCTCAATATTTGTAAATAGTCCTAAAACGTCCAGTATATTATCATCATCCCATCTGTGCTACTGCAATCACTGCTAGTTTTTCTACATTCTTCCCTGTACATAATGTATAAACATACCATCTCATTCATGTCTTCTGTCATACTATAAGGCTTTTCATTTTGTTTCAGTTGATATATATATATATATATATATATATATATATATATATATAAAAAACTCAGCTCTCTATTAATTTCATGTACCATGTTGTATATGTTTTGCATTTTGTTCTCTTCTTGCAATCTGAAGTTTTTAGAAAGAAAAACATTAAAAAAACAACTAATTTATCTGAATAATGATGCAGTCAAGGAAAGTTTTTTGGAATGAGTCATGTTGGATTTATTGGCAGAGGCAGTTTTAGGATTTACACAGACAGGGAGGGTCTAACTCGATCCATACCCAGAAAACCTCCACATTCTTACACATACCTCACACAAAAGAAAAAAGTACTTTGTTATCCAAAGATGTCAGTCTCCTGACATTGACATACCGGGCCATGAACTTAAAAGACCAGCATTACAATTTGTGCTCTGTCATGTCTCATCCTGATGACAATGTAAATAGACAGTTGTGATTATGCTGAATATCCAAATACTGTTAACTGAAATTGTAGGTATACTACTCGTATAATACTGGAGATGTTCTTTCTGGGATCCACTGAAAAATGGGCATTTGCTCGGATTGACTATCTCAGTTAACACATGGATGTAAATAAATAAATAGCATTGTGCTTTTTTATGCGCATGCAGTCCTGTGTGGCCGTGCATGTATTTAAATTAATAACATTAATAAGTAACTAAATGCATATTGTTAATGTTACAATGATAAATAAGGAACTGAAATGAGGATCAGAATCCAAGCCAGTCTGATAGCCATGTCTCACTGGAGATAGGAGTAAAATAGCAACATGATTCACACATCTAAGCAATGATTATTAGGAAGACACAAAATCTCAGAAGTGCAGTAAGGTAGTTTAATACCTAAGGTGATATACTAGTTTTTCACTTCTGGTCTGGGCTCCAGTCTCATGGCAGCCCCAAATCAGCCATGCCCCAGCTGATATATGTTCTGCTTGTATTGGTAAGCTCAGTACTTTTGTGCTGAACACTGTCCCCCCATTACATAGATGTACCCATCAATATGTAGCATTTCTTTTCCTTTCTGACTCAATACACATTAATATGGCTCACCAACTTGGCCTGGTGTAAACATTTGCTGTGTACAAAATTCCAGGCTGGGTACTATGTCATCACGATCCATAATGACTAGTGAGTTAGCTAAATTTAAAGGTATATACCAAAAATTGGTACCACGTTCTGTGCAAAGGATCAATAATGCAATTTATGTGAAAGAAGCATAAACAGCAATGCTTCTTTCACATAAATTGCATTATTGATCCTTTGCACAGAACATGATATCAATTTTTCATATATACCTTTAAATTTTGCAGTCTTTGTGCATCAGTGATCAGGACTTATGTGTTTTCCATCACTATTGTAATGTAACAACTGCATGCTGACATCCTATGTTTTCGTGTCAAAACAGCAAATAATACAGGTTTATTATTGAAGGCTTTTGTGTTATCTTGAAATATACTGGGAAATAAATTTGCACTAAAAACAGGTTTACACATGGTTCTGAAAATGTGTTCTACTTAGCACTGTGTGAAACTTGTGAAAGTTTCTATGTAGGTAAGATAACCAGAAAAGTTTCACTTATAATTGGATTGGTAACCGCACATTCACCCTTAAGGTTCCATTTGTGTCCCTCCTGGATAGGAACAGTAGGTGCAGATTTTAGGAGTATCCATTTTGAAGCAAGATACTGAGAACAACGGTTGATATTTGGCTAGGTTTGTAATGGCACCAGGGCCATTAGCCTAGCAACCTCCTATGATCCTATGATCCTATAATCCTATGAACATCTATTAGCCATCAAAAAAGGAGACAATAACAGTGCCTTAGCAAAACATGCTGCAATTTGTGTTGTTTTAAAAAATATTTGTTTCTTTGTATTACACTATAATGATAAGCAACCACTAGGGAGATATACTAACATATTACTTGCAAAGAAGCTGTTAATGCATATTGTCAATTAGATACTACTAGGATACCTACTACTAGTAACTTCACTCCTGGTTATTTGAATAATGATATATGTCAGTTTGTTAGTCTAGTTAATTTTTTTACTGAACTTAATTATAAAAAATATATGAGTATAAAAACTAATGTTGATCATAATTTGCAATGGAATGAGTGGCAAGCTTTAGTAAATCTTAGTAAAAGAAGTGACATAATTTTCAAACGCTCTGATAAAGGCAATAAGCTAGTCGTGATGAATTCTGCTGATTATTTTTCCATGTGCATGGAACATTTAAAGGATAGTGATACTTATAAAGTTATATCTGTAGATGTATATTTAAAATCTATTCAGGAATATTTAGATTTGTTGAATAAAGGGGTTAGGCTAGGTTATTTTTGTCCCACTGATGTTAAAAAGAAATTTCAGATAGAAGGTTCAAAAATGGCTCTTTTTTACTGCCTACCTAAAATACATAAAAACCTGTCTAGGCCCCCTGGGAGGCCTATTGTTTCTGGTTCTTTGTATTTTTTACATAACTTGGGAATTTTTTTACATCAATTTCTGGCTCCTTTTGTATATAAGTTGCCATCTTATATTTGTGATGTTTTTGATTTCTTGAACAAGATGAAAGGGATAAAAATAAATGCTAGGATGACTTGGTTTGCCATTGATGTTAAAAGCCTCTACACCAATATTAAACATTCTTTTGGTCTTGAGGCTGTTGGATATTTTTTGGGTGATACTCCGGTCACAGTATTTATTGTAGAGTTGCTTCATTTTTGTTTGACTCACAATTTTTTTGAGTTTAATGAGGTTTTGTATCATCAGTTACAAGGTACAGCCATGGGGGCTTCCTTTGCCCCCATGTATGCCAATTTATTTATGGGTTTATTTGAACTAGAAATAATATACAAGCATAGATTTTTTCAAACTCATGTAATTTCTTATTATAGGTTTGTGGACGATTTAATATTCTTGGTGGATGCTGATGAAAGTGACATTAAAGAATTTGTTAAAGATATTAATCATAATAGATTTTCTATGAGTTTTGATGGTCTAAAAATGTGACCTGTGGTCCCATTTTTAGATATAGTTTTGGGCATCTCTGATGGTATGAAAATTACTACTTCAATTAATAGAAAATTTGAAGGTACTAATTTCTATTTACATGGAACTAGTGGTCATCCTCCCCATACTTTGGATGCATTACCATATGGGGAAATGCTACGTACATATAGATTATGTGGGAGATATGATATTTTTCAGCAAGAAATGAATAATTTGGTGGAATCTTTTTTAAGCAGGGGTTACAATAAGGATATTTTAAATAGATGTTTTGATAAGTTGGTCAAAAGAGTTAAGCTGTTTGATGGTGTAAATAGTTATCATCTTTGTAATAATGTGGCTCAATATAATAGTGATAATAACTGTAAGGAAAATATGTATTTTGTAACCACCTATGGTTGCTTTACCTTTCAATTTCTTGATATAGTAAAACAATTTTGGTCCTTTTTACTTTCTTGTAAAAATGTTCAACAGTGGCTGAATGTTAATTTACAATTTTCCTATCGGAGAGGTAGAAATATCAAAAACTTTTTAGTTAAAAGTAAATTTATTTTGCCTCCACCTTCATTATACAAAGAACCATGTCAAGCTGGCACCTTCCCTTGTGGAAGTTGCAAAGGTTGTAAATATATTGTACCTTGTTTTTCATTTATTAATGATGTGAAGTTTATCCCTGTTAAGCAATTTTGTTGTAAGTCAGTAGGGGTTATTTATGCTCTCTGTTGTCCATGTAATATTTATTACATAGGAGAAACAAAAAGGGCTTTTAAACTGAGATTGTTAGAGCATATAAGGGACATTAATAATGGCAATATTGAAAGCCCTGTAGCTCTGCATTTTTTAGAATGTCATAATAAAAGTAGTGAAGGTTTAAAAGCCACTATTTTAGAACAAGTTAAGCCATCAATGTATTGTCAGCAGGATGTTAAAACTGTGTTATTGCAAAAAGAAGCTTTGCTTATTTTAAAGTACAAAACTATGTCTCCTTGTGGGCTCAATGAAGAGTTCAATTGGAGAGCTTTGCTTAATTAATTATTTAATTGTTTAATTGATTTATTAGCTTGCTATAAAGTATGGGTGCTTGTACACAATTTTATTCTCCTTGAAGGCTTTGGCCGAGACGTCAGAGATTTTATTAAAAGATTTGCTGGATACTGTGTTCGTTGTTTGCTATATGAGTGTAACCACACTATGTCCATCCAAAGTTCCAAATGTGCTGATTTTGCTGCTGCTTTTGTCAAGCTTATCATCAGTCCTTGAAGGGTTAGAGCGCCTTGCTAACTTTTCTACAAAACAAATATTTTTCTGCAAGAACATATAGAAGACAGTAATGTTAAAAAAAGATGGTACTTCAGCTGTGCGATCACTGCATGTGCATGCTAGTGCATTAGAACTGTTGTCCTGATAACGGAAAAGTACTATAGTATCAAAGGCCTTAGTCAGATTGAGGTAGGTTGTATGCACTGCCTTACCTTCATCCACAGCCCTGGAGACTGACTCAAAGAAGTCAATCAGGTTGAGCAGGCATGATTTCCCTTTCACAAAGCTGAATTGCGTGGGGTCTAGTGTTTGGAGATTTCCTATATCTTTGTTAATCAGGTCCATTATGTCAGTCATGTGATGATTTCTATGTCAGAATGACCACCAGGAGTGTTAGGAAAATTCTTTTTTGAATGCTTTCTGATTTACAAATCAAAGTATTAGTTTTGCTAGAGAAGTTGTAATTTATGACATCATTTTGAAGCCATGGTAGGGGATTGAGACTTATGCTTATTTCACTAACATAAACAGTATGAAAACTAGACAATAAATATCAAATACATTTAATAAAAGCCAGCAAATGAAATAAAAAACAGTACTTTCATCCACAGTAAAAGATTCCCTCAGAACATGTAAAATGATAAAACCAATAGTTTTATAATTTAAAAGTATTATATGACAAATTGACAAATGATCAGCTGACAAGTTCAATTACATAACTCTTAAATATAAAATAAATGAGTAAATATTCAATATAATGAATAATAATACATATTAAATACATCATATCCACACCAATAAATAAAGTAAATATTTTTTATCCTCATTTAAAAAAAAAATGCCATATCATTCAACCCAGGCATTTGTTCAGCTTGTAAACAAAACTGCTACAGAGCTTCTTTCTGCTGTATCATTTTTTTATAGTCTCCATACCTTAAAGCAATTGGAACATTTTTTATATTCAGAAAAATTAAATATATGTTCGTACAATGCCTTATTTAAAGTTTTGGTTTTAGTGATATGTCGATGTCAAAAATAGTTTTCCTAAGACTCTTGATGGTCATTCTGGCATGGAAAGGATCACATGACTAACATAAAACAATATAAACCAATCTCTTGAACTCACACATATAACATCATGTACTATAAATAAACTTGTCACCAAAAGACAAATATATAAATCCAACATTAGAAATAAAGTGATGACTGTGTGTACAACATCTATAGGTTCCTTTAGCTTTATTAGCAGATGTAGGTGCATAATAAAAGTTACCATTTTGAAATAATTCCTTACATCTACTAATAAAGCTAAAGGGACCTATAGATGCTCTACATACATACAAGTTATCATTGTGTAATAATTCCTTAATATTATTTCTCTTACAATTCACTACATGTGGATTTTCACCCACCACTTTAACAAGGTCACTGATTTTTCAATTATCTTATTAATAAATTATGAATATTTTGACGATCAGTAGAAATTTCTATAAAAAATATGTTTCATGTGTTTTAACTTCTCTGTTAACATGTAATATTCTTATAGGTGGAAAAATGATCTATTTTCAATGATAAAAGCAGCCATACTCCTTAAATTATCAGTAGCATTACCTCCTATTTTTGTAGCATAGCCCCTATTGTCAAAAAGATAAATAATATGTTCTGCTTCATTCAAAACTACCTGATAATTAGTGGTAATCCTTGAGGCTCTAAAGGGATGATTGCTTTTATAATGTGAGTATACATTAACTACAGTTTTCTTTCTGTAAATCTTACTTTCAAATTGAAATCTAGACAAATCAAAAATAATCATAATATCCAAACAGTTTGTGTCAGTATCCATATTACCTAAAGACAATTCAAGAAAAGATGCCTTAACAGTTAACTGTTCAGCAAATATAACAAAATCTGAAGCATATATAAGTCAAAGTCACTTAAGAGGATATGGTTGCTTTTGTTTCCTTGTTAGGATGTAACTTCTGGAATTAATATTTCAGATTTACAAGGTGTGGAAGGAGGTAGGCTACTGCTTGGTGCGTTTTTTTGTAGATCCAGGTCTAGTTTCTAAAGAAGTCTTTGTAAGTTTAACAGATAAGAGAACTAGGGTGAGCCAAGGATGGTTTCAATATTGCTTCAAACAAATAGAATGAAAAGGATGGGTGTGAGTTTGTTTAGTCTGTTTGGGAGTTTTATTGCATTTTTGTGTAGTGAGGAATTTGCATAGTGATGGATAGATAGGGGATCATTGTTTATGTTGTCAAGTTGGGTGTTAGATGGGCGAGCCACGCTTGTAGATGGAAAACTGGAGATTAGTGTGCCTAAATGGTTGGTCTGGTTATTTGCATAAGGAATGGATGGCTGGGGGGTTGTAGTAGTGTGTGCACATATGTTGTAGTTTACTGTTATTTTTGGTGAGAATAAGAGTAGCTAGAAGCAATATGGTTTGTAGTTTGACGTGCATGAGTAGTGCCATGTTTATTATAAATGATGTGGAATGTGGTAGTTGAGCTGTGTTATGTTAGGTGTGATGTATGACGAGCATATGATTCCATTTGTTGTTTTTTTTTGTTAGGAATTCTGTGGTACAGTATTTGTATGTCAATAGTGTGGATTGTGGTATGCCTTAAAGCTGGTTAGCGCTATCTCGATGCAACAGGGAATTCCTATAACATGGTTTCTTGTATATATCAGTACAGAGGGAACCATCAAAATGTCTGGTTAAAAGCACATACAAAAATTCAGCTTGAGTGTCTGAATAGTTCAAATAAATTTTTAAAAAACTGGTAGAGGAGTTCAAATCTTGATGAAACTTAACCAACTCATGGGAACGGCCTGTCCAAACAAGGAACAGGTCTTCCACAAATCTACGATACAACGGGACATATTGATGAAAACTTGGTGCTGAAAATATACACTCCTCTTCCCATTGAGCCATGACCATATTGGTGTGGCATTGAGATAGCATGCACCCATAACATGTGTTTAAGAATATAGTTAAAGGACAGGGGTTGAGAGCCTCTAGGCTGAATGGGAAAGATGATGGATTTAAATCTGAGCTGTTATGCATAAAAGGCAAGCTGACTGACAGAGGCTATAAAGAAAAGGAGGTTGATGATATACTTTGTAGCATACCTCAACTTAGATCCAGCATACCCAGACCGTACTACTATGAACACTCCACTGATTCTAATGGTAGGAGACCAATTCCCACTAGACCTGCTAATATCTCTGTTCCTCTAACTTACACCACTGACACTAGGATGACAATGAATGTTATTAAGAGACACTAAAACATATTAACAACTGACGCCAATATCCAGAGGCTTGTAGGTGATACTCTCAGATTCTTTAAATAAGAATAAGAAAAATCTAAAAAGATTATTAGGCTATCCAAATAACCAGAAACTTGTTGTGTCTGAGTGTGGAACCAGTACACTGGCATGTGGTGCATGTAATTTTTGTAACTATGTAGATAATAGTGGGTGTTTTAACATCCTGATAATGGGTGTAGGTTTTATTTTAAGGTGCACGCAACCTGTCTGACTTCACATGTGGTCTACCTTGCCAGCTGCACATTCTGATAGATGTCTGAAAGACAGGTTTAGGGAGCATTTATACAGTATCTGTTGTGCTTCTGCCAACAATGCCTTGTCCAAAAATGTTATGACCACTGATGCGAGACATTTTTTTAACTTCAAGGTGATTGATAGGATAAATCCCAGTGTCCGAGGTGGTGATATTAGAAACCTAACTGAAAGGAGGGAGGTCAACTGGATGATTAGGTTAAGAGCAGATTGGGGCAGTGGTCTTAATGAAAAAGTCCCATTAAGACCGATTCTAAAGGGATGAAGCCTTAGAAAGTGATAACTGCTGAGTTTTAAAATATATATAATTCTATTATATACATTTTTATGTACATTTTTTAAATATATTATATGTATACTGTTGCATTATTTTATATTACTTTTTATAGTGCTTGCTTCAAACAGATGAATGTTGGATCAGTACTGAAAGTGTATTGACATATTTTTCAGGAATGTTTGAGTGATTTTACTTCCTATACAGGTTATTTTATTAGTTTGTTTTTTATTATGCACATGCTATATTTTTGCTTGGATTAATATTATGCTTCAAGTGATTGGTTCAACCTGTTTGCCTCACTTTGATTGATATTTGCATATATAAGCATGGTAGTTCATTTTCTGTAGAAGGTCTGATGAAGCAGATGTGAAAGTGCTTACTTTTTTAATTTTATGAGGGAATATTTTTTTATAACTCCTGGCGCTGTTTTTTTCCACTGTTGTTTGCTGTTACATATTTTTGTATATAATAACTTGGGTGGATGCTAGGGAACTGGGTTTGGAGGGGAATGAAGCATGAAACAGGCCACAGTAAATGGAGTAGTTGGAGCCATCTGTCTAAACTTGCCCATGAGCAAGAAAACAAAGAGATGCCAGCACTATCATGTGACAGAAAGAAGTGCATTATGCATTTTCAAGAAACTTGAGCAAATATCAATTAAATTAAGTATACGTTTATGTTTTTCTCATGAATTTCTGTGCAGATATGATTCACTACATATCACTTATACAGCTATGATGGCATCTGCACTCAGGAGACAAACAAGGACTAGAGGGGTGGGGGAGTAGTACAAACAGGAACTTTTGTAGTCAAAGTCAGTAAAAATTCATTGTAAATGCAAGAGGATAACACTTCAGTAATAATATAAAAAGTGAAGCAGATTTGATAAAATCACCAGGTAAGACTGAATCAAAATTGCCATGTTATACACCTAAAACAAAACACCAAGGCAGTAAACCAGAAGAACAAAATATGTGGATAGTCAGAGCAGGACATGTTCTTTACTTCATAAAAGTAGATGTATTCTTTATTTCTTAAAAATAGATAACCGCTTTCATCTCGACTTACGTTAAAAGAGACTTTATCAGATAAACTCAACACTTTTTTTTCAGTTTAAATAAGTAAAAAAGTAAAAACAGTGACCTCATTTCCTCCTATTAACAAAATGTTAAAGTGGCAACACATATACAACCCATATGTACAAAAACCCAAAATTCAACATACAGTCATGCTATGAATGAATTCTAAGCAAAATAGCCTATCTATCATAGAAGCCTATCCACAAAGGGGTTTAGATGTTGTGATCCACTTAAATGAATATATCATAAATAGCAGCAAGTGAGTACAATCAAGAAAGGCTGCATTGAAAACATGTGGAAATTGCCTAGATGACTGAGTAGTACAGTGGGCAGTGGAGTTTGCTCAAGGGACTTTTTGGAGTTTACTGGAATATCTGAGGTATGGTGTAAGCATCAGCCATATTTGTAAGAATTATGTCATGAATACTGTGTCTGAGTAGATTGGTTTATCAGGTGCTCAAGGGAAATACAATCTGCAAAAATGTTTGCATATACTGCAGTGGTGGTATAGTAGAGGTGGAGGTATAGGTGTTACAAATTAAAGTGTAGCTAAAGTTAGTGAATATAATAGAATTTTTGCAAATAGTGAAATAATTTAGAACATTGAGGATTTTTTGTGATTCATCAAGGGACAAAACATGTTCTATAACATGCTATTAGTTGATAATTATTCCTATATAAAGTGATCTTTGTTTCACTGAATTTAGTTTGTGGCTTCTTAGGGATCTTCCTGTAGGTAATGTTTTCTTTAACAAATATGGAGAATCTACCACAGCTGACATTTTGTCAGAAGTTATGAAAATCTCAAAACACATGTGTAGAGGGGAGTGTTCTCTTTACCTTTAAGCCAATTCTCAGTAACTATACAAGTATATGTGCAACCACTCTGTCTCCATCTTTCTGTTGCATTTTTCAACACTATTTTTCTGCTTACTTCATCCTCTTAGAATGACAATGCATGCCTAGTTGTTATTGCCTGTTCATGGCATGCAAAAAGAGGAAAAAAGGGAGGAGTTCCAGCAAAGGCAAATTATTTCCAAAGTTCTTTTTTATAAAACTAATGATATCTGTAAGACTCTTATACATATAAATCAGAATAATAATAGATTCTGGTACCTTGAGTGACATAATTAATAATGATGTATTCAAACAAGTGAAACCATATCCATAGTTACAAAAATGCAAAAAAAAAGTACTTCCATACTGTTTAGATATACCATTACTAATGAAAGATTGTCTTCAGTAGAGTGATCCTGAAATGAGGTCTCCTTGGCTGACAGCAATGACTATAATGAGAAAATAAGCAATTTAGGCAACAAATACAAACATTTCTAAAACACTATAATACAACTGAAAGAGTATCAATTAGCCACAAAGACTACATTGTGCCAATAGTTCCATCATTTCAGACAAATATCTGAGGAAGAGCTTCAAAGATTAAGGAAAATGGGCATTATTGGGAAAGAAAGAGTATTACTACAATGGTGTTCACCTGTTGTTACCCAAACAAAACCAATTTAGTAAAATGAGAATCAGTGGAGAAAAGAAAATGACATGGATGGCTGCACAGACAGAAACATGTTTAACACCAAATATGGATGACATTATTAATGAATTAATAACTGAAAGTTTCATTTGAAGTCAAGTTGTCATTGGGTAGAATTGCATAGAGAGATAAAAAGTTCTACATTTTAAGTTCACATAGGGCACAGGAGATGTTCATGACCAATTATCAGTAGAATAAAAACTTTGAAGCATTACAGTATTTGACATCACTATATTTGGTAAAATACAACAGTAATATAATGATTCTTTAAGAAAAGTACTTGATAGGCTTACATAAAAGGAGATAACACAGAGCAAAGAGAAATGTAAGTTTAATAAGTCAATAAGTCTGAGGCTTTTGCATTTTTTGAAAAATGTCATCAAATCCAAACAAAGTTAAGGCTTTGCATGATATATCCACAAAAAGCAACAGAAAAGAAGTGATAAGCTTGTTATACATGGCAAATTATAGTCTAAGATTTATTAAGGCGCTAAATGCATTTTATACACTGGGAAAGATTAATCTAACATGGCACTTGTTGTGCAGGCACTGAAAAAATGGGAAACTAAAGTTCAAATACTGTGAAGTGATACTTGAATTGAAAGTGTGAAATATTCTTGGAAGGTGATGTAAGTTTGATAGACCTGTGCTATGGTCTGTTTCAAATATAGGCTAACAAAAATGGATAACCTATCACAATAGACCAAAAACAGAAATAAAAATGGATAATAAAAGACAGATGAAGACAAAGTTGCAATAATCTGGGATTATGAACATTTTTTTTACATATGTTTACATTGTACCCGAGTTATATTATTAACTGACACTAACTACTTGAAGCCAAATGAAAGATGATTATTGAGACTATGACCTTATCAATGCAGAGTTCACTATGAAAGACAGAGGCTATAGATAATTATATCTTGAGATACCTGTTGACTGCAATCCAGAAATTAAAAAAAGTAGTTGAAGATTATTTAGCTATGCTAACAGACAGTGCAATGCAAAGAGCTCTATATTTCAAAGAAATGCAATGACAGACGTAAAAAATGCTGAGTTTTGCAGCAAGTGGGATATTCTAAATAAATGGTGCATGGAAAAAGGTAAATTAAAGTGACTCAGATGATAAATAGGTAAAATGTATAAAAAAGGAAAAGATGAAATAATATTTTCTGAAGATGGCATTTTTTTGTTAGAAAATATCCAAGGATAATAATTAAAATATATTACAAAAGCTGTTTATAGTGGTTGTACTTGAAATTTATCTGGGATGAATGAAAAGAAAGAACTTGGATTCTGAAAATATGTGGTTTAAAAATATAGATAACATGGCAACTAAACTGTTTATTAACAGACTACCTTACCATACTAATACTCTATATGTCACCATTTCCAAATTTACCCCAAATAAATAACGGGATTTTTATGTATCCAGTTAATGACAGACACTATTTACTGGTACTAAAAATAAGTATTTGTGGATCATGACTACCAAATCTGCAGTACCAACCTATGGTTTTATTGTTCTAGTTTTAGGTGGAAATCATGTGTTTGTCATATCTAATTCCATTAAGCCAGCTAAAAGCCCAGCTTTCAGCATTATTTAGTTTTGAAAATTTTATGATCATAAAGGAGCATATCCTGTAAGAGTTACTGCACTACAACATCTAACAAATTGTAGGACAAAACATTAATAGCTAATACATTAAAAAGCATAAATAATGTCATTGTTAAAAGTCTGTAACACAAACAACATATATTCAAAGGTTAAGAGGATATAAAAGAGCAGTATCTCCACAGCAGGTGCAACATCAAATAGTAAGATATTTAAGTAGGAATTCAGGAAAGAAAATTCTTCTCTTCCATCTATTGAAACTTGAAAACAGATAGCACAATAAGAAAATAGGAATTGTGCTAACATACTATAAGCCAAAATCATAAAAAATTATGTGGAAAATAAACTGTGACAATAAGTATAGAACAAAGCAATCTTTCAAAGGCAGCAATGATTCTTGCCCCAGCAACCTTATACTTAAATATACTACATCTAAGATTGCACTTAAGTTGGTGATAGGACCTTGAATATTTGAGCTTATAAATTGATTACCACTTCTAATATAAAGAAATTATAGCCAAAAGAGTAAAATAAAGAAATTTGTAGAGTACATAAACTACAGAAGAGAAGCAAGACAGTATTTATTTTTCATAAAACGCAATCTGCTTTACTAAAGCAAGTGAGCTAGAATAAACAAACATTCACCATTACACTCTTCACTTTCAGAGTGTATATGAAACACACAGCTCTCAGTGGTAAATATAAGCACACTATCAAACAGATTTTTGTTACATGAAGAGTTTGATGATTGAGAATTTACCTTAAGAATAGTTCATAGTAACATCCCAATAACTACTTTTAATTCTAAGTGATCTCACCAACAAATCAGTCTTACCAGGAAGGTTAAATTAATATATAGAGACCGGTATATTTGATACACTACATTTGCTTCAATGCTTCTTTTTATGTATTTTTATATGCCTATAAAACCAGCTCAATATGTATTTGCATCTGTGTACAATAAACAATAGATTTTAAATAAACTGTATATTTTTTCAGTAGTTTACAGGAGACTCAAAAATCTGTTTGTTAGGTATTTGGCTTGAAAGCTTGGCTCATGCTTCACAGCAGATGAAACAAAAGTCATAATAGCAGAGAAAGCTAAACTTTGTGTTATGTGCTTTGAGAGTTTAGCCACAAGCCAAGCTTTCACGCAAACCTTAGTCACACCTCTAAACTCCAAAATGTGAATTCCTTAAGAGATTTTCTCACTATAACATTTTGGAAGTCTGTAACACTGAACAAGTACAACTGATTGGTTAAAGAGGAGCAAGTTTTGTTTGCTACAGCAAAACAAGAAGATATCTTTATAGATAAAGCTGTTGAATAATGTTTGAATTTGCTTAATATACAGCTCCTAACAATGTTTTTGCCAAAATCATTCTGAAAAAAAAAAAAAAAAAGAATTTAGGAGAGATTTCTGAAAACTGTGCTATATACTGACAGTAAAGCATTTTCCTCTCAAGATGAATAGACATAGTATGCATTTCTGTGATGAATCCCACATATTAAATCATTTCATTTCTGATGAAATTAATCATTGACAGTCTCATTTATTCTGCACAATATATCTTCTAGAAGTTGGTTGGAATATAGGGAGTTGGTGTGGCAACTCCGTGTTAATGCTACTAGTCCTTCAGGTCTCAATGAGACCTTGTCTATAACTAGTTTTTTAAAACTAAAATCAGAATTTCACATTTAAACAAGTGGTATGAATATTTTAGTAGTTTAATGTATGTATTTAGCACTACTGTATGATTTGTTGTGAGAATTTAAAATAGTGGATGTAGTTAGATGTGTACTTATTTATTGCAAGTTTTAACTGACAAAGGCCAATACAACATCAAATTTATTTACTCAAATGCTTATACATTCATTGTTGTATCCAAATATTTTGTTTTTTGAGCCTTATCCTAATATTAGGTGATTTTAAAGTATTCAACACATGGATTTTATGAAAATTACCCATTTATTAATGCATGGTTACAAGCATTTTGTATATAGAGTTAACTCTGATGTACTGTTTTTTTTATGATTTAACTGTGTAATTAAATGGGGGGTGGGGTTTCTAGCACCATGTGACTACCAATGAAGATATTTAAGTGTGTTAACAATTTATTTCAAGTGTTTCTGATGGTCTGTGGCTTAAGGCTGATGAAAGCATTTAAATTAATAAAGCTGGTGAACTTCGTTTTTGGATCCTGCTTCTGTTTTGGCTATTGATCTTCTAGAAGTTGTGCCCCTGTCATACTACACATTTTTCATGAAAGCAGTATTTCTACAACTCCTATGTGAAGAAAAATAGACAGAAAATAGACACACACGATATTGCGACATCAAAGTTACAGGTTATGTCCATCAAAATGCTATGATTTGAAACACTTTTGGCAGAGAAGATTCACCCACTATCGTATGTGTGTTGTTAAAATCAAAAGTAAAGATGGAATTCTTAGTCCATGGAGAAGCTCATAAAAATGAGTCTACAAAACAGCATCTGCATGTGATTTTATTGAGGGGTATTTGCTATATTTTCTTAATATGTCATGCCATGCCAAGTATATTTTGATATGTTTGAACAGCTGTCATATTTGAAAATAAACTATCTTCCTGCTTTATACAAGTTTCTAATTCTATTAAATTTTCCTTTAAGAGGTCTCCCTGGTGGTCCAAATTATGTAGGTGTAAATAAAGAGCTTGCATAGTGGTAAATAATTTCTCTACTGTTGTTAATAAATGTAAATTTAACAAAATATATAGTATATAAACTTTTGAAACATGAAATATAGAAATCTAAGATAAATTATGAATGCAAATTAATTAGTAACACTTCCAATAAAAATATATTTTATAAGTATTTAAATTCAAATAATAGCAGAATGTCATAAATGAATTCCATTAAATTAGATAAATGGATAACTTATGATGTAACTATCATTATTAATTAATTTAACTGTTATTTTTAAAGTTTAATCCAAATCTTTCCTCTACAGTCTGGTCCCTGGCTGCTGTGCTGTCCTGGCCTTAGCGTCCGCTCCTACTTCCTGGGTCCTGCCTATCCTGTTCTAATCTGCCTGAATGTACCCTACCAGACGTTTATGCTAAGAACCCTCAAAGTAAAAAGGAACTTTAAATCAAACCCTGGCATTCCCATCTGCTCCACGAATATTCACGAATATTACTCCCAGCAAGGACTTTTAGTGAAAGTATGTGTACTGCCTTGACCTTCTTGTGACATATAGAGCCAGTACTTAACTTTTACTAGCTTGCAGTGCGCTTCCCTGCCAGGTCAACCAGCAGCCAAACTTCCATTTTCTTTGTCTCCTTATAGTCCCTACTCTTCACTTTTAGTTTTTATTCCCCCATCCTGAACTAAGATAGCCCCTTCCTTCCCTTAACCTGATATCTCCCTCTGGTGACTTTGTCGCATTATACTGACTGCCCTCCAGGTGGCGCTCCTCTATCATCCTACTGTATCTACTACTTCTTCCTCTCTTAACCTGCTTCCCTACACTGTTCCTGGACATCTCCCCCACTGCTCCCTCACACACTTCTGTCCCTGGACCACATACTCACCTCTCACTCTATAAACACCCACTGTCTTTTCCTCATAAAGCCTCTTCCTTCTTCTACTGTCTCTTCCTTTTCAGCCACCCTCTTCTGTTCAAAGGTTCATAGGTTCATACTAGGCTATCTGCCCTGGGGAATTTATAAGCCTAGCCCGATTGTGTTTGGCTTACGCCACCCCTTGATTTGAGTATACTGTGCCCTTTTTAAAGTTTAGTTTACTGTGCCTCTGTCTAATAGTGACACGGAAGTAATCTCCGGGACAAACCTATGAACCCCCATCCACTCATCAAGATTTTTCTTGAAGAGAGTCAGTGAGGTGCTCTGCCTAACATGAATTGGAATTCTGTTCCAGAGCGAAGGGAGCCTATGGGTTATGAATCTGTCCCTCCAGCATGTTCTATTTATTTCTGTGCTGAGGTTCAAGTCCCTCGAGCGCATGGCTCTAAGGGATTTAGATTTACTGAGGGGGAGCATGTCCATTAATTCTGGGTTGGACATAGCTTTATATGTCAGGCATAGATCACCTCGAAGTAGGCGGTATGCAACTGAGTAGAGCTGGAGTTTTTTTAACCGAGCAGCATATGGCATCTGTTTGAGTCCCTTTCTAATTGCTCCAGGTTTCGGGTAAGGTACATCCCAAAGGGGGCATTGTATTCTATGATGGGTCTGATGAGGGATGAATAAAGGGGCACGATTACCTCTCTTGATCTAGATGTGGATCCTTTCATGATGAGGTGGGCTATGTAGAAGGTCTTTCTAACCACTTTGGCAAAATGTGGTTGTCAAAGGAGAGATTGCTATCAACTTGGGTCCCCAGATCCCTAATTACTTTCTCTGTACTTAATGGGTTACCACCTATGTGGTAATTTGTGGGCACATTGTTTTTGCCAAAGGGTATGACTATACACTTTTTGGCATTTAGCTTTAGACCATGGCTCTGGCACCAGTTATCCGTCTCTGCGAGACCTTTTTGAAGGATGTTTGTGTCAGCTGGAGAGTCAATTATGGCACCCAGTTTGCAGTCATCTGTGAACTTGGTGAGCCATAGTCCTCCCACGTTGGCCTGTACCTCAGAAAAATAAATACCGAACAAGAGAGGTCCCAGGACAGAACCTTGTGGGACGCCACTTGTGACCGGTTTCGAGTCTGACATGGCTCCAGCAACTCTCACTCTGTGGGTTCTGTTTTTGAGCCGGTTTGCGACCCATCTTGTGACATAGCGGTTTATATTTAGGCTGGATAGCTTATCTATGATGCCCAAGTGGGGTATTGTGTCAAATGCCTTTGCGAGGTCCAGATAGGCTGTGTGGACTACCTTCCCTTCATCTATGGCCTTGGTGACTGTTTTGAAGAAGTCGACCAGGTTCAAAAGGCAGGATCTGCCCTTGATGAAGCCAAATTGGGTAGGATCTAGTGTCTGTAGGTGCCCAATGTCTTTGTTTATGAGTTCCATGATGATCCTCTCCATAGCCTTGCAGACTAGGCTAGTCAGGCTTATGAAGCAATAATTTCCAGGGTCCGCAGAAGTGCCACCTTGCTGTACGCCATTCTTTGGGCACATATCCTGTAGTGAGGCTGAGATTGTACAGCAGTTTTACTTGAGGGATTAGTTCTTCTTGGAGTTCATGTAGGACGCAACCCGGGACACCATCTGGTCCCATGGAAGCAGTGTTTTTTGCTTTGGAGAGGGCGGCCTTCACCTGAGCATCAGAGATGTTTGGGAGGCTGCACTCTGCCAGGATAGATACTTGCTCTTTTGGGGGGAAGGGGGTGGAGAAGTTTGCACTGAACCTGTCTGCCAGGATATTGACGATGTCTGTGGGTTCAGTGTATTTTTTGTCGCTTAGAATCAACTCAGAACAAGTCTGGGAGTTTCATCCCAGGTTCCCAACATAACTGAAAAAAGCCTTATGATTGTTTTTAGTGTCCTGTGCAATTTTTCTGTCAAAGCTGGCCTTGGAGGATTTTATGAGGGATCATAATTTTTGCTAGTACTGATCAGAGATGCCTTCCCTTTTAGGGATTTTGCTCTATCATGTAGTAGCTTCTGCCTTCTATTGTACAGTTTATTTATGGCTGGGGTCCACCAGACTGGACGCCTGCCTTTGGATGATTGGGTCTTGATTTTGTTTGGGATAGCATGATCCATGCATTCCTGGAGATGTCCGTAGAATGCATTTATATAGCATTCTGCAGTTTGGGCCGTAGTTTCCACTGGCCCTGGGGCCTTGAAGGATTCCACTTCGGTTTTGAGAAGTGTGAAGTTCGCTTTTGAGAAGTTTTTCACTGTGGTTTTCTGGGCTGGGGGTGGGGTCGGGATGTGGATATCCAGTGAAATAATTTATGGTCTGATCTTACCAATGAGGGATATACTTCTGGTATGGAGCATAGAGTCCCCATGTTGGTAATGATCAGGTCTAGTATGTTTTCCCCTCTTGTGGGAGTGGTGATTAGTTGTTCCATAGCATTTGAGTTTATAAATTCCAGGAGCCTTTGGGCTAAGGTGCTGGGCCTTGAGTAATGCTCCCAGTCTATATTTGGGTAGTTGAAGTCGCCCAATATAATGGTGTTCGGAGAGATCTTCATGTTCTCCAATGTTTTCAGGAAAGCCGAGTGGGATTCCTGACTTTGAGAGGGTGGTCTGTAGGATGCTATAAACTGAAAAGCAGTCTTGCCCACTGTCAGTTGCACGTGGATGGTCTCCGATACTTCGTGCAATGCCACTAACCTGGAGGTGTGGATATCCTTGATAAATATGGAAACTCCCCCCTCCATTTATGGTTCGGTCCGGGTTTTGGGGCCGAAAAGCATGATATGAGGTATAACCTGGTAGTGCTGGGGTGCTCTTCTGGAGCCTTGAACCAGGTTTCTGTCACTGCACAGATATCGATGTTCTCCATACTGAGGAGAGCTTCGAGTGCATGCATCTTGAGGTTAAGACTTCTGGCATTTAGCAGCATTACCCTTAGTTTCTTGTTCCTTGTGCTGTCTATGGAGGTGGGTTTGACTTTTGAGCCTTGGCTAAAAAAGGCACTATGGGGGTGGCAAGAGCCTTTGCCAATATCCGAAAGCCCAGGGGTGACAGGTGCAAGCCGTCCCTAGCGAAGCAACATGGCTTGTCGAGCATGTCATCCCAGGCTGACAGACACTGGATCCCCTTTGAATGACACCAAAATTTTAGCCAATTGTTAAAATTGATCATTTTGTCTTTATACTGTGGCATCATTCTAGGTGAGGGCAAGATGCTGCTCAAGGTCAGGGTCATACCGGCCTGGGCTACATGATCAGAGAGCTCCTCTATGTCTCTTTTCATGTAGTCGAGGGAGGTATGTCTCAGGTCATTCACGCCAGCATGTATAATGACTGAGTCATATTTGTATTTGCTTTGGAGTGAGTGCTTGCGTTATGTGGCGGATCCTAGCGCCCGACAGGCAGCTCACTGTGACCTTCTCTTTATTCAGCCTGGTGAGCGGGACGTCAGTGTGTCTGACAATAGAGTCACCTATTACAAGAGTATCAGGTGTGTTATTCAGCCTTAAGGGCTGTGACTGCTTGGCACACTGACTTTGTGTGCTATGTGTTGTACGTGTTTTGTTTTGGGGTAGTGTTTGCTTGGATGTCTGATTTGGAGGTCTCTGTTGCTAAGGTAGATTTTTGTTTAGAGCCTCTGAGTACGTTTTTGTGTTTTTATGTGTTTGGTTCACTGTTGTGGTTGGACTATGTGATACTGGAATTGTGTTGTGTGAGATTACCTTCTCCTCCTGACTGGTTACACCAGTTTTGAGATGAGAGAGCTCAGCCTCCAGTTTGGCTATATGGTTGCATCTTTCACATATATTTGAACCTGTTTGGAGGAGGAGAGGGTTGTCCGTGTACATGAGACAGTTGTAACATTGCCTCAAAATTCCCAGATTCACCAGCTGGACTGGAGAGGAAACCATTGACTGACCTTTGAACATGCTAGAGTAATATAGGGAACTGAATTAAAATGGACCAATAGGGGACAAGGTAATCGTAGAGAGTATAAGAGTAAGTAGTGCTTATGGTTTATTAGTGCTAACTTGTAAAATTACTTATTTGAACCAGTGAGGGGCCTTAGAATGAGAATATGGTGTTTAATTTGAGAGATAAAGCATTTATAAGGGAAAAAGTGAAGAGCAGACTTTGTGGAGCCAGGAATAGTTTAAACCCAATTAGGCGGCGCTGCCCGATGTTGCACTATGCGCAAAAACACGCAAAACCACGCAAAAGAGGGTTTTAAGAGAAGGAGATCAAGGAGTTAGGAACTGACCCAAAATGGCCAATAAAACTACAGTTTCAAGGCAGTAACCACTCCCACAGGGCAGGCAGGCTGCTCAATGTTTATCACTGCCACTGATGAACACAGAGACTTCCCTTTAGCCCAAGCAAACAATGGCCTCCAAGAAACTTACAAACAGTTCAGAACAGCAAATCTGTAACTGAACTTTTTTAAATCTCAGAAAAGTGGGAAAAAAGCAAGTTTTTTTTCTTTTTTTTTTTGTTTTTTTTAAGGAAAGCAGAGGTTCACAAGTATCAACAAGTTAGAACAGTGCAGTCAATGACCCCACACTTGAGTGCTAGGCCAGAGACAGATAAAATGCAAGTTTTAAGAAAAAAACGATTTTAAAAATAAGTGCAGGCAGGAAATTCAGTAATCAGCTCTAGGTTGTGTTCTAAATACAGTTACCAACACAGAAATCAAATTTAACAAGCCAGAAAATGCCCAAAAGTAGGCAGCAATGCAGAAAAACTTAACAAATAATCTGAAGCAAAATACTTAAAATCTCAAAAGTGGATCCTTTCTTCTCTCAGCGTTTTCTCCTCTTGGTGGTGCTTCACCAACAGCCAACAAGTCCAAAAAGACGCCAAAACCATGAAGCAATCGGGTTTTAAGAGAGGAAGATCAAGGAGTTAGGAATTGACCCAAAATGGCCAATAAAACTATAGTTTCAACTGTAAGTTACTCTGTAAGTCTCTCAAACTCCCACATATCGCTGCAAACTTACCTCCTGGATCTCTCACTTTCTTATTGTTTTCCTCACACTCTCCTTTCTTTGGCTCTTCCCGCTCCATTCGCCCTGCGGGCTCACTCCGCTCCCCTACCCTGCCCCCCAAAATCCACCCACCCCCAGCACCTCTACATTTATTTCTGCCCTTACTCCTCCCACTCATAACAATTAACTAATCACAATCCTCACCTTATTACCCCTCCCACCTATCAATTAACTAGTCTAAGCCCTTTTTTCTTCCCCTCCCACTCCTTCTCTACTACTCCTCCCACTCCACTATCCTAGTATAAGCCCTCTCTTTCCTAACCCTCCCACTCCTTCTCTACTACTCCTCCCTCTCCACTATCCTATATACATCTCTATTCTCAGCTCCCTCCTCTCCTCCTGTTAATAATCTCATCCCCTTCGGGTTTCATCCCCTTCTTCTTCTTTCCCATTCCTCCTCTACCTCTCCTCCCATTAATAATTCCATCCTCTTCTTTTCCAATCCTCATCTACCAACCTATCCACGTATCTACAGTTCCACTTCATTACCCCTCCCCAATACTCTTCCAATTCTCCCCCATTCACACTTCATTCTCAAATAATCCCTTGCACTCACCTTCCCCCACCTCTATCTACTCACTTCCACTCCATATCCTCCTCTCTCATTCCACCTAACCTACTCCACCTATTCCAACCCAAACTTTTCTTCTTCACATCTAAAACCTTCTCCCATAAACTACTGCTACAACCTAATTACTTCCTACTATGCAAACCTATAAGACTAAAAGTTCTCTCCTGTAATGTCTTAGCCTTATCCGGAGATATCCATCCCAACCCCGGACCCTGCCTCTTTCCCAATAACACCCTCCTCCTTCCCCCTTCTTCTCCTACAGCAAATAACCCTAGTCCCCTTCCCCCTACTTCCCTTACTACAAATAATCTTTTTCCCCCTTCCACTCCTTCTGCTCTCTCTGCTAACACTCTTAAATTCTTTACTATGAATGCCCAGAGCCTAAACAACAAAGTTCACCAACTACAAGCCTGGATTAACTATAACCAACCTGACATTTTAGCCATCTCTGAAACTTGGCTAAAACCTTATATTGCTGACTCTGAAATCTTACCTCCCGGTTTCCACATCCTTAGAAGTGACCGATTAAATAAAAAAGGTGGAGGCTCTGCTGTAATCTACTCTAACCTACTCTCCTTAATCCCCCTTCAAATCCCAACCCCACACTTTAAAAATACTGAAATTACAGCAAGCCTCCTTCGACTAAATCAGCATAAGAACATCTGCATAATTTCCTTATATATCTCCCCAGGCGACAACATCTCTACCCTCAAAAACATTCTTCATTGGGCCTCTTCTGAAATAAGATATGAAACCTACATTCTTGGTGACGTTAACATAGATTGGAATAAAATTAACACACCTTCTCCCTCCCTGTCCATTAACCTCTACAACTTCTCCCAAATAATCCACTCAACAACTCATCCTAACAAAAACCATCCCCTGGTTCCATCATTGACTGGATCTTAGTCTCTCACCCACACAAAATAACTCTTTCTAGCACTGTCCCTGACTCCTTCAGTGACCATCTCCCTGCCTTTATTCACCGCTCAGCCAACTCCATTCAATATCAACACCACTACATTCAAACACGTAACCTTAGCAACTTCAACCCCACAATCTTCTCAAATATTCTTAAACAAATAAACTGGCAAATTCTAAACTCTCTCCCCCTTGACAACGCCGTTGAACATTTTAACTCTGTCTTGCTAAATACTCTCAACTCCCTAGCCCCTCTAAGAAACAAATGTGTCAAAGCCAATCCTGCTCCTTGGCTGTCCAATGAAACAAAACAAAGCATGCACATCAGGGACAAATCCTAGAAGCTTTACCAGAAAAATAAAACGTCTTCTACCTTACTTCAGTATACCCAACTTAGAAACCAAGTAAAGACATTAATCTCTTCAGACAAAAAAAAACTTTTATAATAAACTACAAACCAACAATATGAAAAACCCAAAACAATTCTGGAAATCAGTCAATTCCCTTCTGCATCCAGGGTCTAGGAATAACCCCTGCCCTGACCCTAGTTTACCTGACTTGGAGCTGAGCTCTCACTTCAACACTTTCTTTACTGAATCCATAGCTAAGCTCACAAAAACTTTCCCTAAAAACAATTCTCCCAACTCTCCCTCCACTTTACCCAACAACACTAACAACCGCCCTCTTAACTTCCAGATCAAACCAGTTTCAACCATTTTTATAAAAAGGCTCTTATCTAAACTAAAGCCTTGCTCCAATGCCCCTGACAATATACCCTCCTCATTCCTTAAATGTGCTGCAGAAGGCATATCTCTCCCTATCAGTATCCTCATTAACAGATCCTTAAAAGAGTCTTATGTACCCAAACTCTGGCACTCGGCCTACATCCTACTTCTTCACATAGGTGGCAAAAACACCAACATTTCCAGTTTCCGTCCAATCGCCCTTCTATCCCCTATATCTAAAATATTGGAAAAATGTGTTCACCACCAACTTATGCCTTTCCTAATCCAGAATCACCTCCTAACACCCACCAAACATGGCTTTCGCCCTGGCCACAGCACTATAACTGCCTTAATATCCTTCCTAGAAACAATCAATCAAGCTCGAAATTCCAGACTACTAGTATCCACACTACTGCTAGATCTATCTAAAGCTTTCAACACCATCTCCCATAAGCACCTTCTCTCTCATCTTGCCAACCTCAATCTCTCCCCTACTTCTTTAGCCTGGTTCTCCAGTTACTGATCTGACAGATCCCAAGCCGTCAGATGGAAGAACTCTACCTCCTCCTTCTTGCCAACACCAACTAGCATTCCCCAGGGATCCATCCTAGGACCCTTACTTTTCAACATCTTTATTAATAACCTCCACACTGCCATCCCCAATACAACAGTCATCCAATACGCTGATGACTCTACCTTAGTCTGTGCCGCCTCTAACCTATCTGAACTACTAACCAAAACCCAAATCGCATTTTTCACTATAGAGAACTGGATGCAACAAAACCATCTCTTCCTCAACTCTAACAAATCTAAAATACTACTCTTCCCTCCTACTAGGGCTTTCTCCTTTGACAAAAATGCTTTCCTAGTCCTAAGCCAAACCAACACTGCTACTGAAGTTTTCCCCTCCGCAAAACTTCTTGGCATTACTATAGACGAAAACCTGAAATTTGACATCCACACACAACAAAACATAAAGAAAACCCATCAAAAGTTAGGTATGCTCTACCAGAACAACCACTTTCTTACCAACTTCTCTAGACATACCCTGGCAACTACCTACCTTCTACCTACACTACTCTATGGTGCCCCTCTCTTAACTAATCTGTCTTCTTCTATCATCTCTAAACTTGAAATTTGCTATAATAAGGTCTCCAAATTTGCCGCTAATTCCAAAACCTCAACTCACCACTGCCTTTCCCTACAATCTCTAAACTGGCTAGAACTATCTAACCACCTAGACTATTTCCAACTAACCACAGCTCACAAATTAATATTCTACCCTGAAAAATGCCCAGCCATAACAAACGTCCTTCCTCCATACATCCCGAATAGATCTCTGAGATCCGAACACCAAAACTTTGTCTCCATCTACAAACCAAAACGTCCCACTGGCCAACTACTTCTCTCCTTCTCACTAGGTAAGAAATGGAACTTTCTTCCCCCTTCTCTCAGGAATATACCCAACATAGAATCATTCAAGACCCAACTATTCCTATACCTATCATCCAAACGGAAATGCTCCTGCTTCCACCCTACATAAATTCTACTGAATGCCCCCATTGACTATTCTACATTGCTTGCGTTTACTTCTACTCTCCTAAAATAGACTTAGAAGTCTTTCTCTGACTAATGAATTTCTTCCTTAACACTACAAACTGTAAATACTGTATATATCAATACCACAATGTAAAAAAAAAATGTTCCTATTCTTACAGATATTTGTATCATATTGTTTTGAATTGGTATTCCAGTAATGGGTGTTCTCTATTATCTATTAGCTGTGTTGTTTGTTTTATATCTTATGCATCTGCATTTCTGAATGTATGAATTATATTCTTGTATTTTACTTTAACATAATGTAACCTTCATTGTATTTGTATTGCTTACGGAGCTTTTCTCCCCGGGACTCCACTGAAAACGGGCACTTTTAGGCCCAGTGGACTTCCCCGGTAATCAAACTGAAAATAAATAAAATAAATAAATAATTTAGACAAGTATTATGTAAATAATTCTGTATCTTGGGGTTTGTCCAACAATTGCAGAGTCATCTATTATTCATGTATTAAACAAAATTAAGAGATTTGTCTCCATGGGTACTGATCTACTTCCAGGCTATTACTTAGAGTCAAGAAGCTTTGTCTCCTATTTTATATGAAATATTTAATACATTGTTAATTAATGGCTGTGTACCAAATTATTGGAATTTTTCTTGTGTTATTTCAGGCTATAAAATGGAGATATAGTTATGATAAACAGTTAACCTCTTAGTCTGACTTCTTTAATAGGGAAAACATTTCAAAGATACTTGATTGAGTTAATGAATGATGAAAGTTTCAGTATGGGTATTACAGATTTGCATCAACATGGGTTTATTAAAACTAAATTTACCCAAGGTAATTTAATAGGCTTTCATGATAACTTTGGTCCTAAATATGGGTTTAACACCAGGAGTTATTTGGATTTGGCTAAGGCTTTGACAGTCTACTTTATCAAGTTATTAGAGAATGCCTTTTAAAAATTGATATTAATTTCTATATAGTTAGATGGATAATATCTATTTACACAACAAGGAACAGAGAGCTAGGATAAACTATTTACTTGTTAAATCCAGAGTTCCTCAGAGTTCTGTCTTGGGAACTTTTTTGTTTAACATATTCTTCTCTACTATACCTAAAGATGACAAATTTTGAATATTTAAATATGTAGATGAATATAGATTGGATTGCGACCCCTAACCGGGAAAAGATGAAAGACACAACATAGATTGGATTTATATTACAAAACAGTTTGGATTCTACATATTCTTCTCTACTATACCTAAAGATGACAAATTTTGAATATTTAAATATGCAGATGAATATAGATTGGATTGCGCCCCCTAACCGGGAAAAGATGAAAGACACAACATAGATTGGCTTTATATTACAAAACAGTTTTGATTCTGATCTTTTTAACTATCTGGTAAGTTGAATAACTGAATCCATGAGGCTGGTCTTACATTCAGTATGCATAAATTTAACATAATATATTTTTCAATAAGATTCAAATGTATGGAATATATTTATCAACTATAGAACTTCAGGTTTCCTCTTACCAAGATTTGAGTATACATATATCTCTTCCAGCTTGACTTATAAAAAAACATGTAAAAGAAGTTTCTGTCAAGGCAATTAAAGTATATTTTTTTGTTAAAAACTCTTACTACAAGAAATAAACTTTACCTATATGAGTTATTTAACACACATATACATCCCATTTTTGAATATATCATCACATATTATAAATTTACACAAGCAAATCTGAATTGTCTAGACAGGGTTCAAAGGAAATTTACAAAAAAAGGATTATTTCTTTGAAACACTTAGATTTTTTTAGGTGTAAACTTCTGAATCTTATTGCCATCAGTTTTAGATACTTGTGCAGTAAATTTATATTAGACTTTTAACCCTTCTACAATATGAGTTTGCAACTTAAGT
>NC_056747.1:594675559-594820559 GCF_019279795.1 Protopterus annectens | reverse complement strand
ATGAATAATCTATGATTGACAGCAAATTACATACAGTGTCTTGCTCTGCATGTATATGGTTTTGGAATTGGTCCTTGTTAAAAATCTTTATTTAGCAGCATCATCAGCATTGCTATGAACACAGCTGTAACTCTTCCAATATATTTGAAATTGCTTAATTTACCTAATAGTCCACCAGCATTCACCTTTTTAGACATTCCTATGAGAAATGCCTAATTATCACTATGCATATATTTCTTTTGTTTTATATTATTCCCCAGTGCTAAAAATAAAAGCTGAAGACCTGTTAGTTATCTCTTTCATGTTTGGTAGCAAACAAACAATTAGTCCCCTATGAATTACTGCAACAGCAAACAGCTGGAATGGTTCAAATACAATGAAACATTAAAGTTCTTTTTTTTTTTTTTGGTTTTAATGTCTGCAGGTAAACACATCTCATCTTGAAAATATATTCAGCTACATGTAGCTTGTATGCCCAGATGGTGTCCTGCCAGCATTTTTCTGTAATAATTAATCTTCTGCTAACTGGCAGATAACCATTGCTTAAGAATACGGAAACAGAAAATCAAACAGTCTATAGCTGACCTTAGAATGTCTCTTTAGGGGATAATCAACACCACTAATATAGTAACCAAAGAAATAAACCGCAGCAAATCCAGTATAGCTTTGTGCATGCAGCATGTTATACTTATAGATCTACAGAGACCGTATAACCATCCCTGGAGGCAAATGGTGATTAGGAAAGGACTTGTATATTTAAATGCTATGGCAAACATTATTTTTCTGCCATCTTGGATAGCATCAATATCAAGTATATATGCTATCTTGTAACAACTGCTGATTATTTTATTGGCTAAACATTGTAAATAGGTGTGCTTCAAATTTTAAAATATGAAGAAAGATGCCAAACTGTATTTAAGAAAACAATATTCTAGTTGCAATTTTTATATTATAACAATTGCATCTTTGAAGTGAAAGTCCTGATACAGATGTTCTTAACTTTCATTTTTTTTCCTACTTACTGTATGCCAGTAGTTTATTAGTTTTATAACATTTACAGTTTCAAATATTTTGGTGTGCATTACTGCAGATGGTACATAATACTTTGTTGATATTCTTATCTGTTTTCCACAATGAATAGGTGATATTTCAGAGAATGATAAAGTATGATGCAGCAGCAGCAGATTTTACTGACAAATCACAGACATACATAGTTTCTTAGTGAGCAACTCTGTTGCTACACTTCAGTCATATTTACTGGGTTATATCCAGCAAGCCTTAATTTCAGTGCAGTAAATCTAGCAATTCTGAATCTAACTAAACTAGATGTTCAAAGTCTGAATTCAATGTTTAATTCTAAAGAAACAATTATCCTAAAAACATTTGACTTCCCATGAATATTATAATAATCTCTGAGGTTATCATAGTTTTAAAAAAATGGGAAATTGGGCAAAGACTACTTCATTATGACTTTCCTGCCTCTACAATGATCAGAAAGACAAGGTATGTGAAGGAGAAAAGGAGTGGATGCAGGAGGATATAACATAGGTAGCACAGGTAAATATAGCAACCTTGTTATACCTATGACTAGTGTAGCAGCATGAGAGTCACTGATGCTAAGTAGTATTTTCGAGAAGTTAAAGCCCAACCAATAATAGTTCATACGTTTATAGGTGAGTACTAGGTAATGATCCCAGGGGAGCATTTTTAATTCCATTCCTTTTTTGTTTTTGAATACACAGTACATTTTTCTTGCCAGAAAAAAGTTCTGTATCCCACATTCACACTACTTAACTACATCAAAGCTGACTTACTATGCCAGCCAAGCTTGCTGGTCATTAACATTAAGCAGGCCATAATAGCTAGCTGCAGCAGCAACTAAAGAGAGGGCTTGCCAGCAATAAGCATGCTGTTTTATCACATAACCAAAACAACAACCAAACCATTTTCAAAATGCAATAGAGAAAGCAAAGCGAACTGGCAGTGAAGTAGCCAGCCCTAAGACACTGATTAGTTGACGAACTGATCAGAAATTGCATCCACAAGTACCTTTGTTTAATTTTAATTTTAGGAGCTAGGTTAAGAAGAAGCAAAGGGTAAAAGGGAAAAGATTAATAACTGCTTGTGAAGTAGTATTTTGGCAGCTTTGAAGAGAGGTCAGATCTTGGTGAGAATTAATGGAACATAAAACTGTTATATAATACCAGGATATTCTTGTTATAGTATAGAATTTGTACTGTAATTCAAAGGGAAATGATGTATTGTGGCTTTGGGGCCCACTTGTGAAGGTAACAGCAGTGTTTGTTAAGATGTTTTTGAGCTGTGGCTGATTTAATATTGACAATACTTGGGTGTGGGAATTCCATGGAAAAGGTGGAGACATCACATAGGCAGGGGGGGGGTTTCCACTACCCATCTTTTCCATTACCCTTTCTATGCCTTCCTTCCGCTAGCCTTTTTGCACTTACAGTCTTGCCCAATCTCCCTTTTCTTGTAGATCCTCCTAAAGAAAAACGTCATCTCTCTTCTTCTTTTCCACAAAAAGAGAGTAAAAGGTGGTAAGGAGTTATAGGAATATATAAGTAATGAAAAGTGCATGATTGAGATATGGCACAGAAAATAGAAATGTTTCAAAGTAATTGTAGCTAAGCTGGGAATGTCAAAACTTACATTTTTGTTGTCAGTTCGTAAAGACTAATTACTCAATGGTAGCAATGAGTGGAAGTGTGTAAAATGTATAATAAGGATTGAAAAATAAAATAGTATAAGTAATATCCTTCTTTATAATGCCAGAGGGCTGTTAGCAATGGGGTATGTATGGTAGAGCCACTTGGAAGTCATCTTTTGCCCTTGAACTTGTACAAGGTTAATACATTTTTGAGGTGATTAGCACCATGACAACAAGCAGCTGAAACAGCATTTTTAGGAAATGTCATGAACCCAATGATTTGGGAAAGAATGTGATTATGGAGAGAGACTAAGAAGCAAATAAGAAAAGGAAGTGATACCCAAAAAACATGTTTACTGATAAAAAGAGAGCCTGGGAACCAACAGGTTTTAAAAAGCTTGGGTCAGATTTGGCAAGAGTCAGTTTGTGCTGGAATGTAAAAGGAGGCATGAAGAAAAATCTGGTATGACCAAAACTGAGCAACATAACCAGAGAACCACAGAAACTTGACTGTATCCTAGTAAATCTGCGTGGTAATGATTTTATTTCATTCTATAAAAGGAAATTACAGTTGAAAATAATGACATATGTAGTAAATCTAAAGTATGTGGTTTTGACAGTTACAATTGTATAGTCAAAAAGAATCCCAGGATTAATGTGCATAAAAACTATAAATTGCAATGCTATGGAACCGACCAGGAAGTATGCTATGTAGATGGAATCTTGGAAGGGAAGTTCTTCCAACTCAAACATTAAAACATAGAGGATGGCGACTCCTTGTGTTACCAACACAATGTGGAACACACACCCTAGCTTATATCTCATTAATTTTCACATTATGATGATGTTGCAGGAAGTTTTCCAAAGATAATCAAGAAGGAAGCTTTGGTTTGAACATAAAGCGAGTTTGGTTACTGTGGTATGAAAATAGGGGTGGAGGGGGTAACAGAATGGTTAACAAGGGGAGCATCGTGCTGCAGTTGTTTAGGTCCTGAAAGAAGGACAGCAAACCATCTTTCATGTGCAGAAATCGGAGATGGATTGTTGGATTAGGAAGAATCTTCTGGAAAGTGGAGCAAGTAACTAACTGGAGACAGGTATAGACAGCTCAAGAAAGTAGCTAATTAAGTAAAAGATGGCTGTTTAATGGAAACAAGGAGATATATATATATATATATATATATATACATATACAGATATATATATATATATATATATATATATATATATATATACAGATATATATATATATATATACAGATATATATATATATATATATATATATATATATATATATATATACAGATATATATATATATATATATATATATATTATATATATATATATATATATATATATATGGGTCCCCTTTGTAGATCGAACTTTTATAAGTCCGATCCTCATATGGCCAAGACCATATGTTTGAACTTGTAAAAGTTTGATCAGACTGAATGGAGATCACCCATTTCTGCCTATGTAGTGCGATCTCGGAGATGGTATATTTAAGTAGGGGGGCGTGATGGGTGCAGGGGGTGTACTATAGACATTTAATTTTGTTTTTTTTTTTGTTTTTAGTTCAGTGTTCAAACTTTTACAAGTTTGAACATATGGTCTCGGACATATGTGGCTCGAACTTGTAAAAGTTTGATCTACTGAAGTAGATCCATGTGTGTATATATATATATATATATATATATATATATCACCGCTTGTGACTGGCTTAGAGTCTGACATAGCTCCAGCAACTCTGACCCTGTGGGTTCTGTCCTTGAGCCAGTTTGCAACCCATCTTGTGACATATGGGTTTACATTTAAGCTGGTGAGTTTGTCTATGATGCCCGAGTGGGGTATTGTGTCAAAGGCTTTTGCAAGGTCAAGGTAGGCTGTGTGAACTGCCTTACCCTCATCAATGGCTTTAGTGACTGTTTCAAAAAAGTCGACCAAGTTCAAAAGGCAGGATCTGCCCTTGACAAAGCCAAATTGGGTAGGATCCAATGTCTGTAGGTCCCCAATGTCTTTGTTTATGAGTTCCATAATGATCCTCTCCATAGCTTTGCAGACCAGGCTCGTCAAGCTTATGGGGCAGTAATTTTCAGGGTCCGTAGAAGCACCTCCTTTGTGAAGTGGGACCACTGTTACCATACGCCACTCTTTGGGTACGTATCCTGTAGTAAGGCTAAGATTAAACAGCAGCCTTATGTGTGGGTTTAGTTCCTCTTGGAGTTCATGTAGCACACAGCCCGGGACACCATCCGGTCCCATTGATGCTGTGTTTTTAGCTTTAGAGAGGGTGGCTCTCACCTGGGCATCTGAGATGTTAGGGAGGCTACACTCTGCTGGGATAGTTATTTCTCCTTTTGGGGGGGAGGGGGAGGAGAAATTTGCACTGAACCTGTCTGCCAGAATGTTGGCAATGTCAGTGGGTTCAGTGTATTTTGTGTCATTTTGGACTAACTCTGAGCATATCTGGGAGTTTCCACCCAGGTTTCTAACATAGCTAAAGAAGGCCTTGTGATTATCTTTTGTGTCTTTTGCGATTTTTCTCTCAAAGTTATGTCAAAGTCAAATTTATCTAACAAATATATATTCATTCATTAATTTACATATGTGTACTTATTAATACATTTGGAGTAAACATTATGTATATATTTGTTGTTTTTTAACAATTCCAATTGGAAAATATTTATGTAGTAGGAATCAATAATATATATATAATCTTTTTTCAATATTGCTGCAATTTCATTTATTTTTAGATATGTCACAGGTGTTTGTTATATTTGTGCCAATGTTTAGTTAATTAAATGCAGGTATTTAGACAGTTAGAAGCTTTAACATGAATGGAACAGCACGACTATGTGGTCGCTTAGATTATTTATAGTGGTAATTGACCAACAGATCAGATAAACATAATGATCTGTGACAAGAGACAACTGCTATATATTGTATCTATGTTAGCCTGGTCTTACCGCTTTAAGCGGATGTGCATTTCAGATAATTTAATTGAATAATTAGACTAATTATTATATTTAGTAATTACAGTTTGTTGTATATATAGTGAAGGGTTTCACTATGGTGTTACATTCATCTGAAGAAGCGTGCAGTTGCAAGCACGCGAAAGCGCTTATATTCTGTCAATAAAGGTTTGTTTTATTTATCGTGGTGTTGACCTGCACTTTTTTATTGTATTATTTGCTGGACTCTGGTTGCTGGTCAACTTTAAGGGAGAGGTCTGCTATTTTCCTTATCTTGGTTTTTGCCTGCTGCTTACCGGCTCTCTACACGATGGAAGGCTCTGCTTTGGAATTGGATTATGTTCCGGAAAGGATCCAGGCGAATGTTAAATGGAATAATTTGGTGGAACTAAAAGCTAACCCTTTACTTAATGCTGATCTACTGACACAGAACAACGCGGTGGAAACAGGTACAGCCAACCTATTGAATGACTTTAACCTGTTGTATAGAGAACTTGAAAATAGTCTATACAAACAGTTCAGGTTAATCTGGCAGCGCCTTCATTTTAAAGTGGTCCCCAGAGGAATGAGGGTCCTCTGCATGCCGTCGTACGGCAATAGCCACCCTGAACTACTCAAAAGCTGGCAAAAAATGAATTTAGAGCTTAGCTTTAATTATATTAAATTACTTATTGACTATTTTCTCCCCATAGAAAATGATCTGACTGAAAAGACAGATGCTCTCTATAAAGACTTAACCAAAAGATTTAAAGGGGAAATGTTTTCTGGTAAACTTGATAATCTTATTGGCCAAGTCAGTGCATATGGTGAGAGATTACAATCAATAAAATTACGAAAGCTACAGAGGGACCAAAAAGACTTTGCCAATGGTCAGGTCTTTGTATGGTCTAGATTCAATCAAAGAGAAGGAACACAAAGAGCCGAAATGGCGAATGTGAATGATAGACAATCTACAAATGAAATATCAGACATTTCCCCTTTAACAGCTATAGCTACAGCCAGTGATCGCAATATGGAAATATCAGCAGGCAATCGCAGACCATTTTATTCTGATGATAACAGTACACCACCTCCTAATCAAATGGCGTTGGCCTCAAACTTCGGGTTAGGAGCGAAACCAAAGCTACAACAAACAAATATAGACTCTTTTTTACCGCTTCCGGTTCGTCAGAGGAGGGACACAAGAGAAAGATCAACGAGCCAAGGAAGAAGAAAAAGGAGACTATCGGAAGAACCTTTGAACAAAAGGGGTAGGCAAAGAGACTGAACAGTTTAGTTTTTAATATATCTGACCTCACGTTAACTGAAACGGACTATAAATTGCTAGATAAGGGATTGAGTTTTATACCAGCACAAATTGGAAACATATCTAATATACTAATTGAGTTACGAATGTTTGTACGCAATATTGCTTTAATAATATTTTTTAAGTCTACATCACAGAAAGTCAATGATCCTAGTCATACACAGAATGGTTTTGAATGCTTTAAAAGAAAAAGTGCATTCATACCTACACTGCATCCTTGTTTAGATTGTTTTTTAAAGGCATGTGAGAATGATTTATATAAACATTATTCTGAATATAGAAAAGGATCTTTGTCACTATTTTATAATGTCTCAAATGTTGAAAGAGCTGCAATGAATACTTTAGCCAATAACTCTGAAATTGTAATAAGACCAGCTGATAAGGGGGGGGGGGTGGTCATTATGAACTCAAAAGATTATTTATATTATATGGGATTATTACTACAAGATAATAATACCTATAAGAAAATAGATATGAAAATGGTAGATAAATTAATATGTGAGGTGCATCAAAATATTTATGACTTACTACTAACCAGACAAATTAGTTATGATTTCTATATGTTTTTGTTTATTGAACATCCAACTATACCATATATTAAGGGACTACCCAAGATGCACAAAGGCATCTTGCCACCACCTTTACGCCCCATAGTAGTTGGACATCAATGGGTTACAGAAAACATTTCTATTTTTATTGAAAGAAAATTAAAACCACTGGTTAGTGGAATTCCGACCATCCTAAAGGATTCTTATCAGCTACTTAACAATCTCAGTAACTTAACAGAAAATATTCTGGAAAAACATTTATTGGTTACCCTAGACGTTCAAAGTCTGTTTACGGCGATACCCAATACCTATGGACTTGAAGCAGTAAGATTCTTATTGAACAAAATTTCTTCTTATAATAATCATGAACAGATTTTATTAAATGCTTTACTTGAAATAGTTCTTACGAACAATGTAATGATGTTCAACAGCCAACTGTATATTAAACAGTGGGGGGTGGCCATGGGCACCCCCTGCGCCAATACTTATGCGAATTTGGCTGTTTATAAATGGGAAAGTACTAATTTGTTCACACATTCTGATTACTGTAAGGTGATTGCTTATTACAGGTTTGTAGATGACATACTGCTAGTATGGGATGGAAGTCAGATAGAATTAAAAACATTCATTAATGACCTAGAAAAAACAACATATTTTTTAAGGTTTTCAATTGAATACTCATATTCTAATATTAATTTTCTAGATTTGAATATCAAAAAAGATGGTAAAGGAAAATTAACATCATCCCTTTATAGGAAAAAATGTTGGAAAAATACATTACTACAACATGAGAGTATGCATCCCAGATTTGTTTTCAACAATATTGTGAAAGGACAATACACTAGGTTATATAGGATAGGCCAGAATGAGAACGAACGTAATGATGAATTTAACAAACTAGAACAATTATTTATTTACCATCCAGAAACTGTGGCCACTATAAAAGAGAATTTTATTAATGGATCTAGGCAAGTGTCAAAAATATTCCATAGACCTAAATTAGAAGGACAACAATATGGACAACAAGATTTCAAACAGGTTAGGTGCATAATTAGTTATACTAGTGATAACAAATATTTAACGAATATTATTAGCAAGCATTGGTCTATATTGATTACTAATGATGAAATCAAAAGAATAGTAGGTGAAAGACCCACCTTCACCTACAAAAACATGAAGAATTTAAAAAGGATATTATGTAATGAGAAACTAAATGATATGATGCATCACAGGAGTTATACAGGTACTTATCCTTGTGGAAAATGTAGCTCCTGCCAATGGATTTCAATAAGCAAAGATTTTGTACATCCTGAATTACCATTTGTATTTGAATTTAAATGCTTTGCTAATTGTGAAGACAATAATGTGATATACTTGGCTACATGTGAGTGGTGTCCTGCCTTCTATATTGGTATGACAACAAGGAAATTAAAAGACAGGGTACAGGAGCATTTATATGCTATAAAGAAAGCAGATCCTAAAAATGCTCTCTCAAAACACATTACTGAATTCCCTACACATAAATTTGTTTTCAGGGTGATACAAAAAAGACCAACAAATAAGAGAAGAGGTGCTAATTTTAATGACCTAGAAAATCTAGAATTAGACTGGATTTTTAGATGTCGGGCACAGCAACATCCTGGCCTGAATAGTTATATTAGTATCAGGTCACATCTAAAAAAGCGGAAATACCACTAATTTTATGAATTTTATGAATTTTATAAATATATTGTTATATGCGAATAAATTTTGGAGCAATATATAATATGTAATTAGTAGGTTAATATTCATCTCCAATCTATTTAAAATAAGATATCACCTGAAAGAATGGTTTATATTTATTAAAAACAAGAGACAATATGTAGTAAATAACGAAAAATACTCAGAACTATAACAATAATAATAAAATAATATAATTACCTGTATATAAATACATATTTGTATGTATACATATCTACTCATATAACATAGTACTAACTTCAAAGGAACATCATTAACTATGACTTTTATTTAGCTAGTCGTTTACATTGTTATTGCTATATATATAAAAAACTTCTTCTATACTGACAGTTATTTCAGTCAGACTGCTAAATAAATATCATGGAAAATTAAGCACCTATATGGTATTATGAATATTTATATACACTATCTATATGCATAAATAATATATTTTATCTTAGATTATTTATATACATTTTTTACATATTTATATATATACATATCTGATATACTTGTGTATATACATTTATAGTCACATTTCACAGATATATTTATGACTATTTAACCATATTGACATTAGTCAGTGAAATTTAATAATGATATTTATAGGATGTTGTATATCATATGTATTAATTATCAATGAATACATTCAGTATAGTTGATTGGTGAAACTGATATACATTCATCTATATGTGTCTTTTAATATGTATTTTAATATGTGTCTTTTATATATACAAAAAATGTTCTTCATAACATATATTTTATTGATTAATTTATCTAACAAATATATATTCATTCATTAATTTACATATGTGTACTTATTAATACATTTGGAGTAAACATTATGTATATATTTGTTGTTTTTTAACAATTCCAATTGGAAAATATTTATGTAGTAGGAATCAATAATATATATAATCTTTTTTCAATATTGCTGCAAATTCATTCATTTATTTTTAGATATGTCACAGGTGTTTGTTATATTTGTGCCAACGTTTAGTTAATTAAATGCAGGTATTTAGACAGTTAGAAGCTTTAACATGAATGGAACAGCACGACTATGTGGTCGCTTAGATTATTTATAGTGGTAATTGACCAATAGATCAGATAAACATAATGATCTGTGACAAGAGGCAACTGCTATATATTGTATGTATGTTAGCCTGGTCTTACCGCTTTAAGCGGATGTGCATTTCAGATAATTTAATTGAATAATTAGACTAATTATTATATTTAGTAATTACAGTTTGTTGTATATATAGTGAAGGGTTTCACTATGGTGTTACATTCATCTGAAGAAGCGTGCAGTTGCAAGCACGCGAAAGCGCTTATATTCTGTCAATAAAGGTTCGTTTTATTTATCGTGGTGTTGACCTGCACTTTTTTATTGTATTATTTGCTGGACTCTGGTTGCTGGTTTAAGGGAGAGGTCTGCTATTTTCCTTATTCTCTCAAAGTTGGCCTTGGATGATTTTATGAGTGATCGTAGTTGTTTGCTACTACTGATCAGAGACGCCTTCCCTTTTAGGGATTTTGCTCTGTCATGTAGTAGCTTCCTCCTCCTGTTGTAAAGTTTGTTTATGGCTGGGGTCCACCAGACTGAGCGCCTGCCGTTGGGGGAATGGGTCTTGGTTTTATTTGGGATTGCATGATCCATGCATTCTTGAAGGTGCCCATAGAAGGCATTTGCAAAGGATTCAGCAGTGTGGGTTGTGGTTTCCACTGGCCCAGGGGCCTTGAAGGATACCACTTCAGTCTTAAGAAGTGTGAAGTTTGCTTTTGAGAAGTTCTTCACTGTGGTCTTTTGTGCAGGGGGTGGGGGCGGTATGTGGATTTCCAGTGAGATTAATTTATGGTCTGATCTTACCAAAGAGGGATATACTTCCAGTGTGGAGCATTTTGTCCCCATGTTTGTGATGATCAGGTCTAGTATATTGTCTCCTCTTGTGGGAATGGTGACTAGTTGTTCCATTGCATTTGAGTTTATGAATTCTAGGAACCTTTGGGTTAGGGTGTTGGGGCTTGAGTAATGTTCCCAGTCTATGTTTGGGTAGTTGAAGTCTCCCAAAATTATGGTATTTGGAGAGACATTCATACTCTCCAGTGTCTTCAGGAAGGCTGTGTGGGGTTCCTGAGTTTGAGAGGGTGGTCTGTAGCATGCTACAAACTGTAAGGCAGTTTTGTCTATGGTTAGTTGCACCTGGATAGTCTCCGATGCTTCGTGTGTTGCCACTAACCTGGAGGTGTGGGTATCTTTGATGAAAATGGATACTCCCCCTCCTTTTGTGGTTCGGTCCAAGTTTTGGGGCTGGAAAGCATGATATGAGGTAAAACCTGATAGTGCTGGGGTGCTCTCAGGAGCCTTGAACCAGGTTTCAGTCACTGCACAGACATCGATGTTCTCCATACTGAGGAGGGCTTCGAGGGCGTGCATCCTGAGGTTTAGACTTCTGGCATTGAGCAGCATTAGCCTTAGTTTTTTTCCACTTGTGTTTTCTAGGGAGGTAAGTTTGTCATTTGAGCCTTGCCTAAAAAAGGCACTATGGGGGTGGCAAGAGCCTTGGCCAATATCCGGAAGCCCAGGGGTGACAGGTGCAAGCCATCCCTTGCGAAGCAGCGTGGCTTGTCAAGCATGTCATCCCAAGCAGACAGACATTGGATCCCCTTAGAATGACACCAGTAATTAAGCCAATTGTTAAAACTGACCATTTTGTCTTTGTACTGTGGCATCATTCTTGGTGAGGGTAAGATGCTGCTCAGGGTCAGGGTCATACCGGCCTGGGCTACATAATCAGAGAGCTCCTCTATGTCTCTTTTCATGTAGTCCAGGGAGGTACGTCTCAGGTCGTTCACACCGGCATGTACAATGACTGAGTCATATTTGTACTTGCTGTGGAGTGACCGGAGTGCTTGTGTTATGTGGCGGATTCTAGCTCCCGACAGGCAGCTTACTGTGACCTTTTCCTTGTTCAGTCTGGTGAGCGGGATGTCAGTGTGTCTGACTATGGAGTCACCTATTACAAGTGTGTCTGGCATGTTGTTTGGCCTTAAGGGCTGTGACTGTTTAGCACACTGACTTTGTGAACTATGTGTTGCATGTGCTATGTCTTGAGGTGGTGGTTGCTTGGGTGTCTGCTTTGGAGGCCTCTGTTGTTTTGGTAGATTTTTAATCAGCGCCTCCGAGTATGTTTTTGTGTGTTTATGTGTTTGGTTTGCTGTTGTGATAGTTCTATGTGAGACTGGGTTTGTGGTGTGCGTGGTTACCTTCTCCTCCTGACTGGTCTTGCCAGTACTGAATTGAGAGAGCTCAGCCTCCAGTTTGGCTATATAGTTGCATCTCTCGCATATATTTGTATTTGTTGGGAGGAGGAGAGGGTTATCTGTGTACATGAGGCAATTGTAACATTGCCTCAAGATTCCCAGAGTCACCAGCTGAATAGGAGAGGACGCCAGCAACTGACCCTTCGACATGCTAGAAATAGTGAAAAAGATTGCTGTGTAACTGAGTCAGAAAGGACCTATAGGGAGATGTGTACTCAACAGAATTTAGGTGAATGAAGTACTTTCTTTTGTTTAAGAGTGCTTTACCTGTATAAAAATGCTTTAGGAGCAAGTGCTGAGCTTTTCAGATAGAGTATAGGTTGTTTAGATTGCAAGTAGAACAGTTCTAAGGGAAAAATTGAAGAGCAGACTTGGCGGAGCCAGAAAAAGTTTAACCTTGTTTAACCGGCGCTGCGCTATGCGCACGACCGCGCAAAGCTGTGCAAACGTGGATTTTAAGCAGTGAACTACAAAAGAGCTAGGAATGGTCCCAAACAACCAATTACTACAGCTTCTTGTGCTGAGGTCACTTCCCCCAAGAACAGGTAGGCTGCTCAAGGCTCCCCACTCCCACTCCCACTGGTGAGCAAAGAAACTTCCTTCTATCCAAGTAAGGTAATGGACAACACAGGAACTACACCACAGCCCAGAATACAGCAATGCCTGTATACTGGTCTAAACTAGTCGAGAAAGGCGGGAAAACAAGGATTATTTTTTTGTTTTTTTTTCTAGAAATACACAGAAAATGCAGAGACAGTGATAAATTAGTTACACAGGCTAGCACACTTTAGTGGGCAGCCTCCACAGTTAAATTCAACAAACAAACAAGCAAACTTTCGATTAAATTCGACTAAATGTAACTTTAAGTGCAGATTTTAAAATAAATGCAGTAATCAGTAAAAAAACAGTTCAGGCTAGTTCAAAGTAAGCAGCAGAGGCTATTTTCAGTGAAAAAAAAGCAAAGATACTTAAATCCAGAAGGTAGTTGCTTTTTCGAGTTCCTTGCTGCTAGGACCACTCTGTAAACCCACGTGGAGCTTGTCTGAGCAGTATAGCCAGAAAAAAATGCCCAGAGGCGGATTTTAAGCAGTGAACTACAAAAGAGCTAGGAATGGTCCCAAACAACCAATTACTACAGCTTCTTGTGCTGAGGTCACTTCCCCCAAGGACAGGTAGGCTGTTCAAGGCTCCCCACTCCCACTGGTGAGCAAAGAAACTTCCTTCTATCCAAGTAAGGTAATGGACAACACAGGAACTACACCACAGCCCAGAATACAGCAATGCCTGTACACTGGTCTAAACTAGTCGAGAAAGGCGGGAAAACAAGGATAACTTTTTTGTTTTTTTGTTTTTTTTGTAGAAATACACAGAAAATGCAGAGACAGTGATTAATTAGTTACACAGGCTAGCACACTTTAGTGGGCAGCCTCCACAGTTAAATTCAACAAACAAACAAGCAAACTTTCGATTAAATTCGACTAAATGTAACTTTAAGTGCAGATTTTAAAATAAATGCAGTAATCAGTAAAAAAACAGTTCAGGCTAGTTCAAAGTAAGCAGCAGAGGCTATTTTCCGTGAAAAAAAAGCAAAGATACTTAAATCCAGAAGGTAGTCGCTTTTTCGAGTTCCTTGCTGCTAGGACCACTCTGTAAACACACGTGGAGCTTGTCTGAGCAGTATATCTTGTCAGCAGGATGGACATGCTCATCCTACCACACCAGTACCACATCCATCTGAGCTGCTAATCAGTCCTATCATTCCTGGGCCATTAAAAGGGCTTTATCTCTCTACATAATGGCACCAGCACCCAGTCATACAGTGGACAGATACATTTCTATTCTAGACACAAATTTTGAAGTTGTTACAGTAAGTTCTGTAATGCACTAAATCAATAATAAAAACAAGGCAGTTTCTTAACATGTCAATTATTCCTTGGCAAAAACTTGTCACCAGTCAAATTGACCATATGAAGTAGATGTATGAAAAGTTCATGTCTTCAGTAAATGACCTAGCCATCACTGAATTGAATCATTATGAATCCCTCTGCCTCAGTAAATTACTTCTGCAATTTGGAACTTCTGTTTCAAAAGTGCTATTAAAAAAAACAGTATTCCAAAGCTCCTAGAGAGGCTATGAGATTCACGTAGTAGCGGACTGATGACGTAATCGCTATTATTTTTTCAAAGGACTATGCCTGTGATATCTCCTGCCACCGTTACATCATTATGCATGACCTTATTTATTACTCCCCCATTATTATTTCTGAAAAAAGCTGGCTTGTAGTAACCATAATCTGACATCACTCCACACCTATACTCATGCTTAATTATCACTTCAGCTCCAAATGACTCATTCAGTAAAAACTAATGGTGGTGGTACTTTTCTAGCAGCTATCATGTCATATTACCACAGTAGGCTTCCATGTGGAGATGCAACATGTTGCATTTTAATTACTGTTCCCTGCCACACCATCATCATGTTGTGCAATGATGATGAGTGTGGTAACACAAAAGGAAATAACTTTTGGACATTTATGCCCATGTTTTATTTAATTTTAATTTATGAGGTGGATTAAGGGGTCACATCTTGGAGGTGATGACCTTGGATTTATGTAAAAGTGAAGAATACATGTGCATTAAAGCCCAGAAAGAGGTAGAAGGGAAGTTGCCTGATGTTACATTTTTTGTTAGTGATAATGTAACCGAGTACAAGTAATGAAGTTAAGAAGTCAAAGATAGATGAAGTCATGGAAACAGTAATGCAGCAAATGAAAGTCATGCTTGGGCTTATGAATTACTATGTGAAGCAGCTAGAATCCTATGGTGATAATTCCAGTGAGCTTTTAAAGTCATAGATATATAAATAGTCATGGATGAAGACAGAAAGAACAGTGGTGCCACTTTCCATAGTAATTAGTTTGCTGCTATCAAAGCGAAAGAACAAATGTTAAAAAAGGATATATATTGAACTCCTTGAGACCAAACATTTTGAGTCTCAAGACTACAAAAAAATTACATTGTAAAAGATCAGGGAGGTTAAACATTTGTTTTTCTCCTCTAGTTTAAAAATGTTTTTGGGGGGCTACCCCGCACTCCCAAAACGTATATCTACTAACTCAGGGAACACAGTAACTGGAAGAAAAGGGAATACTCCATGATTTAGTGATCTTGGAATTAACAAATATATACATCCCTTTGCACACAATCAGTTTCACTGCTCCGTGAATTCCAGTTACAAGTTTAAGAATTAAAAATAGTTGCTTGAAAAAAAATGCAGTCCCTTTAATCTATTCAGTTCCATGGCACAAGAGTTAAACAAGTGAATGACTTTTCTATGAGTCTTTCTGTCACAGTCAATTTGCTTGACCAGACATTGAGATTGTTAGGAAAAAAAAAATCAGGAGAGTCTGACACAGACTAAAAACTGGTGCCAGAACCATTGCCTAAAAACCGAATGCAAGAAATGCATAATTATACCCTTTGGGGAGACAAACACCCCTGCAAATTACAACACTGATAATACTATTTAAGAGCAGATCCAGTAAGGGACTTGGGAAATCAGGTTAACAGTAATCTAAAATTTGAAAACCATGACTGTATTGTTGTGAGAAAATCCTTCTGTGTGGACCAACTTGTAAGTATGGGCATGGCATTCAGATCTAAGGAGATCACCGTCTCATTATATTTAACCCTCATTAGACCAATAACAGTGAACATGCACCATTTGGCATGTACTGGACCAGGCATTTGCAACTGCCACAGAGGTTTCTCACTAAAAGAATACAGGGTGTAAATAGTATGTCCTATGCAGCCTGCCTCAAAACTCTGTTCCTTTACTCAGTCTTCTACAGACTATTGAAGAGTGATCTATGCCTAACCTACAAAGCATTCTCTAATCCAGCCCTGTTAGATTTGCTACACATTCACAAAACAAGCATGTTGCACAAGAATTACCCAATCTAGGAATCTAAACCTCTTCTGTGACATAACAAAACATGTTGGAGAGACAGGCATGTACCTCACAAACCACATTCAAACAAAAATAAGTCAACACCAACCACCACACATAAAAATACATATTGCAGTGTTTCCACAAGAAAGTCCCTAAGGTAAAAGACCACACATTAAAACACCTTGGACACAGAAAACTCCATTGTGGGACACATGGACGCCTCTCTCATCAGGTTGGATAAAGAGAAGGTTACAGCCAGTTGCCTATCAGGAACCAGGTTTCACCAGATCACACAGGCACTAAGGCAACTCAACCATAAGTACCAGTATGACTCAGGCATAGCCCATGTGAGTACAAGTGACCTGAGATGTACTTACCTAGACTATATGAAGAAAGACATGGCAGACCTCTCTAAATGCGTGTTGTAGGCTGGTATGAGCCTCACATTGAGAAGCATTCTCCCCTCAGCAAGAATGATACCACAATACAAACAGATGAGTAACTGCAATAATTGGCTTACCTGCTGGTGTCATTTCAAGGAGATCCAGTATTTGTCAACCTGGGACAACATGACCTGCAGATCATACTGCTTTGCCAGAGATGGTCTGCACCTGTCAATGCTAGGCTTTTGAATAATGGCTAAGGCATTTCCACCCCCATAGTCCTTTTTAGGCAGTGCCAAACCAGCAGATCTACCAATATAAGAAATTCTTCTAATGCCAAACTGAAGGTACCACTGCTAGTCTTAACAAGAAACTGCATTCCCTGGAAGCTTTCCACACCCTGGAGAATGCTGGTGTCTACGCAGTTTCAGATATGTGGTTCAAGGCTGTGTAAAGCATGTCATCAGTGTAAGGCTACAGTACTGTTCACACATTCAGATCACCCTCTGAAAAGGGAAAAAAGCAAGAGGAGGAGGTGTTTCCATGTGCATAATAAACAATCACACCTCTAGATTGGTCAAGCAGGATGACTTGAGCCATGTTCAGCTGTCCATAAACAAAATCCCCCACCTTATCATCCCTGGCTACAGGTCCTCAACCATGAACAATGAAAACCATTGTACATACCTAAATTTACTAGAATCACTTACAATTCAGCCCAACAAACTACTCATAGGCAATTTTAACTACCCATGCATAAAATGGGAAAAATATACGGGCACTAACATGCAGGCTCAGAGATTCCTGCACTTTGTCAACACAAATGCTCTGGAACAGCTGGTCTGCACATCCACTAGAGGCTCAAATATTCTTGACATAGTACTCACAAACATAGGGGAGCATCGCACCCCCCCCCCAATCTAATGTCCTCATTGGTAAGACTGGGTCATAAAATTGGTAGAGCCCTCACAAAACCCTAAAATCCGAAAGACATTTTCCAAGGCAAATTACCTTCTATTACATTACAGCATAAGAAATTTTAAAGCCACCCAACCCTGAAAACATGTGGGCCTATGCAGAAGTATACATAAGTGTCCTGTGCAATCACTTAAACAACTGCATAGAAATGGCAGTACCTGACCGAACTAAACCTAGGTCTAGTTGGAAAAACAAGCCACACTGGTGGATCCCTGGCATAAATAGACTATACAAAAGAAGGAATAACTTCCTGTCTATAAGAAAGTGGATGGATCACAACAGTGAAAAAAATCCCTCATTACTCTATACAGCAGATCATGGACCTACTCAAGTCTTCAAAGGCTAAAAAAAAGAAGAAAATAGCCTCCCAAGCAAAGTGTAACCACAAAGCATTTTTTAGTTATGTCCAAAATCTTAAGGGAAACACTCAGCAATATCCTGAGCTGGTTGTAGATGTCACTACCTTATACTCAGCCAGAAGAAATAACAAACCTGCGGCTGATAAATTCAGCTCACATTTCATCCCTTCTTCACCTGTAGTTACTCCCCATGAAACCCTCCTTGCATTCCTTTGCCTCTGATTACAAAAGAACATGTCGCTGCACTCTCAAAAGCTAGAAAAATAGAATCAATGGTGTCGAACAGAATCCCAGGGGGCCTATTAAATAGCTTGAGACGTGACCTAGTAGACACACTTGGATCCCTATTTAACCACAGTCTCCATAGGATCATAGGAGGCTACTAAGCTAATGGTCCTAGAGCCCTTACAAGCCTAGCCAAGTACGACTGCTGTTCCCAAGAATATCAAGGTATTAAGGGGAACTAAGTCAACAACTACTGCCCCTGTCAAAGAGGGACACAGGTGAACTTCCAAGGGTTAATTTGTTGTTTTCCATCCAGTCATTCAGATTACACTTAAATAGGGTCAATGAGAGGCTCTGTTTTACCTGAATTGGAAGTTTGTTCTAGAGGAGAGGTAACCTCTGTTAGATATAGCTCTCTCTCTAGCAAGTCCTGTTGATGTCACATACTAGGTTAAGTTTTCTAGAGTAAGTGCATCGTATACCATTTGATTTACGAATGTTCAGCATTTCCATTAGAGCAGGATCTGAGATTGATTTATATGCAAGGCAGAGGTCGCCTCTGAGTAGTCTGTAAGACACAGAGTATAGAGACAGTGATTTCAGTCTGTCAATACATGACATGCTGAAGACCCTGAATTTTCTTTGTAAGAAACATTTGAGGGCTTTTCCAGTTGCTGCAGGTGCTTGGTGACGTATATACCAAATGTGGAGATGTGGTGGTCAAAGGAAAGGTTGCTGCCAACCTGTGTGCCCAAATCTTTCACCACTGATTGCGTGCTTAGGGTGTTATCAATTTGGTAATCTGCAGGGATATCACCATTGCCAAAGGGGATGATAATACATTTTTTTGCATTGCGTTTTAGCCCATGACTTTGGCACCAGTCATTTGTCTGGTTAAGTCTCTCTTTTAGGATTTTGATGTCATTTGGAGACTCCATGACTGCACCCAGTTTGCAATCATCAGCAAAGTTTAGCAAAGACATAGGACTTTTCTTTTAGCCTCTGCATCCAAGAAGTAGATTCCAAACAATAGGGGCCCTCAACACCGATCCCTGTGGAATATCACTCATTACAGGTCTGCTGGTTGAGGTAGAGTCACCTATTTTGACTATGCGCATTCTGTAAGCAACTTTGCAACCCATCTGATAATATATGGGTTGATCACAAGCTGTGTGAATTTATCAATGATGCCTGAGTGAGGAATAATGTCAAGGGGCTTGGCCAGGTCCAGGTAGGCTGCATGCATGTATATACTTTGTCCAGGGATTTGATGACTGTCTCAAAGGAGTCCACCAAGTTCAAGAGGCAGGATCTCCCTTTAATGAAACCAAACTGGGTCAAGCTGAATGTTTGGAGATCTCCTATATTTTTGTTGATAAAGTCCATGAATATTCTTTCCATAGCCTTGCAGATTAGGCTGGTCAGACTTATGGGTCTACAGTTCCCATTGTCAGTGGAGGTGCCTCCTTTATGTAACAGGATGACAGTGGCTGTTTTCCATTCAGCAGGTACAAAACCATTGCTTAGACTGTGGTTAAAGAGAGTACCATGTGGTGGAGCTACTTCCTGTTTTAATCCATTTAGAACACAACCTGGGATATAATCAGGAACCATGGATGCTCTGTTTTTGTTTTTGGAGATAGCTTTAATGACCTGCTCCTTGGAGATGCTAGGTGGAGGGCAGGTGATAGCGATGCCTTGGGGGGATATGTGTTGGGAACAGAGGGGAGAAGTTTTCACTGAACCTGTCAGCTATCAAGTTGGCTATTTCTCTGGATTCAGTATATGTGGTGCCATTAACAAACAGTTCTGCGCAGACTGTTTTTTTTCTTTAAGGTATATGACATAGCTAGTGAAGGCCTTATGGTTATGCTTAGTGAAGGAGGTTAATTTGGATTCACAGGTAGCTTCAGAATACCTTATTTGCTTGTTTAAACCAAGGAGGGAATGCTTCCACTCCAGAGACTCTTCCTTCCTCCTATTGTATGACCTGTTAATGGTGGATTCCCACCAGGCAAGCCTGGTCTTTCTTGAGGATCCTCTTTTGGTCCTATCAGGTACATCTGAATCAATACATTTGTATAGATGCTTATACAAGGCACTGGTGTAAATCCCAGTATAGCTGTCCATGCCATCAATGAGGGCAGGGGCTATGAAGCTAGTAATGATGTCGTGTATTCGGTTGTAATTGGCTTTGGAGAAGGTTTTTAGTCTAGTTGCTGCTAATGGGGGGGGGGGGGGTCAGATGTTATTGTTACGTCTAATTACACTAATTTATGATCAGACCTCACTACGGAGGGCCACACACACATGGGGTGGTATAATGATCACCCATAGGGCCTCACACATGGGGTGGTATAATGATCACCCATAGGGCCTCACACATGGGGTGGTATAATGATCACCCATAGGGCCACACACATGGGGTGGTATAATGATCACCCATAGGGCCACACACATGGGGTGGTATAATGATCACCCATGTTAGTAAGCATTGAATGCAGTATGTCTGGGCCACTTGTGTGGATGTCAACCAACTGGTCTAGGGCATTGGAGTTGATGAAGTCCAAGAACCTTTGTGTAAGTGTGTTAGTACACATATAATTTACCCAGTCTATGGATGGGTAGTTAAAGTCACCTAAAACCAGCATGTTTGGTTGTATCTTGAGAGAGTCAAGTTGATCCAAGTATGCAGTGTGGGGATCCTGGTTCATGGAGGGGGGGTCTTATAAACGGCAATGTGGAGAGGGGTCTTGCCTACAGTCAACTGGACCTTATTTAGTTTAATGGAATTGTTTTGTTTAAGTAGACAAAAAACACCAGCACCAAACACAGTGAAAAGCACAAAACTAGTAAGGTTAATACATAAATATTTATTTTAGTTCATAAAGTAATATACATCCCAGACCGGTTTCAGCCAACAGGCTTTCTTCAGTGGGAACAAAAGTAATTGTTTTGTTTAACCAATCTAGAGGTGAATTTGTCTTTGAAAGTGTGAGAACTAAAGGAGATGGAATATCAGTATTCATCAGTTTGTGGTCTGAATGTGTGGAAGGCATTATAGCCCAGTATGGCCAATGTTTTTTCCATGGCCTTAAACCAAGTCTGTGTGATTGCAAAGATGTCAGCATCTTCTATGGTGAGATGGTGAGGGTTGCTTCCACTGAATCCAGTTTTAGGTTTAGACTCCTAGTGTTTAGCATCATAACCTTGAGATTGCTTTTTGAATACATTTTTATGTCAGGAATTTTATTGATTTGACATTGCCTAAATAAGGCACTATGGGGAGGCAAGAGCCATAACCAGTAACTGAAATCCCAGAGGTGACAGATGAAGACAATCTCTGGCAAAGCAGCATAGTCTATCTACCATGTCATAAACTGATTAAAGATACAAAAACGAAAAACTGGAACCCAATCAAAAGTAACAACCTCGGAACAGCTCAAAGAATTGTAAGCTTTTCATCCAGTTAATAACATGAACTTTTTCAGATAAAACAGCAACAGTATTTTTACATTTAAATATCCCACCATGTTTGTCATGCGGTAAATCATCTGACAATAAAATTCCTCCCCCTCTTTTCATTTAAAAATATGTCATAACATAAATAATCATAAATAATTGTTAAAACAAACTGCTTATATACAGTTTATCTATCCAAACTTTTTATTTTTAACAAAAAGTATAGAACAAAAATCGATCAGCCCAGAGTGACGGTATGTATTTAGACGTATTTGCCAAAGCAATTCTAATTTATCCAATTTTAAAACACTAGGTCCGCCCCTAAGGTCAGGAACGATCTGATCTATACCACAAAATTTTAAAAAAATGGTCCTGATTTAAAGAAATGTGTTTAGCTAGTGCATTTTCCAGTTTAACCCTACTAATGCTGTATAGATGTTCATAAACTCGTTCTTTAAACTTTTGTTCAGTTTTCCCAACATAGTAGGCAGGGAATCCCTGGCACTCGGCTAAATAAATCACTATTTTTTAATTATTGTTAAATCTCTTACTAGTGTTAAATTTCATGTTATTTACCTTATAAGACCTACCCAAATCTGTGTGTTTACAATGTGAACAAGTTTCACAATTAAACATACCAGGGTGTCTTGAATTAACTGGAACATTACACTCCAATAAGTTCTTGAGATTAGATCCCCTTTTAAAAATAAATTTAGGATGAATGCCTACTCTTTCTGCAGTAACAATGTCTTCACTAAGAAGGCCCCAGTTTTTGTTAATAATTTGTCTAAGGTCTGATGCATCCAAACTAAATGGTGTAATAAAACCTATATTGAAGTTATTGGTACCCTTAGTACTAACTTTTACACTTCCAGAATTAATTAAACCCTCTGTGTCCAAGCGTCCAATCAACTGGTTAGTCAGAATTGGTTTGTGAATACCATTATTTCTTTTATTCTCAACCTCACTAATTAATTCTACAATCAAGGAATATGGGTAGCCCCATCTCGAAACATCCCCCTTAAATTTTCACATTCCAAAATAAATTCCTCATCCAAGGTAGCCATCCTTGCAGCTCGTATGAGCTGGCCCTTTGTTACTGACTACTTTTGATGGAATGGGTGGGCACTCGAAAAATGTAAGAAAGTGTTCAAATCGGTGCTCTTTCTAAAAATTTTTGCCATGTATCTCACAACATCTATCCTTTATAAGTTCTACATCTAAATAGGGAATTACTTCTTGATGGTAACTGTAGGTAAACTGCAAATAATTAGTGGTTGTATTGAAGCATTGAAGCAGTCAGTAATAAAGGGCCAGCTCATACAATAGACAAGAATAGTTACCTACCAAATAAACAACACATAATTCTACATATATGGAGGTCCTTACAAGAAGCTTAACTAAACATTAGAGACCTTCCAAACACAAACACAAGCACACTTCATATAATACATCCTCTGCAGAACATAGTACACATAATATGTCACACATCAGTGTCTCACCAATCAAGCCCCTAAGGCATAACACAAAAACAAACATCTTAGTCATATATGACTCAATTGTGAGACACACAGATGTCCCTGTCATCAGACTGGATAAGAAAAAGCTATGGTCAGCTGTCTGTCAGGTGTCAGGATTTGCCACATCACACACGCGTTTAGGTATCTCAGCAACAGACACTGTTATGACTCCATCATAATCTGCGTTGGTGTAAATGACTTAAGATATACCTCACTGGACTATATGAAGAGAGACATGACTGAGCTCTGAGATTGTGTGCATCAGACAGGTATGTCCCTAGCCTTAAACAGCATTTTACCTTCGCCTATGATGATACCTCAATACAAAGAAAAAATGATTGCCTTCAACAACTGGCTTAGTTTCTGGTGTCATTCAAAGGGGATCCAGTATCTGTCTGCCTGGGATGACATGGTCAACAGACCTCGATGCTTTCCAAGAGATGGTCTTCATCTATCACCCCTGGGATTTCAGTTATTGGCTAAGGCTCTTGCCATCCCCATAGTGCAATTTTAGGCAATGTGACATGAACAAAATTGCCGATGTAAAAATACCCTCTAAAAACAACCTCAAGCTTATGCTGCTAAATGCTAGGAGTCTTAACCAGAAACTGCACTCACTGGAAGCAGTCCTCACCCTGAAAGATGCTGACATTTGTGCAGTCACTGAGACCTGGTTTACAGTTGAGGACAGCACCCCAGCTATACCTGGTTACATTTCCTTCCACACATTCAGACCACAAACTGAAGGTGTGAGAACTAAATGAGGTGGTGTATTAATATTCATTAAAGATAAATATACCTCTAGCTTGGTTAAACAGCACAATTCCTTTAAATTACTTTAGGTGCAATTGACTGTAGGTAAGGCCCCTCTTCAGGTCATTGCCAGCTATAGGTCCCCCTCCAGGAATCATGACATCCACTCAGCCTACTTGTATCTATTTGAGTCAATCAAGATACTTATTTTTTTATTTTATCATTTTGTTGACCTCAAAAGTCTGACTAGGACAGAGCCTATTTTCAGTGGAGGCCTGGGGAGAAATGCTCCAGATGCATGTCTTTGGATTGTGTGAGGAAATTGGAGAATATGCAAACTCTACACAGAAGGCACCCCAGCCGAGAATCGAACCAGAGAACCTCTTGCTGTGAGCTGGCAATTTTAACAGCTGCACCACTGTGCCGCCCAACAAACAAACCAATACAACAAACAATCTGGTTTTGTGTGACTTTAATTACCTGTCCATAGACTGGGTAAATTATACATGTTCTAACTCACTTTCCCAAAGGATCCTGGACTTTAACTCCAATGCCCTGGACCAGCTGGTTGACACACCCACAAGGGGCTCAAACATCTTAGACCTGTTGTTCATGATCATGGGGGACAGCTGCACCACCCCCAGTGTGTGGCAATCTCTGGTGAGATCTGACCATAAATCAGTATCACCAGAAGTAACTGTAACACAAGACTACCCCTTAGTAACAACTAGACTAAAATACTTCTCCAAGGCCAATTGCAATTTCTTATGTAACAGCATAAATAACTTCATAGCCCCTCCCCCTACTGATGGAACAGACACCTATGCTGCGTTATATACCAATGCTTTATACAAGCACCTGTACAATTGTATTGACTCTGCTGTACATGACAGAACCAAAGCAAGATCTTCAGTGAAAAACAAACCTGCCTGGTGGACAACTGCCATTAATAGGCTATGCAATAGGAGAAAGAAATTGCTGTCTAAGAGTAGGAAGGAAAAGTCTCAAAACTGTAAACACTCCCTCCTCAACTTAAACAAGCAAATAAGACTCCTAGTGAAGTCCTCCAAAGCTAAATACAAATCCCAATTTGCTTCCCTAACTAAGGATAACCAGAAGGTGTTTTTTTTGTTTAAATCTGTAACCTCAAAGGTAAGGCCCAGATTTGTGCTGAACCCATAGTTAATAGTACTACATATATAGAACCTGTGGATATAGCAAACCTGCTGGCTGACAGGTTCAGTGAAAACTTTACTCCCCTGACCCTACCACACATACCTCAAAGCATCCCTAACACCCATCCCTCTCTTAGTATCAATGAGGAGCAGGTCTTAAATGCACTCTCTGAGGTCAAAAACACAGTCTCTATAGGACCAGACAACATCCCAGACTGTGTTCTATATCGGTTAAAACAGGAATTAACATCACCATTAAGCATACTTTTCAATCACAGCCTAAGCACTGGCTTCATCCCAGTTTAATGGAAAACAGCTACTATCACCCCTCTGTACAAAGGGGTGCATCCACGGACCTCGGAAACTAGAGACCCATTAGCCTGATCAGGCTTATGTGCAAGGCCATGGAACCAATTATCATGGACCTTATTAACAAAGATATAGGGAATCTCCAAATTCTTGACTCCGCCCAGTTTGGCTATGTCAAGGGGAGATCATGGCTGTTAAACTTGGTGAACTTCTTCGAGACAGTCACCAAAGCTCTAGATGATGGCAAAGCTGTCCATATAGCTTACCTAGACTTGGCCAAGGCCTTTAACACAATACACCATGCAGGCATCATTGATAAACTCACCCAGCTGGGAATCAACCTATATATTGTCAGGGGGTTGCAAACTGGCTCACTGATAGAACTCATAAGGTCATAATAGTGAACTCCACCTCCTCCAACAGACCTGTAACCAGTGGTAGGTATTCCACAGGCATCAGTTCTGGGACTGCTACTCTTCCAAAGCTACTTTTGTGAAGTACAGATTAAAACTAAAGGACTGTGGCAGACAAAGCTTACTGATGACTGCAAACTGGGAGCAATCATTGAAACCCCAAGTGATGTCAACATCCTGCAAGAAGGTCTTAAACAGACTAATGACTGGTACCGAAGTCATGGTCTTAAACTTAATGCAAAAAAAACATTATCATCCCCTTCAGCAAGGGTGACATTAAACTACCACATCAATAGCAACATTCTAAGCACACAGTCAGTGGTGAGAGATCTTCGCACACAGGTTGACAGCAACCTTAACTACAATCAGCATGTCTCCACAGTGGTAAGAAGGATATTTTATATTGCTCATCTCATAAGTAAGGGAATTGCCTCCAGAAAAAAAAGAGTTTATAACCCCCTTGTACTCTTTCCTCATCAGGCCAGTAATAGAATACAACTATCCCTCTGCTATGTTCCTTTCCAAACACCTGCAGAATTCTAGAGACCACAGAGGTTCTTTACAAAGAAAATGTAGGGTCTTCAAGATCTGTCTTAAGTGGACAGACTGAAATCATTGTCACTTTGTCATACAGACTGCTGAGAGGTGGCCTGTTCCTAGCATATAGAGCAATCTATGACCCCGCTTTATTGGAAATGCTGTACATCTGCAAGTCAAATGGCACACAGGTAACTCACTCAAAGGACCTTAACCTGGTATGTGACATCAACAAAACTTGCTGGAGAGACTGGCAAATGTAGATGGGTAACCAGAAATTATCCCCTGGTGTTCCACCCATGTCCCCCTTGGACAGGGGCAATAGGTGCTGATTTTAGCGCCTGCTTGAAACAAATACTCTTGGGAACATGAGTTGAACTTGGCTAGGCTTGTAAGGGGTCTGGGCCTTTTAGCCTAGTAACCTCCTATGATCAGAGAGAGCAGAACCAATTCTATAGCCGCTACTCTAAACTGAACACAGGCCCTTGCAAATGCGCTGCCTAAATACAAGCTAAGTTAAGCAATTTTCAAACAAACTGGCCAATGGAAATGCTCAATACTGAACCTTATTCCAACAATCTCCACCTGAGATGGGTCCTTTGCTACACTCTCCTGCCACAAGGGTGCAAGCTCTTAATCTAAGATGTCTGGTTTTAGTGTTCAGATAATGTCAAACATTCTAGATTCAGCAAATCTGAATCTAGCCTATGCTATAAAATACACAAGTACTAGAAAATACAAAGTTCAGGAAAAACAGTTTCAAACAGCAAACAGTTGAAACAGTGAAACAGCAAAACACCAAAATAGTTAAAATAGCTAAAATAGTTAAAAGTAAGCTGCAATTCAGTAATACACAGTTTCAAAGTGCAGTACAGTGAATAAAAATACTTATTTTTTATAGACTTCAAAGGATGCCATGAATTTCATTTGGATTCACTCCAGAAATCAGAGAGAGCACACCACTCCTAGAGCAGCTTCTGTAAACTGGCATGACTGGCTTTATCACATTAGGGTGGTAGACAGCAACAGTCATCCCTGTGCACAAGGGAAGACCATCAAGTGACCCAGGAAACTACTGACCCATAAGTCTGACTAGCCACATATGCAAGTCTATGGAAAGGATAATCTCCGGACTCTAGACCAAACACAGTTCAGCTTCATCAAGGGCAGGTCCTGCCTATGCAGTCTGGTGGACTTCTTTAAAGAGGTCACCAAGGTCATGGATGAAGGTGAGACAGTACATACTGCCTACCTTGACCTGGCTAAGGCATTTGACACAATACCCCTCTAAGGTATTATAGATAAACACACAAAAGTGGGCATAAACCTCTACCTCACTAGATGGATAGCCAAATGGCTCATGGTTAGGACACTTGCCTTTGGGGGGGTCCACATGCAAGAAGAGGCCAGTCAACAGTTAAATACCACAGGGCTTAGTGCTAGCCCCCCTCCTATTTGGAATACACTTCTCAGATGTCAAGGCAAATGCAGATGGCCTTTGGCTGACCAAGCTTGCTGATGACTGAATGCTGGGGGCAATCACTGACTTCCCAAACAATGCTGATATCCTATCTATCCTATAGAAAGGTCTGACACAGACTAATGATTGGTGTCAGAGCCATGCCCACAAACAAAATACAAAAAAGTGCATAATAATACCATTTGGGAAATCAAATAACCCTGCGGATTAAAACATTGATAGCAGCCCCCCATAAGAGTGGAATCAATGGTGAGAGATCTGGGTACTGAAACAGACAGTAATCTGAACTTTGATCACCATGTGTTCATGATGGTGAGGATATCCTTCTATATGGCTCTGCTTATAAATAAGGGCATGGCATCCAGATTTAAGGATGTCATATTACCACTGTACTTGGCCCTTATCAATCCAATAATTGTGTACAGCAGACCCCTTGACATGTACCTCACCAGGAACCTACAATAGTTGGCGTGCCCTCAGAGGGTTTCTCACCAAAAATAATACAGGGTATAACAACGTGTCATATGTGGACCAATTAAAAGCCTTATCATTGCATTCAGCTTCCTAGCAATTACAGAGGGGTATTCTATTCCTGAACTACAAGGCAGTCTCTGACCCAGTCCTCTTTTTGCAGGGCAGCGTCGGGCAGCACCGCTTAAACAGGTTTAAAGTATTCCCGGCTCCACAAAGTCTGCTCTTCACTTTTTCTCTTAGAACTGCTCTAAATCTCAAAATAAGCACTCTATTTTCATTCTAAAGCCCTGCACTTGCTCGTACAAGTAATCTCATAGGTAAACACTAATAAACTTAAGCACTTATACTCCTTTTAAGCACTTGCTCCCTATTGGTTCTTTCTGATCAGTCAATAAGTAGTTCCCTATATTATTCAGGCATGTCCAAAGGTCAGTTTCGGGTTTACTCTCCAGTCCAGCTGGTGAATCTGGGAATCTTGAGACAATGTCACAACTGCCTTATGTATACAGACCACCCTCTCCTCCTCCCAACAAGCTCAAATATATGTCAGAGATGCAACTATATAGCCAAACTGGAGGCTAAGCTTGATCAACCCAGTACTGGCACAGCCTGTCAGGAGGAGAAGGTAACCACACACACCACAAATCCAGTCTCACATAGACCTATCGCATCAGCAAACCAAACACATAAACACACAAAAACATACTCGGAGGCTCTAAATAAAAATTTGCCTAAGCAGCAGAGTCCTCCAAAGCAGACATCCAAGCAACCCCTACCACGAAACAATACCCACATAGCACATAGCTCACAAAGTCAGTGTGCCACACAGTCACAGCCCTTGAGGCTAAACAACACACCTAATACACTTGTAATAGGTGACTCTATTGTCAGACACACTGACGTCCCACTCACCAGGCTGAACAAGGAGAAGGTCACTGTAAGCTGCCTGTCGGATGCCAGGATCCGCCACATAACACAAACACTAAGGTCACTCCAAAGCAAGTACAAATATGACTCCGTCATTGTCCATGCTGGTGTGAATGACCTGAGATGTACCTCCCTGAACTACATGAAAAAAGACATAGAGGAGCTCTTTGATCATGTAGCCCAGGCCGGTATGACCCTGACCTTGAGTAGCATCTTACCCTCACCAAGAATGATGCCACAGTATAAAGACAAAATGATTAATTTTAACAATTGGCTAAAGTATTGATGTCATTCAAAGGGGATCCAGTGTCTGTCAGCCTGGGATGACATGCTCGACAAGCCACGTTGCTTCGCTAGGGACAGCTTGCACCTGTCACCCCAGGGTTTTCGAATACTGGCAAAGGCTCTTGCCTCCCCCATAGTGCCTTTTTTAGGCAAGGCTCAAAAGACTAACCCACTTCCATAGACAACACAAAGAAAAAATAAAACTAAGGGTAATGCTGCTCAATGCCAGAAGTCTAAACCTCAAGATGCACACACTCGAGACTCTCTTCAGTATGGAGAATATCAATATCTGTGCAGTAATAGAAACCTGGTTCAAGGCTCCCGAGAGCACCCCAACACTAACAGGTTATACTTCATACCATGCTTTCCAGCCCCAAAACTCGGACCGAACCATAAAAGGACAGGGAGTATCCATATTTATCAAAGATACCCATACCTCCAGGTTAGTGGCACTGCACGAAGCATCGGAGACCATCCATGTGCAACTAACAGTGGGCAAAACTGCCTTTCAGTTTGTAGCCTGCTACAGACCACCCTCCCAAACACAGGAACCTCACTCAGCTTTCCTGAGAACACTGGAGAATATGAAGGTCTCTCCAAACACCATTATATTGGGTGACTTCAACTACCCAAACATTGATTAGGAAAACTACTCAAGCCCAAACATCTTCGCCCAACGATTCCTAGAATTTATAAACTCAAATGCTATGGAACAACTGGTCACCACTCTCACAAGAGGGGAAAACATATTGGATCTGGTCATCACCAACATGGGGTCTCTATGTTCCACACCAGAGGTATACCCCTCATTGGTAAGATCAGACCATAAACTAATCTCACTGGACATCCATATTCCATCCCCACCCCTAGCCAAGGAAACCACGGTGAAGAACTTCTCAAAAGCAAACTTCACACTTCTCAAAACTGAGGTGGAATCCTTCAAAGCCTCCGGGCCAGTGGAAAATATGGCCCAAAATCCAGAATCCTTTCCAAAAGCATTCTATGGACACCTACAGGAATGCATGGAGCATGCTATCCCAAATAAAACCAAGACTCACTCCTCCAAAGGCAGGAGACCTGTCTGGTGGACCTCGGTCATAAATAAGCTATACAACAGAAGGAGAAAGCTACTACGTGATAGAGCAAAATCCCAAAAAGGGAAGGCGTCTCTAATCAGCACTAGCAAGAAACTACGATCCCTCATAAAATCATCTAAGGCCAGCTTCGAAAGAAAAATTGTACACGACACTAAAGATAATCACAAGGCCTTCTTTAGCTATGTCAGAAACCTGGGAGGCAAGTCCCAGATATGCTCTGAGTTAGTGCAAAATGACAAAAAATACACTGAACCCACAGACATTGCCAACATCCTGGCAGAAAGGTTCAGTGCAAACTTCTCCCCCCCCACCAAAAAAGCAAATGTCTATCCCAACAGAGTGTAGCCTTCCTGAGATGACAGATGCACAGATGAGAGCTGCCCTCTCCAAAGCAAAAAACACAGCATCAATGGGACCAGACGGTGTCCCGGGCCGTGTCTTACATGAGCTCCAAGAAGAACTAAACCCTCATATAAAGTCACTGCTCAATCTCAGCCTTAGTACAGGATATGTACCCAAGGAATGGCGTACAGCAACAGTGGTCCCACTCCACAAAGGTGGTGCCACAACAGACCCTGGAAACTATCGCCCTATAAGCCTGACTAGCCTGGTCTGCAAAGCTATGGAGCGTATCATCATGGAAATCATAAACAAAGACATTGGGAACCTCCAGACACTGGATCCTACCCAATTCGGCTTTGTTAAGGGCAGATCTTGCCTCTTGAACCTGGTTGACCTCTTTGAAACAGTTACCAAAACCATAGATGAAGGGAAGGTAGTCCACACAGCCTACCTGGACCTCGCAAAAGCCTTCGACACAATACCCCACTCGGGCATCATAAATAAGCTCACCAGCTTAATTATCAACCCTATGTTACAAGATGGGTTGTAAACTGGCTCAGGGATAGAACTCACATGGTCAGAATAGCAGGTGTCATGTCAGACTCTAAACCAGTTACAAGTGGCGTCCCACAAGGCTCAGTCCTGGGACCTCTCTTGTTTGGTATATATTTCTCAGAGGTACAGGCTAACATGGGAGGACTATGGCTGACCAAGTTCACAGATGACTGCAAACTGGGTGCTGTAATCGACTCTCTGGCTGACACAAGCATCCTCCAAAAGGGTCTCACAGAGACGGATAACTGGTGTCAGAGCCATGGCCTAAAGCTAAATGTCAAAAAGTACATAGTCATCTACTTTGGGAAAAACAAAGTGCCCACAAATTACCACATAGGTGGTAATCCATTAAGTACAGAAGAAATAATTAGGGACTTGGGGACCCAAGTAGATAGCAATCTCTCCTTTGACAATCGCGTTGCCAAAGTGGTTAGAAAGACCTTCTGTATAGCCCACCTTATCATGAAAGGATTCACATCTAGATCAAGAGAGGTCATTGTGACCCTCTACTCATCACTTATCAGTCCCATAATTGAATACAATGCCCCATTTGGGATGTACCTTACCCGACACCTGCAGCAACTGGAAACACCCCAAAAGTACCTCACCAAGAGGATCAAGGGGCTCAAACAGATGCCCTATGCAGCTCAGCTAAAGAAACTCCAGCTCTACTCAGTTGCGTACCACCTACTAAGAGGCGATCTGTGTCTGACGTATAAAGCCATGTCCAACCCAGAATTAATGGACATGCTTCACCTCAGGAAATCCAAATCCCTTAGAGCTACATGCTCCAGGGACCTGAACCTCAGCACAGAAATAAATTGGACATGCTGGAGGGACAGATTCATATCCCAGAGGCTCCCCTCACTCTGGAACAAAATCCCAATCCATGTTAGGCAGAGCCCCTCACTGACCCTCTTAAAGAGAAATCTTGACGAGTGGATGGGAGATAGTAAGTTTACCCCTGGGATCTCTTCTGTGTCCCTGCTTGACAGAGGCACAGTAAACTAACTTTAAAAGGGCTACCTTCTGTGACCTACTATACAGAGGCACAGTCAACTAATCTAAAAGTGTGGCGAAAGCCAAACACACTCTGGCTAGGCTTATAAATGCCCTAGGGCAGATAGCCTGGTATCAACCTATGAACCTATGAACAAGTTAAGGGGTTCCCATTTGATTACACATGTAAATACAAAGACTGATTTCATATTTATCATTTAATTGTGCAAGCTATATCTGTATCTCAACTTCTCTTGCTTTAGCTATGAATAGAAACAGGTGATTAGACTGGATTATTTTCCACACACACACACACACACACACACACACACACACACACACACAAACATATATATATATATATATATATATATATATATATATATATATATATATATATATATATATAGAGAGAGAGAGAGAGAGACATGGATATTTAGATATGTATATCGACATATTCTACATATCTCACATGTACACACTCACAGACACAGAGAAACACACATGCACACACATGCAGACGCGCAGACATACACACACACACACAAACACATACACACTTTCACCTGTCAATCTCAGAAAACTGTAACTCTGCATTTCCATTCTGTTCCTTACAATGTAACAGGAAAAAGGACATGTTTAATGTTTACATTCATTTACAGAAAAGCATGAGGAAAGAAATAAGCACTGTTGCTTAAGCCTGGTAGTACATCTCCAGCTCTTTTCTTATCCTATGGATATTTTTTATTTTCACGATAATTGGTATTCTTAATTTGAGCTGAATGAAAAATGGTAGATTAGGTAGGAATCCATTACCACTGCTATCAAAATGAGTTAGTATGCCTTATAGCTTAAAAAGCAGAGGAATTTTTCATGAGAAACCAGAGAAAGATTTTGGAGGAAGCTGTGTACAAAATGTAAATAATTAAATTTCTATCAGGAGCTAGTATCAGAAATGTATATTACTGTCACTTCCTCAACATTATTTTCTTATGGAAATTTCTTGAGTATGTAATCATCTACAAAAAATTAAATGCATCACTGTTTTCTTCACTTTATATACTTTTTGTTCATCTACTTTTTTTAGACTTAAATTATGACTGTGATTACTGTTTAAATAAGCCGTTCAGAATTCAGGTTATTTTAGCAACATATTTGCTTCATTAAATGGCAGGAAATGTAAGAAAAATTACTTGTTTATCCTGTGCTAAAATAATTGCAACTAGTGTCACACAAGATAAATTCCATTTCCTCAAGACACTAAACACAAAAGCAATAAAAAGAGAAGAAGCACTTCGATTAATTTCAGTTCCAAAAATCAATACTGTTGACATCAACTAAAAACAGTTCTTTTTCACTTAGTATTAGACCAACACAATGCAGCAAGAGGGGGAAACTTGGTTTGGGATAATATTACCTCTAATTTCTTTACATTCATAAGGGACATGATGGGATTCACAACACAGAAGGCTTAGGCCTTCGTTTTTGAAACTGTGACAGTACTTTGCTATATTTAATGAAAATGAGACTGACCACTTCTGAAGGGATATCCAAATGAGATGCTGCTTATACACAGTACAGAACTTGAATCCATACTCAGTGTGTTTATCAGATTTACACAGTTAAAAAAGTATCTGTGTCTTAATACAATTTGTTTTTCTACCACAATCTGCATTCTGAATCCACTTCATCTGGCTGTTGGTACATGACTGCAATACTATTATCAATATGATTAGATGTCCATAAAACATTTCTGAAAGCATCACAGATTCAGAAAAATAATGCCTACTTTATCAGGTCAAATGGTGCCTTTGTGCAATATCAGTTTAAAGCAAAATGATCACTGTTCAATAATGCTGTTTAAAACAAATGGTATTTCATTATTCCATTACTTTGACTGCTCAAAGTATATCTCATCTTTTACTAATCCTACTTTCGGCCTGGCCTTTATTTTTGTTTTTCATTACTGTTCTAACATTGACGTAATTTCTTTCAGTTTACTGGTGGAAATGAAACTTGCATACCAAATCACTTAAGAAAATGACTAAAAGTAATGAGTTATTGTATTATGGAGGTCACATTGCTTGGCAGAAACACAGAATCTACAGTGAACATGATCATAAGTACATTATCTGACCATGTAATGCATGTGTCTTGTACTCTACACCTGTATGAGAATGACTAAGCAAATATGCTTGTTTACTTTAACACACCTGTCCTTTTTGTTCTGTAACCTATTTTGAACCTTTTTGTTCTAACACCTGGATGACTGATGTCCATTTTAATCTAATATTTTACTACACATGACGTAAATAGTAATATTGCTTCAAAACTGTGTAGATGTCTACAGCATATTACAGTAAATGGAAGGCATCATTTTAATAGTTATTTTAATGAATGAATTTAGCAGATCCATACAGTAATGTATAGAAGGCATCCTCCTTTTAACCAGTAATACCCAAATTGAGCTGTTATCAGACAATGAACTGGAGCATTTTTTTCTATTTAATCTGCTTCACCTGCTTGATTTTCTGGCGGTTTTAAGGTGGCACTAATCGATAGTTAATGATCCACCATTGTAACAAACAAACCATTTCAGTCCTCCATCAAACAACTATATGTCAAACTTGCTTAAAAGTCCTAATTCAGATCAGATAACAAAAAACCTAACAAAATATTGTTCATATTCTGTTGACATGTGACAGGCTGGCAACAACATTTTCTTAACATAACCCTTAAAGAATGATCTTTGCGTAACAAGAATTAAATGCTGTATCTATGGTGCCTCGATTCATGTCAAAGCATATTCTTTAGAATGGTAGATATAAAACTAGAATAAAAAGTAGTGAATGTGGCATATGGTTAGATATTCCACCTAACATTACAGCTTTGTGCTTTTATCTCATCTATTTACCTTCGATGGATTGCTTCTTTCTCCTGCTCAGTAACAAGCTTCATGCTGGATTTAGTATAAATGCACACACACACTCACACACACACACACACACATATATATATATATATATATATATATATATATATATATATATACACATACACATACATGGGTCTACTTTACATCACTTCAAACCCATTTGACTTTCATTTCACTGAGACCAAATCACCTAATTTGTCAAAATACTGAAAAACCATTTGACTGAATCTCATTTTACTGACAGCTTACAACGCTAAATTTCAAAAGACTAAACCTTAAACCATAAACAGATATACTCACAACACAAATAACCTCTTTCCAGAACATACAAACTACTTAATTACCCTCTTAACAGAAACCAAACAATATAAAATCAAACTAAGTGTGGGGCTACGTTCCCCTTCTCCCCCCTAACTATATATACTAACTCCAGGATCGCTCTACAGGGAGGAGGGCATATACCTTTTACTTGCCTTACAGAATTCTACACACTGCTGCGAATGCACAAAACATCTGCCATATTATTTTAGATGCTCCCCATAAAAGTGTAAAGAGACATACCCACATTTAAAAACACTACACTACTTTTAGCATGACTATCTGTATTCTGACATTCAAGACTGTAAGTTACAGAAATTCTTATCACAAATAAGTCACAGGTGAATGGAAACCCACATCATGTCTATTGCTTACAATTCAGTGAAATGAGATTCAGTCAAATGAGTTTTCAGTTGTTGTTTGTCTTTTCGGCTTTTCCCGTTAGGGGTCTCCACAACGGAACTCTGGTCCGCTAATGATTGGCAGTAGATTTTTATAGTGCCAAGTTGCCAGCCCAACACTCAACCTTCAGCGAAGGCACACCCATTCATGCATGTCTGTCAGAGGCCACTCAACCGCGGGGAGGACATGCAGACTCCACACAGAAGGCACTTCAGCCGAGAATTGAACAGGAGTATTTTGAAAATTATGTAATTTGGTCTCAGCAAAATGAAAGTCAGTAGGTGATGTGAAGTAGACTCATATATATATATATATATATATATATATATATATATATAGGTTTATTATCAAAATCTCGAAAATTAAAAAAATACCATTTGGAACATCAAACGGCAAGGTCGAAACCCTGCATATTAGGTAAAAATGTTGAATCTGATGAACAAATTCAGCAGATTCAATATTTTCACTGAATATTGAATGATATGTCTGTAGAGGAGCTCAGATACATGTCACTCCTTCACTTCAAATCACATTTTTGCAGGGGGCCAAGCACCCTTGCACCCTCTCATGCCCCCTGCTAACTATATATTCCAAATTTCAGATTGCACTACAGTGAGGAAAGGGATGAATGCCCCAATCCGTACTGTACCACAATCTCCATTCATTACATTGAGCTCATATCAGCAAATGCACAGTGGCATGAATTATTGATAATTTAACATTTGCCAACATGGGAATTGGCCATTTACCATTCAACATTCCTGTATTTTGACTGTAAACCTAAATATATATATATATATATATATATATATATATATATATATATATAGAGAGAGAGAGAGAGAGAGAAAGAGTTCTACTGTGTATGATCGAACTACTTTAATGCTGAATTGTAAACACTGGCAAAAAGTTAGAACCTGCACAACACAGAAAACAAAAAATATCGAATGACATGATATAGAGAAATGGAGACACTTTCCTCCCCTGATATTAACACTAGCCATAACACTAGCCTCAAATTCATCTGTATACTGGCAGTGTTACAGAAAGGTTTTTATGAAATTAAGGTGTAGGGTTTAGGGATGAAGGAAGGGGCAGCATTAGGGTTAGCACCATTCCCCTACACCATCTTAGTAATGGATGCTAACCCTAATCCTAATGCTGCCCCTTTCTCTCTCTCATAATGTTTATATGTAATTTACTCATTTTATCTAGCCTTCATTTTCTTCCATACTCATTGTTTAATGAAACGCCCAGAATATATTAACAAATGAATGATACCAGTGGTAGATTGGTGCAGTGGATAGCATTGCTGTCTCACAATATGAGATTCTTTAGTTCATTTTCTCAACTGAGGTGCCTTCTGTGAAAAATATGCATGTCCTCCCCAAGTTTTTGTGGGTTTTCTCCAACATTCCAAATGCATACAGAAGGTCTCTTGTACACTAAAAATCGGCTATAGATGTGAGTGTGTGCATGCATGTGGTATGGAAGAAAACTGCAGCAGGGATAGCCATCCATTAGTGTGAACACTGATTCTAAATGATAGTTACTGTTGATGTGACACTCCAGACTCTATCTTAATACTCCCCCATACAGGCCCATATTATCTGAAGTAGAATAAATGGTAAGTCCTGCTAGAAAAAATGGATTGAAACAATGGGATACATTTTTGGGAAGTGTGGCATTGCAGGTACTTTCTTTGAGCAGTGCTTTAATATCTGTCATGATGGCTGGTAATAATGGTTGTGTACTTTCTATCTATATGGCTTCTTCACATAACTATTTAAAGACTGAAAGACTTGTGGATGAACACACCCAGGAAAACACAATGCCAGCTTGTTCCAAACTCACAGTAATACTGGCAGAGTACTTTATAATAAGGTAAATAATAAAGCATGGGACGGTATGCATAGTTTATACCAAGGGGTGTTTTGATGCATCATCCTGAAAGGGCAAGTGCTTTACAGCCTCTATGCATGTTGGAATTAATTAATTTATGTTAAAAGGGATAACCCACTTGGGCAATGAGCACATTTTCCGTAGACTCTCATGGACAAAAAGCTTTAGAGTACATATGTGTATTTAATGTTTAGTCTGAGAAACAACAATTATGTATTTAAATCCAAATAAAACAATTGTAATATTTGACCAGATTATGCTGGTACATCATGGAAGTCTTGTGTAAAAAGAGATAAGTCTAATGTTACATTAATATAATCCATCTGGGGCACTGATAGAAATATTTATATCTAATACATTCTTAATTTAAGACGGGCAATAGTAAGATAAAGAACAGAAGGTACAACAAAACTTTCTTATTCATTTTACAAAATAGGGATGTATAACAGGTCTATATTATTTATTTGACATTTGTTGACTGGGAAAAGTCTGACTGAGCTAGAGCCCTTTTTCAGTGGAGGCCTGTTGAGAAAAGCTCCATACAGCTACACAAAAAAAGTTTACAAAAACTCCCCTCGGATCCAAGACCCACTATGATCTGATGATGTCAGAGTAGAGCTATTCAGGGTAGCCACTGGAGTGGAGGAGGGAAGCTTCCTCATATCTGAAGCTGGCTCTCTCGGGTACCTAGGATCCTGGAACTCCAAAGTTGCTGGTTGGATGGGAGAAGGAGACTGAATCAGAGCAGTAGGAACCCTCATTGATCCAACTGGGGAAGGAGCCGACAATATCCCCATCTGGATCTGAGTTTTGAGAAACCTCCACATCATCCTGTCCATATCACCATCTGATAGATTATTGCAGGACCTAGAGAAAGCAACTGAAGTAGGTCTGGAGTGTCTGGACAGGGTTTGGAGCAGAATTGAGGGCAGTGTAGGGGAAACTGTCCTGATGGCAAACTCTGAGGTTCAGGTACTAATGCTCAGATCCAAGGTCCTTGGATCCGAAGTAGAAAAATTTAGTCTAGGAGAAGCAGTCATGTGAGAGGTGCCTGTCAGATGCAAACAGCTCTTTGGATCTGAAGGGACAGAAATATGTCTTGGATCTGGTAAATTTGGATCCAAGGTCTTAGCAATCTTAGCTGGAGGCTCCAAAGAAGTTCTGGAAGTCTTATGGGAGCATTTCCTCAGCTCTGAAGACTGAGTAAGGCTAGCTGAGGGGTTTTGAGCCCCTGAGGATGAGGATGAAGCAGGCAACAGACCTTTTAGAATAAGTTTATTCCTGTGGTCAGCAATGGCTCAGGGGTTCATTAATGAGAACAATACAAAAAGTATAGAGTGTAGTACTCAAGCTGGTTACACAAATGTATCAACAGAAGTAAATGTACACATAAATAAAGAGGTGTCACAGGTAGCAATCTTTTGAGAACAATACATATAATAAAGTGATGTAAACAAGTTGGTAAATTAAATTTCTTAAAGTTAGGGTGGACAAAGAGTCAGAATGCAGGTTATTTGAAGAATTTGTGGGACCAGTCAGAAGCAGAGTGAGTTAGCCAGTAGTAAAGTGGTTATAGGTAACAGTAGGAGAGGTCAGAGAGAGTAGCAGTGAGTGGTGGTGTTTGGGGTCAAAAGCTTAAACTGAGTTTTTACAGTGAAAAATCCAGTTATTTAGTAGGTATTCTTTTAGAGCTTTTTGACTTCATGAGCATGAGGTATATTTCTGATGGACAATGGTACTTTGTTCCATGCAAGGGCAAGAGTGTAGCTATAAAGATTTAGCCTATTGATCTTTTGGGCTTATATACTTCCAAGAGTTGCTGGTCAGAGCTCCTGAGGTTTCTAGAAGATGTATAAAGATAGGTGAGTGAGGAGATGTCTGGACAGGTGGAGGGCTTGTTGAGGATAGAGTGAATGATAGGGAGTTGAGAGAGTAGAAGTTGGCAGGGGAACTCTAGCCAGTTTAAAAGTTTGAGAGAGCGGCAGTGATGTGAGTTTGAGGTCAGGTTAGTAGACAACCTAGCTACTTTGTTGTAAGTAGATTCGAGCTTTTCTAGAAGGAAGACTTGTAGGTTTGTAAAGATTTGTGAGCTGTAGAAAATACTAGGGAGAAGATAGGCATAAGCAAGATAGAGTAAAGAGTCTATTGTGAGGAATTTTTTATTTCTGTAAAGTAAGCCTCATTTTTCATTTGTTTTCTTTATGCAATACTGGACATGCAGGTTGAATGTGAGTTGATCATCGATGGTGACTCCAAGAAGTCTGAAGTGTGTTTCCACATTTATGACATTGTTAAGTGAAGTAATTTGCAAGGTAGGTTTAAGATATGTGAGATTTTGAGAGAAATAGAAGCTTGGTGTTTTTGGAATTTAAGATGAGTTGGTTATTGGAGAGCCAGTTTTCAATAGAGTTAAATGAGTTTTGAGTGAGGGTGTGTAGGTCCAAGAGGATGTCAGAGGTAGAGATGATTGTGAAATCATCAGCATATTGTATGACAGAAGAATATGGACAGGCCATGTGGTGGTGATTAGTGAAGATATTAAACAATAAGGGGCTACGAATTTACCTTTGGGGAACTCCCATCTTGATGGGGAGAAAGGGAAACAGTGAGGAGAGCCATTTAACAGGTTGCTTTCTGTTGGGGAGATAGCTAGAAAACCAGGAAATGGTGGTTCTGGAATGACTGAGGTCAGAGAGTTTGAAAGGAGCATTGGGTATGAGACAGCATTGAATGCTTTGGTAATGTCTAGAAAGAGACAGGAAACAAGTTTGTTGTCATCTCTGGCTAGGGAGATTGAATGAGGGAAAGAAATGTGGCAGTAGTAATGCTGTGATTTGGATGGAAGCCATGTTTGGTGGTAGTGAATAGGTTTTCTTGGAATAAGTAGTCCACTCACCATGCTAAACAAGGAGAAGGTTACTGTCAGCTGCCTGTTGGGTGCCAGGATCCGCCACATAACCCACATACTCAGGTCACTCCACAACAAGTACAAATATGACTCTGTCATTGTCCATGTTGGTGTGAATGACCTGAGATGTACCTCCCTGGACTACATGAAAAGAGACATTTAAGAGCTCTCTGACCTTGTAGCCCATGCAGGTATGACCCTAGCCCTGAGTAGCATTCTGCCATTGCCCAAAATGATACCGCAGTACAAGGACAAATGATTGATTTCAACAAATGGCTAAGCTTCTGGTGTCATTCTATGGGGATCCAGTATTTGTCTGCTTGGGATGACATGATCGACAGACCACGATGCTTTGCCAGAGATGGCCTGCACCTGTCGCCTCTGAGATTCCAAATACTGTCTAAGGCTCTTGCCGTCCTTATAGTGCCTTTTTAGGCAAGGTTCAAATGACAAAATCACCACTGTAACAGGAACAGGCAAGCAAAAACTGAGGGTACTGCTACTCAATGCTAGAAGTCTAAATCTCAAAATGCACTCACTCAAGGTGCTCCTTAAAATGGAAAACATCAATATCTGTGCAGTGACTGAGACCTGGTTCAAGGATACAGACAGCACCCCTGCACTACCAGGCTATAACTCACCCCACACTTTTCAGCCATCTAACCTGGACCAAAACACCAAAGGCGGAGGTGTGTCCATATTCATTAAGGATATCCACACCTCCAGGCAAGTTGCTCAGCATAATGCATCCGAGATTATCCAAGTGCAACTAACTCTGGGCAAAACTGCAATCCAAATTGTAGCTTGCTACAGATACTCCACCATGCCCCAGGATTCCCACTCCTCTTTTCTTGATGTACTGGAAAATATTAATGATCAACCAAACACCCTAATAATGGGTGACTTCAACTAGCCCACCATTAACTGGGAAACTACTCATGTACCAACTCCTTAGCACAACACCTTCTGGAATTCATAAACTCCAATGCCCTAGATCAACTTATACACATTCCCCACCAGGGGCAACAATATCCTAGACCTAGTCTTTACCAACATAAGTGACCTGTGTTCCACACCTGAGGTCAACTCCTCGTTGGTCTGATCTGATCATAAGCTAATCACCCTTGATATCCACATCCCGCCCCCACACCCCATTAAGGAAAGCACTGTAAAAAAAGATTTCCAAAGCCAACTTCATGCTTCTTAAGACAGAAGTGGTGAACTTCATGACACCCATGAAGATGGACAATACAGTTGCAACTGCTGAATCCTACACAAATGCACTCTATAAGCACTTACACAAGTGCATGAATCGTGCTATCCCAAACAGAACCAAGATGCTATCCTCCAAAAAAAGGAAGCCAATCTGGTGGTCCCCTGCCAGAAACAAACTGTAAAACAGAAGGAAGAAACTGTTGCAAAAGAGAGTAAAATCCCATGAGTGGAGGAGCTCCCTGGTCAGCCTCAGTAAGAAGCTGAGATCCCTTCTAAGATCCTCCAAAGCTAGCTACGAAAACAAAATCACCACTAATTCTAAGGACAACCATAAAGCATTCTATAGCTATGTCAAGAATCTCGATGGCAACACCCAGATCTGCTCTGAGTTACAGCACAATGGCACGAAAATTACTGAATCAACTGATATTGACAACATCCTGGCAGATAGGTTCAGTGCTAACTTTACCCCCCTACCCCCTACATGGCCCATATTTATACAATAAGAATGCAGAGTCCCTGTAATCACAACTACACAGGTAAAAGCTGCACTCTCTAAAGCCAAAAACACAGCATCCATGGGACCGGACAACATCCCAGGCTGCATTTTACATGAACGTCAGAATGAACTGGCTACCCACCTAAGCACCATGTTCAATAATAGCCTCGCACCAGGCTTTTTGCCCACTGAATGGTGCACAGCAACAGTTATCCCACTCCACAAAGGGGGAGCCACCACTGATCCCGGGAACTATCGCCCTATTAGCCTGATGAGCCTGGTCTGCAAGGCCATGGAACGTATCATCATGGAACTCATAAACAAAGACATTAGTAACCTCCAAACTCTGGATCCCACCCAGTTTGGATTTGTGAAAGGCAGATCATGCCTCCTGAACCTGATTGACTTCTTTGAGGCAGTCACCAAAGCCGTAGATGAGGGTAAGGTGGTTCACACAGCCTATCTTGACTTCGCCAAGGCTTTCGACACCATCCCCCATTCTAGAATTATAGCTAAACTCACTAAACTAGGTATAAATCCCTACATCACATGATGGTTTGCCAACTGGCTCACTGACAGAATCCACACTGTAAAAGTTGCAGACTCCAAATCTGACCTCAAACCAGTGACAAGTGGAGTACCACAGGGTTCAGTCCTGGGACCTCTCCTGTTTGGTATCTACTTCTCTGAAGTACAGGCTAACACAGAAGGCCTCTGGCTAATGAAGTTTGCAGATAAATGCAAACTAGGAGCCATGAACAAGTCTCCAAATGATGTGGACATCCTACAGAAGGTCCTCGCTGAGACAAATGCCTGGTGTCAGAACCATGGCCTCAAGCTCAACGCCAAAAAGTGCAGTGTCATCCCCTTTGGTAAAAACTCTGTACCTATGAACTACAACATAGGCAGCAATCTACTTAACACCGAATGTGTGATAAGAGACCTTGGGACCCAGGTGGACAGTAGTCTCTCCTCTGATAGTCACATCGCCACAGTAGTCAGGAAGTCCTTCTATGTGGCACACCTCATCATAAAAGGTATCTCATCCAGGAAAAAAGAGGTAATTGTTCCCCTCTACTTGACACTCATTAAACCCATTATATAGTACAATGCCCCTTTTGGAATGTACCTCACAAGACATCTGCAGCAGCTGGAAAGGCCACAGAAGTACCTCACAAAGAGGATTACTGGCCTCAAACAAATGCCCTACACTGACTGTCTCAAAAAAACTCCAGCTTTACTCCATAGCACATCGCCTACTCTGAGGTGATCTCTGACTAACATATAAAGCTATGTCAAACCCACAGCTGTTGGACATGCTACACCTAAAGAAATCCCAATCCCTCCGAGCTACATGGTCTAGGCACCTAAACCTTGTCACCACAATAAACAGGACATGTTGGAGGGATAGATTCCTGTCCCAGAGACTTCCCATACTCTGGAACAGGTTATCCATCTATGTCAAGCAAAGTTCTTCATTAGCACTCTTCAAGAAAAATCTTGATGAGTGGATGGGGAATAGGAAATACAACCCGGGAATCACTTCTGTGGCTTTGCTCGACAGTGACATAGGAAAATAACTTTCTTGGGTGGCGTAAGCCAGGGAACCTTGTTGGCTAGGCTTATATAGGCCCTTGGGCCAATAGCCTAGTATCTGCCTATGAACCTATGAGTTGATATTGTCCACATTATTTGAGTATTTTGGAGATGGGGGGCATTATTGCTGTGGGCCAGTAGTTAGAGAGTTCCATGGAGTTGCCTCCCTTGTGGATAAGATGTATGGTTAAAAAAAACATTTTCAAGAGTGAGTGTATAGTAGATTTGCATATAGAGTGGTTTATAAGAATGGAAATAGGGTAGGCTATGGAGTTAGCAGCTAGCTTAAGGAAGAGTGAAGGTAGGTTCTCTACAGATTGAGAGCATCATTTAAGCTAATGTAGGAGGTTTTTATGTAGCTATTGGGAACAGGTTTCAGATAGAAGGAGTTGTTGTTAGAGGTAGTGAGGGGATCAGTGAGGTTAGAGGAGTTAGAAGTCTGCATGAGTTTACAGATAGAGTCAATGAAGTAGGAGTTAAATATGGTGGTAGTTTCCAGAGGGGTGCTATTGGGACAGGGGTTAAGTGTTGTGGGATTGTCTGGGTGCAGGATTTAATTGATAGAGTTCTAGAATTCTTTGGGATTACTAAGATGGGTTGTTTGGGATTTTAGGTAAAACCTTTTCTTGTCATTGTTGACTTCTGTTTTGGTAAGGTTACAGAGTCTTTATAGGTTTGGTGATGGATGAGGAATTTTGTCTTAATCCAGATTTTCTAGTCATTGTCTCTTTTCTGCATGAGAAAGTGAGAGGAGTGGGATAACCAGGGAGAGCAGAAAGAATTAACTCTAATTTTCTGGAGAGGAGCAAGACAGTAGAGTATGTTTCAGAAAATGTTTTTAAATTTACTGTACTGCATCATCCAGAGGTAGGTACGTTAAAAAGACTTTAAATCCAGATGGCTTGGATGCCTATTGTAACTGGAAAGTACTTATTTAATGAATTGATGATATAATTAACTGATTTATTGATGTAATTGATTGTATATGTAGGGTGTATTTAGTATGTTAATTTATTCCATTGAAGGCAGTGAATGCCGAGGCGCTAGAATGTATTATATCTATTTTTTTGCAGTGGACTGGACCATTGTATTTAATGTTAGAAAGACCAGTTTAATATGTCAGGGTGGAAGTTAGAGAGGCTATGGCAGTCTTTGAATTTATGTGAATTTGACTGGTGAAGAGTGAATCTTTGTATACAGATAAGACAATGGTCGTGAATGGAGTCAAGTAAAGACTTTGAATGGTGGTACAGATCAGGATTTGAAACTAGAATCCAATCTATAATAGAGTTATAGTGTTGGTTGGTTTGTTGAAGTGGGTTGGGGTGATGATGAGCTGTGAGAAGCTGTGTGTGAAGGTTGATGCTAGAATTGGGGGAAGTTGGAGGTCAGGGATACACAATTTATGTAGACATCATCTAGCAGAGTAGATTCATTCATATATAGAGTGTGAACCAGGAGAGAATGAGCTCTAATTTAGGAATATTGTCACCATATATATTGCAGCTATAGTTAGCGCTTTGTAATTGTTAAGTCTGCAGCTCATATTTAAGGGCTCAGCAGGGTGAAACAAAGTGGGTGGGTTGTCTATAGGATACAGGTTGAGGTGCTCAGAGTATATTATGGCAACTTCTCCCCCTTTCTTATTAGGTCCGTTGAGGTGAAGGATGTTGTAGCCAAAGGGAAGAAATTCTTTGTCTAACATGTGAGGTTTGAACCAAGTTTTTGTGAGAGCTTCTATACCAGGAGACTATTTGTCCATCAATGAACAGATTCACTAATTTTGTAAGAATGCTGCGAATATTTAGAGAGAAGAAAGTCTGATACTTGGAGAGAGAGTTTGGGTAATGGGTGATGAGAGGTAGGTTTAGTGGGTTTGTTAGTAGAAGCAAGGTTGCAGTACATCATTAAACAATACCTTTTAACGCTTCTGCTATTGTCAGTTTCACAAATAAGGTCTGTAAATAAAAAAATAACATATTTACAATCAAGTCAATTGAGAAAACATGTAGAAAAAACATCCAGATCACCAAAAAAAAGAAATTGTGTCTTACCATAACGTTCCATCTGTGTTGTAGATCTTTGTTCATTCATTACTATTAGGACTTTGGTTCCATCCTCGGAATTGATATGACTGTATCCAAGCTCACACCAGCCAAAAACGCTCAGCTATGACCTACCCATAATGTCCCTTTCCTAGTTACTCCAGATTGAGTTTGCCCGCCCCTATATAATAGATGTTGTAATAGAAAAATAGTAAAAGGCTCTGCCTGAGCAAATACCCTAACCAGGAGCTCCTAAAGTCCACCAGGAGTCCAGGCAGGGGGAAGGAGGGTGGAAAGTAATTAAGGAACAAAGATCTACAATACAGATGGAACGTTATGGTAAGACATAACTTCTTTATCTGATGTTGTAAATCTTTGTTCATTAATTACTATTAGGACCAAGTCCCCAGCTACTTGAGTCCTGGGTGGCCCTAAGGAAGGATATTCCTGAGCACCACAGAACCAAAAGATGCTCGTCCCCTGGAGACCAAATCCAATTTGTAATGAGAGATAAAGGTATGAGGTCTTGCCCAAGTGGCTGCTGCGTAGATGTCATCCATAGAGGCTCTGGAATTAAATGCTACAGAAATAGCCATAGATCTGGTAGAATGAGCCTTTATTCTGGAAGGTAAGGATAACTTATTCTGTTGGTAGATAAAGTTAACGACGTTTCTAAGCCAAAAGGATAAAGTCACTTTGAAAACAGGTTTACCCAATCTGGGTCCTGCAAAGGCCACAAACAATTGATCTGTTTTCCTGAAAGAGTCAGTCTTGTCCAAATAACAAAGCTGCCAATGCACATGAAAGGTGTGCAAAAGATACTCCCCTCTATTAGAATGCTGAGGGAAGAAAACCAGCAGGTCAATAGATTGGTTAATGGAAAATCCAGAAATGACCTTGGGCAAGAAAGAAGGGTCAGTACGAAGAGACACCCTATCCGTGTGGAAGATCAAGTAAGGTCTCTTGAGACTCAAGGCCTGCAGCTCAGATGCTCTTCTCACTGAGGTAAGTGCTAGAAGTAAGGTCTACCATGACAAAAATTTTAAATCACATGAATCAAAGGGCTCAAAAGAAGGACCTGTGAGAGATTGAAGTACCAAAGTCAAGTCCCAGGGTTCTAAGAGAAGCTTGACCAGAGGTTTAACATGTAATACTCCTTTCAAAACTGTCTTGCTTAGATGATGTAACATAATCAAAGAATTATCAAGTCCATTATGAAAATTGGCGATAGCTGCTAAATGTACAGTGATCATCGATGCTGAGGCTCCTGCATGTAAAAGAGTAGTCAGGTATTGTAGGATCTTTTGAATAGGCATAGAAAAAGGGTCTAAGTTTTGATCTTTGGCCCAGATAGACAACCTAGTCCATTTACTAGAATAACATTTCCTGGTGGAAGGTTTGTGTGGACCCAGAAGAATTTCACGAACAAGTGATGGGATTGTCAGGCTGCCTGGCAATCACTGGAAGTGAAGGAACCAAGCTGTGAGCTTGAGACTGTGGAGGTTCGGATGAATCAGTCCCTGAGAATGAGATAACAGGTCTTAGAAATTATCCAGGATCCATGAGCTGTGAATCAGATGAGGCCATAGAAACCAGACTTGATGGGGCCAGTAAGGGGCAATAAGGATCACTTTGCTTTTCAACCTCTGAGCTTTCTGGAGAAATTTTGGAATGAGGGGAAATGGGAGAAAGGCATGCAGAAGACCTGGGGGCCAATCGTGCATTAAAGCATCCCTCAGGGATTCCCCCTGAGGGGAGATCAGGGCAAAGTAGCGTCTGCATTTGTAGTTTAGGGGGGAAGCAAACAGATCACAGCAAGGCTTGCCCCAGCATTGGAAGATCTGATTCACTGTTACAGGGTTGAGGGACCACTAGTGAGACATCAGGATGTTCCTGCTCACATTATCAGCAATAAGGTTGGAACTCCCGGAATGTGCATTGCTATAAGAAAGCAGTTGGAAGCTATCACCAAGTGCCAAATCCTCATGGCTTCCTGACACAGGGGGTAAGACCTGGTTCTGCCTTGCTTGTTGATATACCAGACGACTGACATGTTGTCTGACTGAATTGCAATGGTCCCAGAGGGTAGGGATGCATGGAATGCTTGCAACGCTAAGAGAACTGCCCTCAGTTCCAGGACATTTATGTGCAAATTGGCCTCCATGGGGGACCAGGTGCCTTGGACTGTCTTTCTCAGGAAATGCCCCCCCACCCTAACAGGGAAGCATCTGTGGTCACCATGGCTGTGAGCTGGGGAAGGCAGAGAGGTCGACACCAAAGATTCGTTTGTGGTTTCATCCACCATAGCATTTCTTCCTTACAACGAATTGTAAGACGTATCATGTGGTTGAGTGGGTGAGTTAGAAATGACCATTGTGTGGTAAGGAACCACTGCAGGATTCTCATGTGCAGCCTCACCAGTGGTACTAACATAATGGCAGCCACCATGGAGCCTAAGAGTTGCAATACAAGACATGCTGGTACATAGGTATGAAGAAGAAGGTCTTGGATTTGGTGTCTTATTTTCAAAAGCCTGTGAGGGGGGAAAGAAGCTTGAAAGGATGTTGTGTCAAAAATGCTCCAATAAATTCCAGTGTCTTCATTGGGGACATTTGAGATTTGTCCTTGTTTATTGTAATCCCCAAGCAGAGAGCGAGACTTTGAGTGCAAGAGAGAATGCAAACTAAGAGATTCCTGGTCTAAATACGGAAATACCTGGAATCTTTGTAATCGAAGATGAGCTACCACAACTGCTATACATTTGGTAAACACTTGGGGGGCTGTCAAGAGACCGAATGGCAGTGCCCTGAAATGGTAGTGATTGGCTCCCAGTCGGAAGCAGAGAAACCTCCGGGAGTGGTGATCCATCTTTATGTGGTAGTACATGTCCTGGAGGTCTATAGAGCACATCCAGTTGTCCCTCCCTAGGAAGGGAAGAATGGACTGTAACATGACCATCCGGAATTTTTGAGGTTTGATAAATTTGTTCAATAGGCTTTGATCCAGGATTAGTCTCCAGTCCCCTGTCTTTTTTGGCACTAAAAAGAACCGCGAGTAAAATCTGGATCCTGTCTGGTCTGGTGGGACTAGTTGGATGACTCTTTTTCTTAGCAGCTTTTCTATTTCTAAGGCTGTTGATTCGCTCTGATTGGGAGGTACATTGGGGATTCGTTTGATGGATCTGGGAATTAAATTGAATGGTATTTGGTAGCCTCTGGATATTATTCTCTGCACCCAAACATCGGTAGTAATAAGATGCCAGGCTGGTAGGTGTAGAGAAAAAGACCCCCGAACTGCTTCCAAAGGAAAGCAATCAGGCCACTGCTCAGGAGCGCTGATAGGGTCTGCCAGAGAAAGAATCTCTAGTGCCCTGGTTACATGGATCCCCTCTACCCAGAAAGGGTTGTCTTCCATATGAGTTGCTCCCTCTGCCCTCGGGGGATTGTTCACCACGAGTGTCATGAAAAGATCCTTGGGATTTCTTGAACCACATTTTTCCTCCCTTCTGGTTCCTGGAGTAGGACATCTGAGGGTTGGAAAAGTGTATGCCCACAGCAGATAAGGTCTTTCCGTCTTTCTCACTAAGTGCAAGTGTGTCTCATACTTTTGGTCCATAAAGTGCAGATTCGTCGATAGGTGCATTGATGAAGGAAGATTTAAAGGGGTCTGTGGTTTCATCGACAGGTGCATTGACAAAGGAAGATTTAAAGGGGTCTGCAAAGTCACACAACTACATCCAAGCATTACTTCTCATGACAATACCTGATGCTGCAGCTCAAGCTGTCCCCTCGGTGGTGTGAGATATCAAATGCATCAAGGAGGTTGAGATGGATTCAAGGGTAGCTAGCTGTGAGGCAACAGTGTCATGCACCTCATCAGGCAGTACCAAAGAGGAAGACATTTCACAAATTTGGTCTCTTTGGAGGCGAGTAAAGTGTGCCAGATAGTTCAGTGACTGAATGACGAAGGTTGCTGTAGCATAGGTCCACTTCCCTAGTCTGTCCATGATCCAGGACTCCCTGTTCAGAGGATGAACAGTGGAACTATCTTCTGCCAGTTCTCTCTTGGTATCCGCCGCCATGACCATAGAATCAACTGCTTGGACCAGTGGGGATGGTCTTCCGGTGCAGATAAAACTTTGTTAGGGGACAGGTTCTACATTGTCCAGGGTCTTCCAGGCATGCTGCACAATTAGCTTAACAAGATCATCTGCCAGTGGGGTTACCCAGGAAGTAAATGGCCGAGCACAGAAGGCCTGCAAGAACACTGATTCCTCAGAAGAAGAGTTAGAGGACTTCCAGTCTCCCCGCTGCTTGAGGATTTCAAGAATGTCTCTGAATGAGACATCATCTGTGGGAGACCATGGGGACCCTTCCCCCTCATCACAATCATTGTCTTTGGTGATAGATTCCTCCAGGGAATCAAGGTGCTTCCTCTTGCACAGTTTCTTCCAGGGTGGCACCCCAGTGAGATCTTCTGAGGAGGACTCCGGAGAGAAGGTTCCCTTCAAAGGGGGGGTCTTGTGACTCCCATGCCCGGGGTCCTGAAATAGAGGGTTGGCAGAGGTGCATGCTGGGGGAGTTCTGATACTAATGTCATTGGTGCTGACTGTGAGCCTGTGGAGTCAAGGACCCTCTCCATCACCTGGACAGCAGGCCCACCCAAGGAGGGATGGGAGCCCGGAACTGGGAAGAACAACCTTGGAGCTGGAGTCACACCCCACCCTGAGGAGCCCACCTCCAGGTGAGGAGCTCCGAGAGGACTGGAACCCATCGGAGCAGTGGACATAGATGGTGCCAGCAAGAAAATTGGTGCTGGTCTATGTACCAAGGTATGGTTGGTCCAAGCACTGCTCCAAGAGAGCATCGGCTCCACTGGAGCCCATGCAGCAATGGTGGTCGGTGCCGACAGGGGAAAATCTGCTGTTGGAGCTGAGACAGTATGCACCGGAGTAGACATTGGTACCGAGATCTCTAGGATCTGGGTAGAGACTGGATGAGGATAAACAGGGGAAGGTGTAGTAAAAGATTCCAAGCCAAGAGGGACAGAAGGTCTAGCTGGAATGGGCAATCCCCTAGCTGCCAGAAACTGGTCCACAACCTGCACTAGATCTAATTCAGAAAAAGTCCTAGTGGATCTAAAGGAGGCTGCTGAAGGAGAATCAGGTCTTTCTAGAAAAGGGCTAAACCTCTGCCCCAAAAAAGGGTCGTATGTTGGAGAGTATCTTGTCCTTGGAAGATATTCAAGTTTTGGAGCTGATCGAGCTGAAGAAACTGTCAGCACCATGAGCGGGGATGGTGCCAAAGCAGGTACAGTCATCAGAGCCAATGTCAGATCCAAGGATGGCACCAAAGTCAGTGGTGCCAAGGTTGGAACTGAAATAGGGGTGAATATCATGGACAGCACTGAGGGAGAAGATACAGAGCCTGGTGCCAAAGAGGTCTGCGCCGAGGATGCCGGCGAAGCACGGATCCGACTTGGTTCCATAGCTGACAGAGATGCAGAAACCGAGTGACTCTGTTTTTCCTTATGTTTTTTGGTCTTTGGAGGGGGTGAGACCTCTGACCCAGATAGAGCCTCCGAAAAAGGTTTCTTGATTAAACCTTTTAAAATAAGTTTATTTTTATGTTCTGCTAGTGTACGATTACTAAAACTAGCACAAATGTCACAGTCAGCTTTAATGTGATCCACACCCAAACAGTAGACACAGTTAGGCATCTTACGCTCACACTTGTCACACTGTTTAAACCCCAACTTAGCTTTGTCTGACATAGTAAGGCAACAAGGCTATCATATAAAAAAAGCAAAATAAGGGAAAGAAAAAGGTGAGAGAATACCAACAGTGGTATTTAAAAAATACCACAAGTGGTAAGGAAGGACCTGTCAAAGGCAGGAGAGAGGGACAGTACCAATAATGGAAGAAATTAAATTAGCAAGGTAAAGGGTAGGGAATAGAATTAGGTTATAGGTGAGAAAGGTTAAATTGACTAAAACTTTTTTAATTTTGAAGAGAAACTATCTTTAAAATTACAATTTTCTACTTAGCTTTGGGAGAGATGGCTAGCACATCTGACTAGGAATGTGGCAAATGAGATCTGGAGTAACTAGGAGAGGCCATTATAGGTAGGTCTTAGCAGAGAGTTTTTGGCTGCCGTGAGCTTGGAAACAGCTGTATCGGTTCAGAGGATGGAACTGAAGTCCTAATAGTAATTAATGAACAAAGATTTACAACATCAGATCTACAGTTGCAGCATTCTGAATGTCTTGCTTGAGTTTAAAGGTCACCACTGATTTCCTGGTTCTGTTCGTACCCAAACACGACAATATCGCAAGAACGGAGATAATAAGGCAGCTCTCATGAGTCTTGGTACTGTTCTAGGGTGAGCTTTTTAAAATCATCAAGAGGGAAAAGGCTGAAACAAACAATTTAGTGTGGAAAAGTCTCAAGCTATTTTTTTCTTGAAGCAAGCTAGTTTTTTCTTGAAGGGCCATATCTCAGTGGGACCATCAGCAGATTAATCAAATACAAACCAAAGTCGTTACCTGTAAAAAGAACTACAACCTCTTATATTGATCATGTCTGTCCCCTAATATTATATAATTTCTTAGTGCAGTGACAACTGCTAATATGAAAATCAAAAGGGCATAGACAGACATTTACTCATGACAACAAACAAGCAAAAAAAAAAAAAACAACGCACATAACAAATACAATAATACACGCATAAACAAATGTACATACAAATGAAGCCATAGCCACATCCACAGCCATAATTCAACTATAATCATATCACTAATAAATATCCATATGAAATATGCCACCCCACCATGTATATACAAGAAGGTAATTTACAAAGTTATGATACTTCTGTCCCTGCAATCATTACCAAGGCACAATAATAGTAAGCTATATTCAATGTAATTACTTGCATATTAATACCAGAAAACAGAAAAAGACAAGTAGAGAAGGAGAAAAGAGAAACAGAAAGGAAAGAAAAAAGAAAGGCACAGCAATGAATGCATTTACCTTGTTAATCATCATCATCATCATCATCATCTTTCAGCTTTTCCTGTTAGGGTCGCCACAGCGGATCATCTCTTTCCATTTCTTCCTATCATCTGCATCTTGCTCTGTCACACCAACTGCCTGCATGTCCTCTCTCACCACGTCCATAAACCTTATCTTAGGCCTTCCTCTTTTCCTGTTACCTGGTAGCTTCATCCTTAGCATCTTTTTGCCAATATACTCCACATCCCTTCTCAGCACATGTCCAAACCAATGTAATCTTGCCTATCTGGCTTTGTCTCCAAACCTTCCAACCTGGGCTGACCCTCTAATATACTTATTCCTAATCCTGCCCATCCTCGTCACACCCAGTGCAAATCTTAACATCTTCAGCTCTGCCACATCCAGCTCTGACTCCTGCCTTTTTGTCAATGCCACTGTCTCCAACCCATATAACATAGCTGGTCTCACTACCCTCTTGTAGACCTTCCCTTTCACTCTTACTGGTACCCGTCTGTCACAAATCACTCCTGACACTCTTCTCCACCCATTCCACCCTGCCTGTACTCTCTTCTTCACCTCTCTTCCACATTTACCATTACTCTGAACTGTTGATCCCAAGTACTTAAACTCATCCACCTTTACCAACTCTACTCCCTGCATCCTCACCATTCCTCTACCCTCCCTCTCATTTACACACATATATTCTGTCTTAGCCCTGCTAACCTTCATTCCTCTGCCCTCTACAGCATATCTCCACCTCTCCAGAGTCTCCTCAACCTGATTCCTACTCTCACTACAGATCACAATGTCATCTGCAAACATCATAGTCCACGGGGCCTCCTGTCTGTTCTCATCTGTCAACCTGTCCATCACCACAGCAAATAAGAAAGGACTCAGAGCTGATCCTTGATGTAGTCCCACCTCCACCTTAAACGGATCTGTCACTCCCACTGCAGTCCTCACCACTGTCACACTACCCTCGTACATATCCTGTACCACTCTTACATACTTCTCTGCCACTCCCGACTTCCTCATACAATACCACAACTCTTCTCTAGGCACCCTGTCATATGCTTTCTCCAAGTCTACAAAGACACAATGCAACTCCTTCTGATCTTCTCTGTATTTCTCCAATAACACTCTCAGAGCAAACATTGCATCTGTAGTGTTCCTGCTTGGCATGAAACCATACTGCTGATCACTAATCATCACCTCCCTTCTTAACCTAGCTTCTACTACTCTTTCCCATAACTTCAAGCTGTGACTGATCAATTTTATCCCTCTGTTGTTACTGCAGCTCTGCACATCACCCTTATTCTTAAAGATAGGTACAAAAACACTTTTTTTCCACTTCTCAGGCATCCTCTGACTTTCCAAAATTTCATTAAACAATCTAGTTAAAAATTCCACTGCCATTTCTCCTAAGCACCTCCATGCTTCCTTGTTAATGTGTCCCATAAATAAAAAAGCTGGGGAATAAAGTACTCAGTATCAAAAGAAATAAACACTTAGGAGTAGTATTTATTTATCTCTCAGTTTTTATTTGCTCCTTCTTTGACAGACCGTCTATTCTTTCTTGCATGTCTCTTTAAATTTTGTGTAGACCATTCTGTTTCTTCAGTATCTGTTAATAAGTTTTTCTTTTGAACAAAGTCCAAGGCATGAAGGGAGTTAAAGACCTTTTCCCTATCAGACAGATACATTTTTATTTTAGACAGAAATAATACTTGTGCTTTAATGTTAGACTTTTCAAGAGACTTGTTTTAAAGGAGCACATTATTTTCTTTTGAAGATGACAGGAGATATGTAATCATTATCAAAACAAATGTTCTTCCCATTTATTTTGACATGAGGATTTGATCAAGCAGATTTTAACAACAAATCTTTGTCATGAGTGGATAAAATTCTAACTATTATAGATCTGGGAGTGGAAAAATTATTAATAGATGAGGTTTTAGACAAGGACCATTGGGCTCTTTCAATTCCAAATCAAAGATATTCAGGCAAATTTAAAGCTTTTGGAAACCAGTTGTTTAAAAACTGCACCATGTTATTTCCTTCCTCTTTTTCTTCTTTTTCAGGCACCCCATAAATTCTTATATTATTCCTCCTTTACCTACTTTCCAAATCAACCACTTTCTCCAAAAGTAAGGTATTCTACTTAAGTAAGAATTCATTATGATTTTCACATTCAGACATCCTACCATCAATATCATTCACAGTTTCTTCAATGGAGGAAATTTGATCAGAAAGTTTTTTAATTACCTTATTAAGTTAGTCCAGTTGTTTCTTGCTGTCCTGTTTTATGTTATCAATTTCATGTTCTAGCTCATCCATTTTGATTGAAAGTTACTGTATATTTGTAAAGATAGATTGTAATTCCTTTTTCATCGCACTCTTCTGATGTGCATTTTTTTAAGTTACTCATGACTGTACTTTTGACAGAAATAATAAAGAAAAAAACACACACCAAAATTACTTTTCCTTGAAAAATAACACAAATGATGATAATCTACCTCTATAAGTAAAATTAGACTTATTTCTTTACAAAAAGAGTATCATTTCCTGTCAGAATAATAAAAAAAAGGCAGAGCTAAAATTCAGATCTGTTAGCTGTTTGGAATCTTGGCCATGCCCCCAATCACCCCTAGTTTTTGATAAGTTTTTCTTATGCAATACTGTGCATGTAGCTTGAATGTAAGATTATCATCCACTATCACCCATAATAATTAGCTATGAGAGTTGACTCCAATGGTTTTATTATCAAGAGAGAGGACTTTAATTTTTTTTTTTATGAGACAGAGATTTGGGGGGGAAAGTAACAGTTTGGTCTTTTTTGGGTTTAGCATGAGTTGTAAGTTATGAAGCCATGTTTCAGTGTCTGTTAAATCTTCCTGAGTAATTCTTTGGAGGTGTACCATGTTGTCAGATGTGCAAATTATAGTGGAATCATCTGTGCATTGTATTAAGTGGCCTGTTGTGTGGATGTATAGAGAGTGTTGGTAAAAATGTTAAAGAGGAATGGAGTGAACCAAGGATAGAGACTTGTGGTACACAAGTAATGACTGGGAGATAAGGATAGAGTGTGGAGAGCAATTTACTGACTGATACATATTAGACAGATAGCTATTAAAACACACAAGGGTGGGCTGACAGATTTAATGAGGACATTTGAAGTAAAAGTTTGCTGTGATAAACTGTGTCAAAAGCTTTAGACAAGTCTACAAATAAGGAAGAGACTGGTTTGCCATTATCTCTAGCTTTATTGACAGCATCTATATAGGTTAGAAGGGCAGTGCTAGTACTATGGGAAGTATGGAAGTCATGTTGTATAGGGTGATAGGAGTTTTTCCTGCAGGAGATAGTCTAGAAATTGTTTTTGAATACATTTTTCAAGTATTTTGGTGAGGGGAGATAAGATTGCTATAGGTCTAAATTTCTTAAAGTTTGTTAAATTTCCTCCTTTGTGCAGGGGGATTATGTGTGACTTTTTCCAGAGAAAGGGAACATGTGATTCCTGGAGTCACCAATTTATAAGGTTTGAGACAGGATAGGCAATGCTATTGGCTGATATTTTTAGGTATTCACTTGGAAGGTTATCAGCTGAAGAAGAGCACAGTTTAAGTTTAAGAGTAGTTTTATATAGGATGTGAGGACAGGTTTGAAGGTGAAAGAGGATGTGGTGATATGTGGCTGTTGGGCAGGATTGGAATTAGATGCAAGGAATACTTGGTTAGACATGCCATAATATCTATAAAACTGTTTTTTTTCCTCCTTTTAGGTTAGGACTGTTACTGCTTACAAATTAATTGTTTGGCTTGCTAGTGTGGAGATACCAAGGAATCGCCATTCAGTTTACGATTCTGAGCTACTGCATATAGGAAGAAGTCATCCTTGGGGCTTGCTTTTGCTGTTGCTGCTCTGACTGCTGCCTTTGCTTGAGCTGTCTGCTGTTGCTGCTGTACACTGCCATCCACCATTCTGGAGTCTCAAGACTCCTGCCAGCCAAAGGAGAAAGGTTGTGGATTTTTTTTTTTAATACACTTTGCACAGAAGCAATCACTGTGGTGGTGGTGCTGCGGTAGCATAGTCGCTTCACAGTAAGACGTTGTCCTGTTCGATTCTCAGCTAAAGCGTCTTCTGTGTGGAGACATGCGTGAATGGGCGTACCTTCGTTGAAGGTTGTGCGTCAGGGCTGGTAAATCGGTAAGTAAAAATCTACTGCCAATCATTAGCGGACCGGAGTTCCGCTGTGGCGACCCATAACAGGGAAAATCCGAAAGATACAACAACAACTTTGCACAGAGGCAATCACTGTACTGGAAGGTAAGTGATGAAACTCTGTAGTCTGTTCTTTACCAAATATATTGTTTTCTGCAGGCAGGCAATTGAAGGGTTGAAGTGATGAGTTTTAGACATTATATCCTTTAAAAATATATTGTATTCTAGCAGTGTTTGGTTTTGGGTCTGTTTCCATTTTTCTTTTGCTAAGAGGTTTGTCCATACTTTTGGCACATAAAATAATCTGCTCATCATAGATGTGTAGAGGCAAATAACTATGGCATACATTTGAGTCTGAGACTTCATATTCTTCAGAAAATACATGCTAACACAAATTATGTTATTTTAGCAACTTTCTAAGTTTATAAGAGCAATATTTAAATTTGCCCTCCATTATTTTAAGCTTTGTTCAAACTTTTTGTGTTAAGAGGTTAAGATATCTTTGAGAGGTTGAAGTCCTTAAATGATGACAGATATTTATGTTTTAGACTTCATATATTTGAGGAAATGTATGATAGAGTAAAAAGTATTATTTTAGCTACTTGCTAAGATTATAAATAGTAATGATGTCACCCTTATGATAAGCGCTATCCAGATTTATTGTGTTAAGAAGTTGAGAGGTATATAGTGATGCTGTCAGGATTGTTGCAGAATGTCCAGATTTTTGCCTAATATCTTTTCTTTTGTTTGTCATATACTGTGTGGATTCCTAGCAAATCATCAAGGGTTGAAGTAATTAAATAATGACAGATATTTGTGTTTTTCTTCATGTCTTTGAAGAAATGCACAATAGAGCAAAAACTTGTTATTCTAGCAACTTTCTAGTATTTAACAATTATTCTGCTATGGTTATTGCTCTCCAGATTTCTTGAGCTAACCACTTGAGAGCTATAGTGATCCTGCCTAGATTATTGCATAATATCCATATTTTTGCCTCGTATCTTTTGTTCTGTTTCTCATATGCTGTGCAGATTTCTAGCAAACCATTCATGGTTGAAGTCAATTAATAATGAGAGGGATTTGTGTTTTACATTTCATATCTTTAAAAAATACATGATAAATCAAACTGTTATTCTACCAACTTTCTAAGTTTGTATCACAATATTTAAAATCTGTCATGGTTTTTGAGCCTTTGTTCCCCATTAGTTTTGGCTTTGCTGTAAGTTAATCAAATCAGACCATCCTGTCTGTACTTACCATATGTCTAGTTTGTCTCTACTTAAGTTATTATATTTGCAGAGGAGATTATAACTGGTGTATTTCATCTTGATCATCTTGTTGGCCCACAGTATGCCTCTGAATATCTGACCTTAGTTGTTTTACCACTCTCTGCCCAGGCTTTATTCTTAGCTGGATACCTTTGTGTTGGGTTCATGTGTGTAATAACTGCGGATGTCAATTTGGCACAGTTGTTATTGTTACTACCTTACATTGCTTACCCCCCCCAATTAATTTTCATGGGGAGTCTGCGTGTTCTCCTATCTGTTCCAGACTCAGCTTTGTAACACCGGCAGAATATCACCCTGGCACAAGAGCTACTGTTAATGCCTTACACTGATTGACCTAAACTGTTAATAGTTTAGGTGGAGTCTGTATGTCCTCTTGCACCCATAGGGTGTATTTTTCTTTATGGATAGCTATATATCAAGGTGCACGAGAAATACAGAGAGTTTCAAGTTAATGGATATGAGCAAGTATCTCTGGCACAGGCCCCCAAGGCACAGTTATTGCTGGTGACTTAATTGTATTATTTGTATTGGTATTAATATCTATTTTGGTTTACTGTCATAGTGCTGAGCAAAGATCCTGCAAGAATCATGTTTGGGAAAAGGTCAATGGATCAGCAAGATTCTAAAAGCAGCACAGTGTCTCCTAAGAAGAAAAAAAAAGCATTCTGTGCTTATAATAAGCATGGGAGCAAAGTTATTTGTGGGTGCAATGTGTTTCAAATGCAGATGCCATGGTCAAGTGCACATCCTATGGAACAACTGTCACTTTTAAGTATGGTGAAAAGGCGGTGAAAAGCCACCAGAAGTCAGACAAACATCAGCAAAACCTCCAGCTCCAGAAGCAGAACTTTGTTATAACAAAGTTTATTCAGCCAAATAGTGCAATTAGTGAAGCTTCCAAAGTGACAGCAGCTTAGGAGTCAGCAGTTTATCATAGTGCGAAACACAATCACTCATATGTATCCATGGATTGTTGGAGGTAAGCTGGCACACTTTACCCTGACTATACTATGGCTTTCAAATTCAGCTCTGAGAAAACAAAATCTGAGTGTGTTGTAATGAATGCACTTGCACATTATTCAGAGGAGCTTCTTCCTGTTTCTCACTGGGATCAGATGCAGCCAATTAAAGGAACAGAAATACACACCCCTGGGTATTCAGTACTTCACTCACACCCATAGTATACACAAAACAAACTTCCAGATTTCTATGAGGATCATAACTAAAAGTTGAATTCATCTTTACAAGAATAAAGGACATCCTTTTGCACAAAGGACTAAAAGTACAAAACATGGCTAGCTATACTGCAGACAATGCCTCAGCTAATTATGGAAAACACAGGCCTGTTTTTATACATCTGAAGGCCTATGTGCCTCACGTCATTACAGCAAATTGTTTGTGCCATGTAATACATAACTGTACAAAGCATGCACGTAAAGTCCTTGCAAGGTCTGATGTGAAGATGCTGGTCTTGAAGGTCTTGGTGAGTTTTCAACATCAGCACAAATAGTGGCACTGGCACTATTGAAAGACTTGTATTCTTTGCTAGACCAGAACTTTAAGGAGATCATGCAGTATGTTGTCACAAGGTGGCTATCTTTGTTCCCAGCTGTGGCAAGGCTGGTAGAATGCTGGTCCACTTGTAAAAGTTATTTTATTAGTCAAGGAGGAGTGTCAATCCCTTATCTGGAGATTTATGGAGGCCGATGAGGATGGCATTAGTGGGGACATATTGGAGGCAAAGTGCTACATGCATTTCATTTACTACATCCTGCAAGATATTCCACAAATCTATAGCAAAACGTGAAAGTAATACACACTCTGCTTCAGAGTTGTACACAGTGATAATAAGTCTTAGAGATGAGTTGCAGAGAAAGCTAGATGACCAGCTCTTTGGTTCAAAAGCTTCATCTGCCTTAAAGACCTTTACTCCAGCTCTGGCACAGCACATATGCATGGAATTGTGTACATTTTATAGTAATGCAGTTTGCTACCTGTAGAAGTGGTTTGACTTTGATAATAGTCCCTTTAAAGCAATGTTTTCAAATTGGGTGTAGATGTTGAAGCACTTTACACATGCTGCACTTTAACTGTTGCTTTACTAGCCCTATTACAGATGACAGAGGCACCTGTAAATAATCAGTGGGTGACTTTTTTAATAAAGTTCCAAAACTGCAAAATGCTTTACAGACTGGTGCAATTCATCCTTTCAATTTCCCCCAGCAATAACTTTGTGGAAAGGATTGACAAGAAACAGAATGCTCTGTCTCTTGTCAAGGCTGGGATCAAGGTCAAATTCACTTTTAAAATGAGTCCTTCACAATTTTATACATTTGTAAAAGGTAAATAGGCAAAATATATCTTTAGATATAAGCAATATTTATATCAAGTGGCCTGCTCTTGCTGTAAAACCTCATTATAGATAAAAAGACCATGATTTGTTTCACTTTTGATATAAAATCAGTTCTGTGACCATGATTTTATATTCAATTTTCACATGCTTGTTTATCTTTTGTTCTGTAGTGTGTGATGCCATTTGGGTATACTGTTGTATGTAGTGAACCATAGCTGGCTTTAGGCACCAGCAAACCATGCAGTCACTGGGAGCCCCTGTTCCTGGGGCCACCAACCACAGCAAGTTATCTTATCTTGATATCTTGCAACATGTAGTATATAATATATATACTACAATATAGTACAGCAATCTTGTATACTTTATAAACCATGTGGATAATAAGTCTTATGTGTATCTCCTTTAAAATTCAAAGAAAGATATTTCTGGTTATAACAACACTGTTTTATCAAATAACAGGCTTCATAATTCCATTAAATATTTTACCACTGACATAGTGCCCCTGGCTTAGTTAAATCCTACTGGTGTGCATTCTCCCCATTAAAACTAACAACACATACAGCTTTAGGTATTTGTAATACCCATGGTTGCAGGAGGGGTAATCATCCTCGACTCTGTGGGGGCCCCACAGAAGTTGCTGCTAGTTTGGTATAATGTGGTGAAAAAAAATGTATATATTTCCTGATTATGCACTTTAACCTGAACAAGGCGGTGATATGACCCTGTTAGTATAAAACTAATAATGAATATGAACAAGGTAAGCACTAGAGAGATCAGTAGGCCAGAGTAGCAGATCTCAGTGCAAACATTGGATTTTAAGAAGAGATGATACTTCCAATCTTTAGGGATGGTTTTCTTTTTCTGGGACTTTTATAAATACACCAGATACTATAACTATTTTTGATGAAAAATAATAGCTAAATAAAAGCTGAAAAATCAGTAAACATTTTAAATATTACTCTAATTCACTTTAAAAAATTAACAGAATAACACCTATTGTATCAACATGCATGCATTTTTTTGAACAATAAAAAATATAAATCTCTGATGTCTGGATTGACTGTCTGTAATCCTGGATGATTTACTAACAAATCAAACTTTTTTGAAAGACAGAGCAAAATTATAAGCAAAATCAGGGAAGGTCTGTGAAATCAGGTACAGTGACAGCTATACATTACTATTCAATGAGGTAAATAAAAGTGACTTACTCCTATTGCTGTTTGATAACAGCAATACATTGTGTAATACTGGTACTGCCACACCAGATCAGTGACTGCTATGTAGCGATTTGTTGAAACAGGTACAAAACTAGTATTGCTATGGCTAGTGTGTGTGTGTGTGTGTGTGTGTAAAATATCACTGATTTTAATGTATGCACATACCCAGTAATGCCAGAGCACACACAATATTCTCTGGGTATCAGTAAAAATGCAGCTAACAAGTGATTATGTTTCAAAAGATAGGCATAAAATGTATCACAGAACATTCAGAAACTTAGGAGTCTGATGGTCACCATTCTCCAGACTATATAAATGGATACTGGGTTATCCCTTAATCATTAATGACTGTGTGGTGGCCCCACAAAAGTTGTTGCTGGTTGGAAAAAATCAGGAGAAACAACATATTAATTTTCTGATTACACTCTTTAACCTAAATAGGGTTGTGATATGATCCTGCTAGGACAAAGTTAATAATAGCCTCTGTTCTCAACTGTACCCATTCTAAAACCAGTCTTGCTCAGATGTGTATGTGTGTATACAGAAAGTTGTTGTAGGTTATGGGCGGGCTGGGGATTGTGTGGTTATTACTTCTTTAATTTTCATCACAGTCAAAACATAGAGGTGTTTGGGCTGTGGACAGTATGGTCATTGTTTTACTTTTCACAAAGACCTCAGAAATGTTTAAAGAAGGTTACTAGAGTTTGTGAGAAAAGTGAAAAAATGATGATTCCAGTAATGCAGCCTTCTTTGTTGCTCCTACACAGTACACTGCCCTTACACAATCACAAATCAGACACATGTACAGGTGGCTGCCTTTGGGGTTAGGGAGGAGGAGTGAGGAGCTATGTATGCTCTGTATATGTTTGTCAGCAGTGAGTTGAAATACATAAATGTGGTAATTTGAACGTTTGCTTTCATCCCAATCTAACACCAGAGGTATGCATAAGCAGTGACTGTCTCTTTTTTTTTTTGGGGGGGGGGGGTTAGGGACCAGGCAACTTTCTCAGGCCTGTGTATTCTCAGGACAATTGGCTTGTTAGTTTATTGTGAGCTACTGTTTTGTCAGCTTTGAATACTAAGCATTGGAGATGAATTATATCTTCCTTAGAAAAAAACAGAAATAATATTGAAATTGTTTTCTTGCTCATGATTTTTGTTTAGGCCACCATTGGATTAAAAGGTTGGGAAACTATTCTAAAATGCTTCTCAGAGCATCTATAACCTTATGACTTTTTGAGCCCTGGCTTATTTGAGTTATTTCCTAAATGTTTATTACTGTGCTGGCATGGTCAGGAAAGGTATGTTGAAAGGATGCAAGGGAAACTAAAGCTGGAAAACTACAGTGGATTTATTTCCAAGCCATCACTGGATGAAAAGGTTGTGTAGAGAGACAAAAAAACTTAAATACACTTCAGAGCACAGAAAAAGTTATGGCTTCTTGAAAAAGCTGAAGAGCAATGCAAAATATGAGAAAAGGAAGAAACAAGTAGTGTGCATGGTATGAGGAGCCCAAGATGGGGGGAAATAGAAGGAAACACTGGAGAGTGTATGTCTGTTGGGGGGGGGGGTGCTAAAAAGTTGGCCTAGAGCACCATTTCACCTAAGTCCAGACCTGTATAAAGAGTTGTTGTAATGCATCAATGTTGCAACTAAATGCTAGTGACTATAAATGTCCCTTTGTGAGATGGGCCAACACAGTGTGGTGCATAAGTTCATAGGAGGTTATTAGGCTGGTGGCCCTGGAGCCCGTACAAGCCTAGCCATGTTAATCCTGAGTTGCCTCAATTGTCCTTGGTTAGATGGACATAATTGGCAGAGTAAGTCTGTGATAAACACAGACTACCCCTGTCCATGAGGGATGTGGGTGCCACCCCTGGGGTGAATTTGCAGTCTCCCATCCATTTGTCCAGGTTGTCCTTGAATAAGGTCAGTAAGGAGCTCTGCTTCATAAGAATTAGAAATTTATTCCAGAGTAGTGGCAATCTCTGGGAGATATATCTGTGTTTCCAGCATTTTCTGTCACAAGCTAGGTTAAGATCCCTAGAGTGAGTGACTCTTGTGCAATTTGACTTGCAGATGTGCAGCATTTCCATCAGGGCAGGGTCACAGACTGCCCTGTAGGCCAGGCACAAGTCACCTCTCAGCAGTCTATATGAAACAGCGTAGAGTGACAGGGCTTTAGGTCTATCCACATAAGTCATGTTTTGGAGGCCCTGTATTTTCTTGGTGAGAAACATCTGTTGTCTCTACAGCTGCTGCAGATGTCTGGTGAGATACATGCAGAAGGGAACATTCTGCTCTATTAATGGTCTGATGAGGTTGAGTACAGTGGAGTTATAACATCTTTAGACCTGGATGCGATGCCCTTACTTATGAGATGCACAACTAAGTCGGCTTCCTTAGCACTGTGGAAACTTGGTGGTTGAAGTTCAGATTGCTATCTACCTGTGTTCCAAAATCTCGCACCACTGGTTTGAACTTGTGGGGGTGCTGTCAATATTGTAAATAGCAGGCAATTCCACTTTGCCAAAGTGGATAATAATGCAATAGACCTGTTGCAATGTGAACGGATTGTAGCTACAGGTCAGTCTGTGCATACTACTTCTAAAATTTGCAGCTTGAACTAAAAGGTTGCTTAGGATGGGTGGCAGTGATACTTAGACTAGAAATGCCTAGGAAGGACCCCAAATTTACATTTGCTAGAGGCCCCCAAAATGTTAACACTGGCCCCGAGTGAAACCCTTAACAATGTGCTACTTTGAATTAGTTACTTCTAAGTAAAGTTGTTTAATTTACATCTTATGATTCATTGTATATTTTCTGCATATAGTAACTGCATGCGGTATTCAAAACGTGTGCTGATGAATGTGGTTAGATAAAAAGGGGTGTGTCTATATTATGCATGGGGTGAGGTTTGTTTGTCAGGAAATAGTACAAAACAACTCAGTCATATGCCCTGGGGTTCAAAGAGTTTCTCTCCATCCACAGTAACTGCCTAATACAGCTGTCGGTCAATTAGTGCAATAGAAAACAATTCCAATTGAAAAACATGGTATAGCAAAAAGAGGAGACCCTAATTAGAGGATTCATGATTTCAATACTGTGGTCTCCGACCAAGCACACTAGTGTTATTAGCAGCCCATGCATCATGTCAGCAAATGCACCTCCACCAGCATCCACTCAAACTTACTAACTCTAATGGAAATATTCACTGATACACAAGAACACATTTTCCAGACACAGATTTGTTTTTCCTTACTTCATTCCTTTAGTTCAGTCACCCTGGCAAATACAGACACAGAAACACACACACACAAACACTCATTCATTCCCCTACAGGCACTCACTCACTCACTCTCTGACTCATCACCCAGTCCCATGGGTCCACTGCACTCCCACAGGAGAGAATGGATAAACACTATCTTTTCATGTCTTTCACTTTTACCCTCCAATAATAAAATTCTACCTGAGTAATTTGAGCCCTTTGAACATTTGCAGGTGAGAGCACATGGCTAATTAACATTAGAATACAGCTTTGCCTGCGAGATCAGTCTCAGCAGTCAGGCCCCTGTGATGGGAGAAATTCAGTGGAAGAGCAGTGGAAGAAAAATGAAGGCTGAGAATGATGTGGCATCTTTCAGAGATAAAGCCTCCTCATCGATTATTCATAGTAATGCATAAAAGTAGAAATGTAAAGTTTTCAAAAGACCAGAAATAAAGTACAAAAGGCAAAGAGAAAACTATCATAGATGTCAGTAAAACATCAGGAAATAAAATGTGCCTTGAATAAGTATTAAGATTTGAGGAAAGCTAACATTTAGTTTCAGCCTGCAGGCCTTCTCCTGTTCTCTGCATTCCTGCTCTAGCTCCTTACTTGTAAATATTGTATTGTTTGTATTGTTCTGTACTTTTTATCATAACTATATATATATATATATATATATATATATATATATATATATATGTATATATATATATATATATATATATATGGGTCTACTTGACAATACCGAAACGTTAGTAGACCGATTTTCAGATTACCAAGATAAAAAGTTAACTGAAACTCCACTTTACCGATGTTCAGATGACTGAACGTGTAAAAAGCAGACACACCAAGCTGAGCAAAACAGGAAACTTGCTCATCTCCACACTGTAGTGCAATCTCGGAGTAGGTATTTGTAAGTTGCAGGGGGGTTGGGGGTGCACAGCCCCCCCCTGCAAAGATGTAAAATTAATCTAGTGTATGATTTTTTTTTTAAGTTTCTTTTTTGTAATGAATATTCATGTCAGTGCTATAGCTACCATCATGAATATTCAGTGAGATGTTTTGGATTTGCTGGTATTTGTTGGTGGGTGGAGTGTGACTGTGGTTCTAAACTAGTACTTGCTTTAATATAATTTGGAAGTCTGTGCCATGAATCAGCTGCTGTTTCAGTGAACCAGTTAGTACACTTCTCATTCCTATAGAGTCTTTTTTTAATTTTTCCAAGTCTTATGGGTTTCTAATACCATGATGGGAATGGACCCCATTCCTAAGTCAAAGTACAATTAAAGTTCATGACATTAGTATTGTTTCAATCTTTGATGCCAGCCAGAAGTGCTCTTCACAGAACCTGCAATGTGCCCAGAAATGACTCCTGCAATTTGTACGGGGTTACATGTATTGATAACATGTCTAAATATGATGGTAGATTCTTTTTCATAAGACCTATTGCTGTTACTACTATTGGAACTAACTGGGTACCTTTCTTCCACATTGGTCTTCTTTCTACTTGCAAAAGTCTGATGTTTTATGACTTTGTGTATCTCTGTATGCAAAACACTATAGTCACTGGGTGTGGCAGTTTCAATGATCAATGCTATCCTTGTTTTCTTTCCATGGACCACTCTATCAGGTATTCTAGCATCTATCTTTTGAATTGTAGATAATGGGTGCTCCCATGTGATGCAGACTTCAACATTTTCTATGATGATTTGTGGCTCATGTTTCCAGTGTTTTTCAGCCACTTCAATACCATAATATTTGCACAATCCCCAGTGCAACAGTCTTGCCACATTATTATGCCTTTCAGTAGACAGTCCTTCTGCCATTAGTATGTCACACCCAGCAACAAGGTGCACCACTGTTTCCAATTCTGTTTTACAAAACTTACATTTGGCTGTTTCTCCCACATCTTCAATGGGCTTTGTAAACCATTGTGTACGTAGTTCATTATCTTAGGCCACCAACATTAACCTTTCATCTCTTGGTTTGAATTTGTCTCTCCTTAACCATTCCTGCATTCAATCCTGATCAACATGAGGTTCTTCCAGAAGTTTTCTATACTTGCAACTATATTTATGCATATTCAACATTTCTTGCCATCTCATCTGGTCCTTCACCTTATATTCTTTCTTTTGTTTTTTTTGGCACAGGTTAATTTTTTAAATTTCTCCAAGTCCTTTGGGTTTCTAATACAATGATGAGAATCATCCCCATTCCTATGTCAAAGTATGATTAAAATTCATGAAATCAGTATTGTTTCAATCCTTGATGTCAAAAAGAAGTACTCTTCTCAGCACCCGCAATATACCCAGTAATGACTCCTTCTGCAATTCGTATGGAGCTACATGTATTGGTAACGTGTCTAAATATGATTGTAGATTCATTTTTATAAGACCTGTTGCTCTTACTACTATTGGAAGTGTCTGGTATCTTTTTTCCACACTGCTCTCATTTCTGCCTACAAATCCCGATATTTTATGACTTTGTATCTCTCTGTATGCAAGACACTGTAGTCACTGGGTGTGGCAATTTCAATGATCAATGCTACTTTTGTCTTCTGTTCACGGAACACTATATCCGGTTTTCTGGCATCTGTCTTTTGAACTGTTGATAATGGGTGATCCCATGTGATGTAGACTTCATCATTTTCTACGATGCTTTGTGGCTCATGTCTCCAGTGTTTTTCAGCCACTTCAATACCATAATGTTTGCAAAATCCCCAGTGCAACAGTCTTGCTAAGTTATTATGCCTTTTAGTATACAGTCCTTCTGCCATTAGTATGTCACAAGCAGGAATGAGGTGTGCAACTGTTTCCAATTCTGTTTTACAAAACTTACATTTGTCTGTTTCTCCCACATAAAAGAAAGCAGCCACACCAGTCCAGTAACTGCCTAGGCAAAAAGCTCACGATAAGGCACAAAGCTCAAAGCACAAGAGGTTTATTAACGTGCAAAAAATTCCAGCAGTAAACACTACACACGTTTTCATCACCTGAAAAGACTTCATCAGATAAAACACTTCCCAGATCACACAGTTTAAATACCCACCCCAAACAGTATAATCAATCAATTAATTACATCATCACAATTAATTAACCAAGAGAATATATTTTTTTAAAAATGTGTTAATAAAATATCTAAAACAGTAAACATATTTACTGTATTTAGGAGGGGAACCAATATTAAAAGAACTTTGGAACAACAAGACATTCCTTTACAATATTCTAGAACCAATCCAGGTACTTTTAAGTGTGGCCATTGCTCTTCCTGTAAACATGTTATGCAAGCCAGCCATGTATATCTGGAGAGTAGATGTAGGGACATAAAGGCAAGGGGTTATTATAACTGTAAGTCTGGTGGGCTAGTTTATTTGGCAGTATGTCAGAATTGTCCAGCGTTTTATGTCGGCAAAACCAAAAGGCAATTCACAAGACGCATCTATGAACATATTTATGACATTGCCAAATGTAAGAACACCAGTGCTTTATATAAACACACCATTTTATGTGACGATGCAAAATTTTTGTTCTTTGCCATTGAGGTTGTCCCCAAGGACATTAGGGGTGGTCCTTGGGAGGCAAGGCTAGCCCACAAGGAAACATATTGGCAGATCTTGTTGGAAGCCAACAAACCCCCTGGGCTAAACGAAACCATCTCCATAGTGCCTTATCTTAAAATCAAGGCACAACATATTAAATAAAATTAAAGTACAACATACCAAATAAGTTTTGTGTATATATATATATAAGTTGTATTTACATTTTCTACGTGTATAATTCCTCACTTAATATTATTTGTGGGAATCTATCGTGGATGCAGTTCATTATGTTATGTTTACTGTTTTAGATATTTTATTAACACATTTTTAAAAAAATATATTCTCTTGGTTAATTAATTGTGATGATGTAATTAATTGATTGATTATACTGTTTGGGGTGGGTATTTAAACTGTGTGATCTGGGAAGTGTTTTATCTGATGAAGTCTTTTCAGGTGACGAAAACGTGTGTAGTGTTTACTGCTGCAATTTTTTGCACGTTAATAAACCTCTTGTGCTTTGAGCTTTGTGCCTTATCGTGAGCTTTTTGCCTAGGCAGTTACTGGACTGGTGTGGCTGCTTTCGTTTGTGTGGTTCGTTCTTTTTGCAGCATTTCTTTTGGTGTATTTTGCTATGGCTGCCAGTCCGGTGGTCTCTCCTGGGCAGGAGAAACAGAGGGGTATCCCTGTGGACGTATCCAGGTCCGATATGGACGGATTGACTCAGCTCACGGGCCAGCTTACCACTTTGATCAACTTACTAACTCCAACTGCATTGGGTATTAACACCATACTCAATGAACAACGGAACCTTTCCAGGTTAGTGGTTCCTTCCAAGAGCAATTCACCTGCTTCAGCCGTACCAGATGGTGCGGTCCATGTACGGGGGAACGCGAGATCAGGAAATGGTCTCTCTATGGATTTTAACAGCACGCCGGCTGTTTTTCACGATTCTGTTCTTTCCCCTACAACTGAAGCCCAACCAAATCCTGTTACACAAGCTAACAACTGTCCTAACTCCTCTTTCAATGAATGGATGTTCGCTAAGCCGAAATTTGAATATGAGGAGCATTATGGGGGTCATGTGGTTGGTGGTCACAATTATTTGGAACTCCAACGGCGTTTCGAGAACGCGTTGCATCAATACAGGACATTGGAATTGGACAACCTATACCTGACGGAAAATCTAAATAAAGGTACTGTACCTAAGGGCCTGAGGGTATACAAATACCCGAATCAGGTCACTCCTGGGAGTCAATTTCATAAAGATCTAATTGAGGCTTTTGACCAATGTGGGCGTAATATTGTCAAAGCTATCATTAAAAAGAACAGTGATGAGCTTTTAGTGTTGCAGCAGGACATTTCTGATTATTTTAAACGTATGTCTGATGATTTACTTTTTGATTCTGCTAAATACCACGATATTAGAAGGGAGGTTGATTTACACTGTGAAACTGTTTTGAATCGTAAATACAAGAAATTGAGAAGGGATTTGTTGGAATATGAACAGGGGCGACAATATCCCAGTCCACCCCAACCTAAATGGCATTCGTATTATCATGGCTCTGAGCAGCCCTTTTCATTACATAGTCCCTCAGGGGGTGTAATTGAAGACAACAGGAGTGTAGAACCCCCTAACGGTGAGATACAGGAAGAATTTTGTGAGGGAGAACCTGCTTTACGTAGGTCAGAGCGCATACGTCAGCAGGGGCAGCAACCCCCTAATAATTGCCACCCTTTAGATCGAGCCCCTCAAGAACGGAGAGGGGGAGGGGGGTTTGTTCGGGGGTGGAAGAAAAACCAGAGGCAGGATTGGTAAAAAACAAAGTGCAGCTTATTACACCCTTGGGACAATACACCTTACACACTAAAAACAATTATCACATTTACAATTACAGTGATTTTGTTATTTCAGATAATTGTTTTCAGCTGTTTACCAAGGGTTTTAAATTCGTCCCCAAAAAACGTAGTAATTTAATTCATGCTATTCTAGACCTAAAGCTCTTTATTCGTAAGCTTAATTTGGAAAATTTGTTGGGTGGTTCCAATGGGACTTCTAGCTTTTATTTAAAAAAATCTAGTACCTTCAATCCTCCTCTACACCCACAGCTTAAAAACTTGGAGAAAAGGATTGAGAGTAGGTTTAGAAAAGAGTTGGGTATGGACCGGTTTGAGGCCAATTTAACATTGCAGGAAAAAGGACTCCTGGAACAGCTTAGTAGTGATCCCACCTTGAGGGTGATGGAACCGGATAAAGGTGGGGGGACGGTCATTATGGATTGTCATGTCTATCAGGGTAAGATGTATGATATTTTACACGACCATGATAAATATACTTCTGCTTCCCTGAATGAAGTCCATGTGTCCTATCACAAGATAGATTTAACTATTCAGGATTTGTTAGACCAAGAGGTGATTGATTTTCAAACTTACACATTTCTTTCTAATACAGATCCAAGGGTACCCTCAATTTTCGGGATACCCAAGGTGCACAAAAACCCCCTTGATCCACCACTAAGACCCATTGTAGCAGCACAAGGTTCCAAGACCCACACTATATCCAAATTTGTGGATTGGAGATTGAAAGAGTTATGGGGTAGGCAGGAATATATTCTTAAGGACTCATGGGCCTTCCTGCGTAGTATTTCTCCCCATTTGTTTGAACAAAACATGGTATTTTTAACCATTGACGTTGTTGATCTTTTCTCCATTATTCCTACTGAATTGGGTCTTGAATGGTTGGAGGAAGCTTTGTGGGAATGTCCCCAGATCACCAACAATGATGTGCATGCTATTACTGAGTTGTTGGGCCTTGTTTTAAAGAACAATTTTGTGTTCTTTTCTGGTGAGTATTTTCACCAGGTGACGGGTGTTTCTATGGGGGCGAATTGTGCACCGACGTATGCTGACATCATCATGTATATATGGGAGAAGAAATACATCATGAATAGCCCCTTTTCCAAATATTGGAATTACTATTGTAGGTTCCTTGACGATATTTGTATTTTTTGGACGGGACCGGTGGGTGACATTGGAAAGTTTATTGAATACATACATACGACCACCAATTTTTTAAAGTTTACCCATCAAATATCCCACCACAGCGTAAATTACCTGGATGTGACACTTACCAAGGAAGATCAAGGGGTAAAATCTAGTATTTATCGAAAACCTACATTTTCCAACGGGTATTTACACTATCAGAGTTCCCATCCATATTTCCAGAAAAGGGGGATTCTCAAGGGGCAATATGTCCGTATTTCCCGTATGACCTCTCTGGATCAGGATTATTGCAAGGAATGTGATATTCTAAAATCCCTATTTTTGGAAAGGGGTTATCCTGCACAATTGATAAATGCTGTGCAAGAAGAGGTTACTACAGCACGGTCATCCAGATTTGGTCCTATTTTAGGAATAAAGGTTGTTAGCAACGAACATGGACTTACAGGGAATACGTTAGACCAGTATGTAGGTTGTTTTACCTTTATTACTGAGTTTAGTGGGAATGCTGCTCACATTAGAAATATTGTTGAAAAGGAATGGGACATGTTTCGGGATCTGACTGACTTGGACACCTTCAAGGACAGGGATATTAAAACTGTATTTAGGAGGGGAACCAATATTAAAAGAACTTTGGAACAACAAGACATTCCTTTACAATATTCTAGAACCAATCCAGGTACTTTTAAGTGTGGCCATTGCTCTTCCTGTAAACATGTTATGCAAGCCAGCCATGTATATCTGGAGAGTAGATGTAGGGACATAAAGGCAAGGGGTTATTATAACTGTAAGTCTGGTGGGCTAGTTTATTTGGCAGTATGTCAGAATTGTCCGGCGTTTTACGTCGGCAAAACCGAAAGGCAATTCACAAGACGCATCTATGAACATATTTATCACATTGCCAAATGTAAGAACACCAGTGCTTTATATAAACACACCATTTTATGTGACGATGCAAAATTTTTGTTCTTTGCCATTGAGGTTGTCCCCAAGGACATTAGGGGTGGTCCTTGGGAGGCAAGGCTAGCCCACAAGGAAACATATTGGCAGATCTTGTTGGAAGCCAACAAACCCCCTGGGCTAAATGAAACCATCTCCATAGTGCCTTATCTTAAAAACAAGGCACAACATATTAAATAAAATTAAAGTACAACATACCAAACAAGTTTTGTGTATATATATAAGTTGTATTTACATTTTCTACGTGTATAATTCCTCACTTAATATTATTTGTGGGAATCTATCGTGGATGCAGTTCATTATGTTATGTTTACTGTTTTAGATATTTTATTAACACATTTTTAAAAAAATATATTCTCTTGGTTAATTAATTGTAATGATGTAATTAATTGATTGATTATACTGTTTGGGGTGGGTATTAAAACTGTGTGATCTGGGAAGTGTTTTATCTGATGAAGTCTTTTCAGGTGACGAAAACGTGTGTAGTGTTTACTGCTGGAATTTTTTGCATGTTAATAAACCTCTTGTGCTTTGAGCTTTGTGCCTTATCGTGAGCTTTTTGCCTAGGCAGTTACTGGACTGGTGTGGCTGCTTTCTTTTGTGTGGTTCGTTCTTTTTGCAGCATTTCTTTTGGTGTTTCTCCCACATGTTCAGTTGACTTTGTTAACCAGCATGTATATAGCCCACTATCTTGGGCTGGTAATATTAACCTTTCATATTGTGGTTTGAATTTGCATGTCTTTAACCATTCCGACATTCATTCCTCATCAACATAAGGTTCTTCCAGAAGATTTCTATACTTGCAACTATATTTATGCATTTTCCACATTTCATGCCTTCTCATCTGGTCTTTCACTTTATATTTTTTCCTTCTGTTTTTTGGCACATTCAGTTTCTGCCTGATTTTTATTTACTTCTGGTTTGATTTCCATTCCTTCTTGATGCAGATATACTTCTGCTAGATAAAGCAGGAAAGTCATCTTAGATTTATTCTCCTCATGTTTCAAAACTTTCACTACATTTGAGTCTTGTGAGTTCAGTAGATATGTGTGCAATCCCGTGATTGCAGATTTATACATTTAATCCATTTCAAGGAGGCCCATCCCTCCTTCAGAATGGGGAATATATAATCTTGGTATGCACTGATTTTTATAAATAATTTGATGAGCATGAAGCATCCTTCTTGTTTTCCTATCTAATCTAGCCAACACATTTTGGGGCCAGTCACTCACTCCAAAATGGTAAGTTAGGACAGGAAGAGCAAATTAGTTTATAGCTTGGATTTTGTTCCTAGATATCAACACTGTTTTCAGGATTAATTCAAGTCTTCTAAAGTATTTCTTACTAAATGTTATTTGCATTTGTTTGTGTTATATTATTGATCCTTCATCAGTTCCCAAATATTTATACACTCCTCCTTGCTCAACTTCTTTTATATCACATTTTTGTCCCAAACTGATGTTTTCTTGGTGCTGCAATTTTCCTGCTTTAAAGGTTGCTTTTGCACATTTATCAAGACCAAATGATGTTCTTATATCATCTGAAAAAGTATTGACAGCTTGCAGTTGTGTTTTTAGTACCTCATTTGATAAGCTGTACAGTTTTAAATCAGTAACAAAGAGAAGATGAGAAATCTTTACACATTGTCGTTTTCGAGGAGCTAAATTATGGCTATGGCCTAACTGTTAAGTAGACAGCTTAATGGGTTAAAGGCAAGACAGAATAACAGTGGTGAGAGAGAGTCAACCTGGAATAATCTCCTTTGAAATTTTATCCCTGGAATAATAATTTGTCCTTTATCATGGCTTAAGTGTACCGTGGTCTGCCACTGTTCATGGTCACTGTAATGTAGTTGATCGCGTAGGGTGTATCTTTTTTTTAGCACTCTTATATCCATGAATGTGGGATATTATCAAATGCTTTTTTATAGTCAATCCATGCCATACTTAGATTCTTCCCCTTTTTACAGTTCTCCACTATGACTTTATTTAACAACAAATGATCCTTTTTCCCACATGACTTTCTTTTATTGCCCTTTTGTTCTACTGCCATAATTGAGTTTTCTTCTAAATGACTATAAACTCTCTCTGCATCAATTCCAGTGTATGGTTTATACATTGTCAGAAGGCAAGTTATTGGTCTATAGTTTTTAGGATAGCTTGCAGGTTCACTCTTACGTAGTAGCATTGTTTTTGCTGTTGTCAGCCAGGTTGGTGTCTGTTCAAGGTGTGCGTATAAATAGTTCTAACTCATAGCTAAATCTTCTTGCAGAGATGTCAGCACTTTAACCAGAAGTTAGGTACTGCATCTGGGCTGAGGGTTTTCCAATTGGAGGCTTTTCTTAACTTTGTTTCAATCTCTCTAGCTGTTACTTCATCTCATTTCATATCCTGCACCTTTAAACTTCTTATTCTTTCTTTTACTTTTTCTATCCATTTAGCATATTTGTTATGTTCCACAGGATCTCCATAAATACTTCCCCAAAATATATATATTTTTTCTTTTTTTGGTGGTCTTTCAATTCCTTTTACCTTATTTACCAACTCTCTATAGAACTTTTATGGGTCATCAATAAATTGTTTATTTTGTACTTTTCCTTTATATTTATCTGTGTATTTTCCAAGTTTTTCCACGTGTACTGAGATTTTTAGCTTGTTATTTGCAATAGTGCATGACAGATTGCACATTGCTTTTATTAGGTCTATCTTTCTGAGTATTTTTATTGATCTTTCTTAGTATTATTGTTGATCTGTTCCCTCTTCTATATTCTTCTAACAGTGACACTTCTTGTCTTAACTGATTTATAGTTTTTTCTATTCAGTACTTCCATGATGACATAAAATTTTTCGCCCTTCCTTTCCCCTCACTATCTTGTGTTCTTGCAGGAGGAGTTTATCAGTTATTAATTTAGCTGCACAGTATATATCCTGCGTACTTCTGTTATATCACATGGATCTCTATTGATAATCCTAATTACTGTGTTCATTTGTTTTATCAAACTTCTGACTTTTTGGGTTTTATTAACCTTCTGCAGTCTATTTCTTTCATTGATCTTAATATGTCAGTCTACCTCTATTAAATCAAGCAACTCTTCTCTTAGCTCATTTTCTTCTAAACTAAGGACACATTTTTTTGTCTTCTGCATATGTTGTCTGATAATTCTGAAGTACTTTATGATAACCCCAAACATTCCCAGAGGTAGTTGTCTGTAAATGCCCTACATAACTTAAGATCTCCCGTTAGATATCTATAAAATATACTGTACAAGCTCAGACATTTTAATCTTTCATAATAACAAATTTTTACACCCATGGATGCCCTTGGTATATTTTTACTGTACAATTTCCAGTTTACTCATGATTGTTTTCTTATAAGGTTTCTATACAGTTATTCCATAATCAAGTTTGGATGGCGCAGTGGTGCAGTGGTAGCATTGTTGCCTCACAGCAAGAGGTTGTCCAGTTCGATTCTTGGCTGGAGTGCCTTCTGTGTGGAGTCTGCATGTCTTCCCTGCATTTGTGTGGGTTTTCTCCAAGTACTCCAGTTTCTTGCCAGATTACAAAGACATGCATCTGGAGTGTTTCTCCCTGGGCCTCTGCTGAAAATAGGCTTTGTTCCAAGTTGGACTTTCCCAGAAAACAAATGTTAAATGAATAAATACGTTTGGGTCTAATGTAACTAACAAACAATGATTTCATCATTTCTAATTTCCTAGACTTTATAAATCTTTTTATACAACCTATACTGTAGTTCTATAACTATCATTAACCAATTGGTTGATATGATTAGAAAACCTCAAAGCTGGATCAACCCATATACCCAAGTCATTAAATGAATCTACAGTTTCAATCATTGTGTGCTGTATTAAATATTCACCTTTCAATTTATGTCATCCATATATCATATGATTAGTTTTTGATATATTTATCAGCATATTATTCTCCTCTGTCCAAATGGCCAATTTAGTCAAGTTCTTTTGCAGAGATGCCTTATCTGTAACACATATAATCACTTTATCAAATTTCAGGTCATCTACATATACACTTTAGAACACCTCAGATAAAAACGTTAGGTCTGAAAGTTACAATCTAAATAAGTAAGGGCCTAGAACAGAGCACTGTGAGACACCCTGACTGTAACCAATAATTTCAGCTGCACAATTTCTATATGATACTTGCCATGTCCTACTTATAAGCCCTGCAGCTATCCATCTTATCAAGAGTACATAGATATACAGTTGTTCTATTTAACTGATCAGTGCTTTGTGTATGACCCTGTCAAATGTTGAAGTTAAGTCTATATAAATTACATCACAGCACAATTTTTCATTCATAGCTGTTATTATATTGTTATAGAACATCATGTTACAGGTGGTAATAGATCTATTTTCAACATATGCATGCTGATATACGGTTTCAAGTCCCAACCTATGCTATTCTGACAATAACTTACCGATATTACCTTCTCCATTATTTTTCCTCAACATGGAAGTAGACTCAAGGGTATGTATGACTGTAGAGTTGTCCTACTCCCCTTTCCCTTCAAGACAGATTTAATAAGTACATGTCTCCAATCTTGAGGAATCTACCTGTATGTATATGACCTAGTAAATAATAAATATAATGGTACTGTAAGTTCTTGCTGAAATGTTCTCATGTCATTATTACTAATTCTGTCTCCTCCCTGTGCTTTGTTTGCATCTAGTTTGTGCAGTTCTTTTTCAATATAATCTAATTTGATTCCAATTTCTACAGTTACCTGGCTGATACTAGGGCAACATATTACCTCCTTTGTGGAGCCAAACTGGTTTGCATAAGATTTTGTAAATAATTCTATAATCTGTTGTGTCTGAGAATAAATTTTAGAATCTACACATAGTTTATATGTCTTTACTCCTCCCCCATCTTATGTATCTATAAAAAGGCTTCCTATTATGATCAATATCTTTACATAAATTGACTTAATTTTTTCTCACACTATGCTTAATTTGTTTGTTCAGCTTTTTTATTTCAGTTTTCAAAGTTGTAGTTCAACCTCTCTTTAATTAGTTACATTTTTTGTCTTTCACCTTAATCAGGTATCTTGTTCTTATGGAAATATATCCCTCTGACATTGTATGCCCAGATCCTGATGTTAATTTTTTTTTTTGCTCTCATTTCTCTTTCAAAACTTTCAACATTCCATCTGTAGTTTTTCCACTGAACACATCACCGCAGTTGGTTTTACATAGTGACTGTTTTGCATATAATCTGTAATTAATCTTCTGTGCATTGGTTTAGATTTCAGTTTGGCAGAATTATCTAGCAGCAAATAACCTTTTATATCCCCAGTATCACTGCACATCAACAGTGGTAAATCTTGGCTTGAAGAAGCAGTAATTTGTTTAGAAACACAAACAATGTCTAGTATGTTCCATTTACTTGTTTTTTTTTTTTACAATCTGAAGCAATTGATGTTCCTGAATATACATTGTGAATGATTTCCTTACTATTATTGTTGAATCAATATTATTCCAATCTGTTTCTGGTAAATTTAAGTCCCCTGCTAATATTATTCTTCCCTGCTGTGCTTAATGCAAGAAATGTATGGTCATCAGCATTTGACTTTTAGTGGTCTATACACGCCAACAATTGTAATACGTTCCGGGGTCATCTTTATTGTCACAGTTTCACAATCAATATTATTGGTGTTATCATTGAAAATGTAATAATATGTTGCATAACTGTCTTTAATCCCGATCAAAACACCTCCACCTGATTTTTTGTTAGAATGCCTGTTACAGTAAAAATATTTATACCCTGGCAGAACTGGTTTCCAATCACTGTTCTTTAACCATGTTTTACAAACAATAAGATCATCAATCATGTGGAAACGTAGCAAATTTTCCAATAAAAAACTTTATTTCTTAATGCTCCTAGCATTAACAACCATCAGAGATACAACAAATGTTATCTGTGAACTGTTAAATTTTCAACATGGCAAAAATCCTGCTTAGTGTTTGTCAAATATTGCAAAATATCTGCTGCAAACATTTTCTTCCCTGATCTTGACAAATGCATGCCATCCTGTATGAACACACACCTACCCAAAACTAGGCTTGGGTGCTGTCACATATTCATTTTTTTAACAGGGGATATTTTTTCCATATAGGTATTACCCCCCAAAAAATCTTTTCATTCACAGTGACCTGACTATCCCTTCTGTGGGTGATAAATACATCTTAACATAAGTACAAACTATACTAGGTAAGACAGCTTGCAAAATGTTTATTTCTTTCTTCCCTAGATTTTACAAAAATGATCCAACAAAGGGTAATTCTTTTTTTCATTCTTGTTGCATAAACCTAGTATATGAGACTTGAAATTAAACTGTATTATGATTGCTGTACAATTTATGTCTCTTTTCTCATCAGCATTATCACTGAGGCACATCCTTATTTTATTTTTCATTTTCATTTTTTATATGGCTAACATTTTATCTTCCAGACATCCATTTCCTCAGTTAATTGTTTTAACAGCGAGCTTGTAATTTTACCAGCTCTGCATGCATCACATATTTGATTGCATCAGGTCTGCTTCTCTGATAGTCTATTTGTTTCATCGTTATTTCTTATACCAAAAACACTTCTCTCTCTCTTATTATTAAATAATGCAACTTGCCATCTTTATAGTTCTTGGTTTGATGCTGCTGGTTAGTAGCATAATTCACTGTTTCATAGAAGAATAGTTGTCCCGGTCCCCTGCAATAAACACATCATACCAAATGACATTTGAAGACCTTTATTAAACTTCCATAAACATGATTGATAACCAAAATTATTAATTACAATCAACACATGATATAGATGAAGATAACATCCATATAACATTAAAATAGGACACCATAACCCCACTCATCCTAACCAGTAAGCAGCGTCCATACCTCCTCTCACTTACTTATGAAGCAGCGTACCACCACTCACTTCAGTTAACATTTATTGATTTCACGTCCAACCAAATAAGCAGCTTACCTCTGCTTGCTTATTTACTCTTTCAACACATTGAATTGAACATTCAACATCAGAGGGGGAGCAGAAGAGGGCAAGCCTGCTCCTCTTCTCCACCCACCAGCCTGACCAGGCTGTTTCCCCTCTCTTTGACCTAACCACCATTAAAAGGCCTTAAGCTAAACATCATTGGCTGTTCAACATCTTACCTAGCCAAACTGTATCCATGCCAGCACCACTCAAATCCCTATCTGAGGGTCATGCTGCTCAATGCTAGAAGTCTAAATCTCAAAATGCACTCGCTCAAAGCACTCCCTAAAATGGAGAACATTGGCATTTGTGCTGCAAACGAGACCTGGTTCAAGGCAGCAGACAGCACCCCTGCACTACCAGGCTATAACTCATTCCACACCTTTCGGCCCCAGAACTTGGACTGAAGCTCCAAAGATGGCGTTTTTTCCATATTCATAAAGGATGTACACACCTACAGACTGGTGGCCCAACATAACGCACCAGAGATAATTCAGATGCAGCTAACATTGGGTAAGAGAGAGATTCTGGTTGTAGTCTGCTATAGGTCCCCAAACATGTCCCAAGACTCACACTCCATGTTCCTAAGCACCCCAGAGAATATTAGGGTCCAACCTAACACTCTCATACTGGGTGACTTCAACTACCCCTCCATTAACTGGGAAAGCTACTCATGTACCAATTCACTTGCCCAACGTTTCCTGGAATTGATTAATTCCAATGCCCTGGACTAGCTCGTTCTTACCCCCACTAGAGGTAGCAACATCTTTGACCTAGTCATTACTAACATGGGCGACCATGCTCTCCACCACTAGTCAACTCCTCCCTGGTTAGATCCGACTACAAACTAATCAACTTGGAAATCCACATCCCTCCTACCCCCCCCCCCCCACACACACACACACACACAAAGGTAACCATTATGAAAAACTTCTCCAAAGCTAACTTTGGGGTCCTAAAAACAAAGGTAGCTAACTTCATGGCACCCATGCAAATGGATAATAGTTGCATGACCACCAAATCATACACCAATGCACTGTACGAACACATACACAAATGCATGGATCTCACCATACCCAATAGAATCAAGACAATCTCCAAAAAAAGGAAGCCAATCTGGTAGTCCCCTGCCATAAACAAACTCTACAACAGAAGGAGGAAACTGATGTGAAATAAGGTAAATTCCCAATACTGGAAAAACTCCCTTATCAGCCTCAACAAAAAGTTGAGATCCCTCATCAAATCCTCTAAAGCTAGCTATGAAAGCAGATTTTCTGCAGATAGTAAAGACAACCACAAGGCCTTCTATAGTTATGTAAAGAATCTCCATGGCAATACCCAGATTTGCTCTGAGCTACTGCACAATGGTACCTCCTATACCAAGCCAACAGATATTGCCAATATACTGGCGGACAGATTTAGTGCCAACTTTACCCTTTTCTCCTCCCCCAAAGGACCAATCACAATACCAGTAGGTTGCCAGGTACCCAGTATTACTGCTGCCCAGATTAAAACAGCACTGTTCAAAGCCAAGAATACAGATTCTATGGGACCTGACAATAACCCTGGCTGTGTTCTTCATGAACTAAAGAGTGAACTGGCACCTCACCTGTGGGCCCTGTTCAATCACAGCCTCACCTCAGGCTTTGTCCCTACTGAATAGTACACTCCTACAGTCATCCCTCTCCACAAAGGAGGAGTGACTACGGACCCTGGGAACTATTGCCCCATTAGCCTGATGAGTCTGATATGCAAAGCTATGGAATGCATCATCATGGACCTAATAAACAAGGATATAGGGAATCTCCAAACTCTGGATCTCACACAGTTTGGTTTTGTGAAGGGTAGATCATGCCTGCTCAACCTGGACAACTTCTTTGAGTTAGTGACCAGAGCTGTTGATGAAGGCAAGGTGGTTCATACAGCCTACCTTGATCTGGCCAAGGCCTTTGATACCATTCCCCACTCGGGAATCATAGAAAAACTCACTAAGCTAGGCATCACCCCCTATATCACTAGGTGGGTTGCAAACTGGCTCGCAGATGGAATCCACAGTGTGAAAGTAGCTGACTCCAAGTCAGACTGCTGACCAGTCACGAGTGGAGTCCCACAGGGTTCAATCCTGGGTCCTCTCCTGTTTCCTCTCCTGTTTAGTATCTACTTCTCTGATGTCCAGGCCAATACAACGGGACTCTGGCTGACAACGTTTGCAGACGATTGCAAGTTGGGAGCTATTATTAACTCCCCAAGTGATGTTGACATCCCACAGAAAGGCCTCACTGAGACCAATGACTGGTGTCAGAACCATGGCCTTAAGTTAAATGCCAAAAAATGTGTCATCAATCCTTTTGGGAAAAACCTGGTTCCCATGAATTACCACATTGATGATTGTCCACTGAACATTGAAGGCGTTATAAGAGATCTGGGAACACAGGTTGAAAGCACCCTCTCTTTTGACCACCACATTGCCACTGTGGTTAGAAAGTCCTTCTATGTGGCACATCTCATTACTAAGGGTTTTGCATCCAAGAAGAAAGAGGTCATTGTCTCCCTCTACTCTTCCCTTATTAGGCCCATCATTGAGTACAATGTCCCATTTGGCATGTACCTCACTAGACACCTGCAACAACTGGAGATGCCGCAAAAGTACCTCACAAAGAGGATCTTAGGCCTTAAACACTTGTCCTATATGGACAGACTCAAGAAAACTCCAACTATTCTCTGTCACATATCGCCTACTTAGAGGCAATCTATACTTGACTTACAAAGCCATGTCTGACCTAGCTCTGTTAGAAATGCTACATCTAAAGAAATCCCTCCACACCAAATGCTCCAGAGACCTCAACCTTGAAAGAATAATAGTAACTGTTGTTAGCATGATTATTAGCTTGAATAAAAAGCTGCAAGAATGATATGCAATTTAAAGGGTTCATTTAGAAATAGTATAAAATGCTAAAAAAATAAAAAGTAGTAAGTGTGCTGGCATAGCTTATTTAGATTTTGGCTTCCATGTAAAGGAGTATGTTATTTAGAAAAAAAGTCTGAAAAATAACTGCGCAGATGGCAGCTGGAAGGACATCAATGATGTAAAGAGATGTAACATCAACTTTCAAATAGTGCTGGAACACCACGTTTCAGATAATGCAAGACTGAGTTTCCATGTATCATCAAACTACAAAGAACCAAGGACAAGGGAACAAAGGAAAACTGTTATACAAAAAAGAATTGTTATACATCAGACTCTGAAAAAAAATATCAGACCTTTTGGTATAAATATGAGTGTGTATAAACAAGCTTTGGGAATTTGCCATAGAGAGCTGACAGCATCTGTGTTGCATGCTTGTAGGAGAATGTAACAGTAAAGTGTATTACTGGAACGGTTGTCTTCGTGTATTTATTTTACTCAGTACAATACAGTAATAAGACTAGTTGATTACAATAAATAGGTAAATGAACTGCCGTATGCATGCATGTAAATGCAAGTAACAGCAAGAAACCAACAGAAAAACATAATATACTTTTTCAATGGTGAGCCACAGTTGAAGGACCAAATGGTTTCTTATTGTGACAACTGCAGCTTCTTTTTTATTTTATTCAGTTAGTATGTTCAGTTCCAGTGCAAACATTTGCCTCCTCCTTCTCTACAGTATCTAGTAGCAGAACAGTGCATCTCTGCAGATTCCACAGGTCCTGCACATTCACACAACTGAATCTGCCAGCTGTGTTTGACACCTTTTGGGGGAATCAATGAGGGACTTTCCACTCTTTCTTGAGGGAAGACTTGATCACCTTCCACACAGAAAATGGTAATTCTCTTTTTGTTTCTCATTCTACAGCATGGATGCCATTAGACAGAAATATATTAAATGTAAGACTACCTTTCAGGTAGTTAAGGAGAGGCAGGCTAGCAAGTACGGTAGGTGCACAGGCCAGGCAAACTTCAGTATACATGAACAAAAAAGCCAGCACCTTGGAAGTATGAAGCATGCAGTTTTATTAGAACCAGACCGGTTTCAGCATAAAGCGTTCATCAGTGGTACATCTCAAATAGCAGTTCAAACCCTGAAACAAATACTTAATCCAATTAAGTGTCCATGACTTCATTTCCTGTTCAAAACAAAACAAATTTATTCTGATACCAAATCCTAGGCACATAAAATCAATATTTAACCACATAAAAAGTCTATGTGGAATAGAACTTTTATTCCACCTGGTATTTGTCATTAATGTATTAATATGCTATTTATAATTCACTGTTTAAGAATTGTTATGCTCTATGCACCATGTATTAAGTCCTACGTAGTGGTATCCAACTCATGATAGGAAGGGAAAGTTTTACAATTTATCATTTAATCCAGGTGGGAATAGACCACCCAATTTTACAATCCATTTCCTTTCTTTCATGTTTAATATATTATGCCACCCTGTTTTAAAGGATCTATTGCCTGATATTTTGTCAATGACTGTGAAAGAGAATTTCGCTGTATGATGAATCAGTGAATGTCTATAAAGAGCACTGGTGGCTCTGGAATTCCTAATATCCCCTAAATGTCCTGACATTCAAAATCTGAATTGTCTAGAAGTTTGGCCCACATAGAAAGCTTGACAAGTGCAAGTGGCCAAATATATGACCCTGTCTGTTCCACAGTTGGCGAAGCAGCTAATATTGTACAATTGTCCAGTATTTTTGCTGGTAAAGGTTTTAGTCTTGAAAACATGTTTACAAAAGGTGCAATGTCCGCAAAGGAAAGAGCCAACCCATTTATCCCCTGTTAGTGTGGTTTGGTGATAAGTTGCATCGTGATGCATGATATTTTTGTAGTGAGAAAAATGGGAACCCAAAGTTTTTCCTCGTCTATAAGAAAATAGGCATTTGTCCCCCAAGATGTCATCCAATTGTACATTGGTCTTCAAAATATTCCAATGTTTATCAATGACGTCGACAAGATGTGCTGTATTTCTGCCAAATGTGGTGTCCTTGTTATCCTTCCTGGGCTGATGTTTATATTCTAATAAGGTATCCCTGGATTGTTTTTTCGCCCATTGCATTGCCGAGTTGACATTCTGTTTGCCATATCCCCTAGCTAAAAATCTATTAGCTAAATCATGATGGGATTGTGTAAGATTCTGCTGTGAGGAGCAGATTCTCTTCAAACACAAAAACTGGGATTTTGGAATGTTGTTAATGGTATGTTTGGGGTGGAGACTGGTGGCATGTAGCAGGCTGTTGTATTCTGGATATTTTCGATAAACAGTAGTACATAATGTGTTGTCTGCTTGACGCTGTAGATGAACATCCAGAAAGTGGATCTCATTAGGGTGATGACTGACTGTAAATTCAGCCCCCCATTTATTTCCATTGAGATATTCAATGAATTCCTCCAGATATTCACTGCCCCCTTTCCATACAAGCCAACAGTCATCCAAATATTGTCTCCATATGTCTATCTCTGGCATATACAAATTATGTAGTTCATTGTATATGATGTGCTCCTCCACATATCCCATATATAGATCAGCATATATTGGGGTAAAAGATGCCCCCATTGCTGTACCTTGAATTTGCCGGTAGCCCTCATGTTGGAAATAGAAGACATTTTTAGTAAGGACATGCTTGGCAATACAAATGAGTAGTGTGTTGAAACCCGGGCTGTAAATGTTAATCTTGTTTAACCAAAATTCTAATGCTGTTAATCCAACCCAATGTGGGATACCGGTGTAGAGTGATTTGACATCCAGGGTACACATCAACCAATGCAGTTCCAATTGAGACTCAGAAACAATTTGTAAGAATTCTGTCATGTCCTTTAATCTGGCTCTGATGTATAGCAAAAGTGGTTTCAAATATTCAGTCAGAAATGCCGACAAAGGCTCTGTGAGAGAGCCTATGCCCGAAACAATAGGTCTGCCTGGTGGCATATTCAAAGATTTGTGAATTTTTGGCAGTAAGTACAAATATTGTTTACCTGGATCATTGACCATTAGTTGTTGTTTGGTTTTAACACTGATAATTCCCTCCTCAACCGCTTCCTGCAAAAAATTGTCAATTTCTTTTTTGAAGTTTGGAGTTGGGTCTGTGGGCTTGTTCATATAATGCTGTGGGTTAGACAATTGTCTACTTCCCTCAGCCCAGTAATAACTGAAGTCCATGACCACCACCACCCCACCCTTGTCTGCTGGAAGAATGGAACTATCAGTGTTAGCCCTAAGATCCATAAGTGCCTTTTGTTCCATCTTTGTAATGTTATGTCTGATAATATTTCGGGAGTGTAGATGGTAATGCAAATCTTTAATCACTGCCTGTTGGAAAATTGCAACATGTTTGTCCATGGGTGGACTGAAGTTAGATTTGTGGAATCTAAATTCAGTAGATCTTTGAGATTATTCCTGTTGGCCGAAAAACAATTTTAGATTAATCTTTCTACAAAAAGATAATATGTCAGATACACAAATGCTTACATCCACAAAAAAACAGGGATAAAACCAAGACCTTTATTTAACAATGTTTCCTCTTCAGATGTTAAAACATGTTTAGAAATGTTATGCACATTTGAACATTTCAGATTTATTTCACTATTGATCGAAAAAGATCCTCTATGATTTTTACCCCATGTTCGTGTCCCCCCTGTGCCTCCTACCCCTAAAGGGTATTCTGGCCCCTGGCCCCTCTTGGAATCAGGGAAATCACTAATGTATGTGGAGTCGGTGACAGTAGTGGTGGATTCCTCCCCCGAGGTTGTCATATGTGATGTACCTTTTTTCAATATAGATCTCAGTCTTTTTTTTGCATATTTGAGTGGTGTTTTTCATTCCTTCCATGCTCAAACCTAACACTTCTATGTGACTCAAATGGCCTACCCCTTTCATAGTCCTCCATATCTCTGAAAAAATTGTGTAATTTCTTATCTTTCAAATGGTTTTCAAAGGTAATCAGTTCCTTTGACAGTCTACTCAGATTGTCCTTAAAGTTAGTTTGATCTTCATATTTTTTCAATTCATCACATATTTTTTGAACATCACAAATGTTGACCTCAATTGTTCTTTCATAGTAAGAAGCTTAAATGTTAACAAAAGACATGGATGCCTGTTGCTGTGCCAGGTTCCAATCCCTTAATAATATATCAAATGGCTTGCTGACTAATGGTTGTAGTTTGGTCCTTAAACCCCTCAGGGTGAGGTTTTGATTTTAATAAGCTCTAAAAAGCTTTAAATGCCAAATATTAGTACATGAAGTTTTTACCTTATTGCCAAGCTGAATGAATAGCAAATTACATCTGTCAACTGGATCAATCTGGCTGTTCTCCTTAGAGCCCTCACTCATAGGTTTAATTCCAAATACATGGATATCATCCTTGTCAGCACAAAGCCCTTGAGGCAGCTTATTGAGATTCATGACTATAAGTTGCTAATTTGTTTAAATCAATCCAAAAGACTCAGTTTGTCAACTGTGATGTAAAAATGCCAAAAATTAAAAACTATATGACATCTCCTGGGCAGACTGTCAAAGGTGCTGGAAAATGGGCCCCTTATGGTTGAACCTGGTTATCTGATACAATAAGTAGTTATGTAAACCTTATTTGAGTCGCAGATAAATGCCAAAAGTTGGCTGATTGAAACCAAACAGTAACAAGGCAATAGACCTGTTAGGTCCAAAAAGGACACAAAAAAAAGTTCCACCCAGAATAAACAAATGAACAATCCGAAACCAAGGCCACTGTTATAAAATAAATTCACAAGTTAGATATAATTATCAATGCCTACCACTGTAAGGATAAACAAACCCCTGTTTCAGAGACAAAGGTAATGTAGTAACAATTGACTAATCCCTGATAGAAAACATGTTCACAAGTGAGGGGCTTTTTAACCACATAGATGTACACATTTCCTTATTGTCTAATGTGTCATAATCAATTTTAATTATGCCCTGCCAATACACAGAATCATTGTCCTAAACATAAATAAAATGTTCAATGACCAAATGTCAATAGGTTTCCACTTGTGATATAGTGTGGGGAAATCAGGTCCTATTTGTATTAATCACATATGTGATCTAAATAGCTTGCTGTCCCCTAAAAAGCAACATCTAAGCTGATATGCAGCAAAAATAAATGCTGTAAAAATGGGGATTATTTACTATTAGTTACTAGATTTTAGTTGTCCTAGTGGTAAGTTAGTCATAAATGTTTAAAAAATCATAAATTCCCCCAATTATACCATCCATATGAGCAGAATAGGTCTGCTGATGAGAACTAACAATGAGTCATGACTGCATAGACTCAGTTCTAAATCATGAGCCAGAAAAATGTGAGACAACACAATGAAAAACATGCACTCAACCCCTGTTCAGGTAACCAATGTTGGCTGTGATGTTTATAAATCACTATATATCAGTTCGTAGGCCCATAAAAATATGACTGGTGCCCACTCAGCAAAAGAAGGGAAAAAAATAAATGGTTCAGAACGTATCATTCTATGTCTGCTTAACCATCCAACCCAAGGAAAAGTACTTTCCCCAGTCATAAACCGACTGTTTAAGAAACTTTATGAGGGACAATGGCAAGCCCTAATTCCCTACGTCTCTAATTAGACAAAATACTCATTGTTTGTTAGATAACAAAAACATAACTAAACAGTAAGCAGTAACATGTACACCATTTCTAAAATTCTGCAAGAATGATAATAGTCCTGGACCAAAATATATAGCAAACGACGTATGTAGAGGTAAACACCAAAATGGCTTTTTATAAAAGTCTGCCCAAAATAATTGGAAACAATCCTCTGTGGAGTGTATATGCTCTTAGTTTGCTCCCAATCATGCGATAGAGCCATCCTTATTGATCGCAATCCATTCCGGTATGACTCTTAAACAAAAAAAGTACAGTCAAAGCCCTAAAATATATCCAAATAATTCCCGGTTTCACAAACACATGTTGACACACCAAACCATGTCCAATATGAGAGCCAACCTTGCTGCAGTTTCAAAATATCACTTCCAATGTCGGCCAAACAAAGGAATGTTACTGGGACTCATAAAAATATGGCCGTCAACAAAAAATAATGCCAAAGGACTGCCAAAAGCCAAAAAAGGTTGATAAGTCAAAAAAATATGTACTAACCCATGGGACCTTGTCGCTGTATACCCCTCTGTAAAAAAACAGAAGTAATCTCAACAGAATGTAGTTCAACAAGACCTTTACATGTGAAAGATCCAACAACCTCCACTGAATGCTCAAATAAAATGCTGATTCACAAGGTAGCTAAATCATACCCTTCAGGTACTGCAAAAAATGTATCCTGTCGATGAAAAAAGAAAACGCAATAAATCCAATCCAATGTACGACACTGGTAGTAAATCCAACCAATGAAAAACAAGGCAGAGATGTAAACAGATTGATGAAAACGGCTAAGTTGTAAACAAAGTAGTGAGGAACCCTCCTCTACTGACATCAAACTTCACAAAAATGACTCCTGCTTCAATGCTTCCAACAGCCAGCAAATAACATTGAGTCAAGGAGAGGCAGGCTAGCAAGTACGGTAGGTGCACAGGCCAGACAAACTTCAGTATATGTGAACAAAAAAGCCAGCACCTTGGAAGAATGAAGCATGAAGGTTTATTAGAACCAGACCGGTTTCAGCATAAAGCTTTCATCAGTTGTACATCTCAAATAGCAGTTCAAACCCTGCAATAAATACTTAATCCAATTAACTGTCCATGACATAATTTCCTGTTCAAAACAAAACAATGTTATTCTGATACCAAATCCTAGGCACATAAAATCAATATTCAACCACATAAAAAGTCTATGTGGAACAGAACTTTTATTCCACCTGGTATTTCTCATTAATGTAAAACTTTCCCTTCCTATCATGAGTTGGATACCACTAGGTAGGACTTAATACATGGCGCATAGAGCATAACAATTCTTAAACAGTGAATTATGAACAGCATATTAATACATTAATGACAAATACCAGGTGGAATAAAAGTTCTATTCCACATAGACTTTTTATGTGGTTGAATATTAATTTTATGTGCCTAGGATTTGGTATCAGAACACCTTTCGGGTAGGCAGTAATAATAGTTCAGCACATGTATGGTCAGGATTTAAAGACTGGTATAAACAGAACTGTAGCACATGCAGTACTTTATTAGTTAATGTTGATGTCAATGCTTTATTTAAATGCATTACTTTTGACTGATATCTTAAACAGCAACATCATTTGTATGAGAGTAAATGTTTATTGTGAAAGTTATATGAAACTACTTTCTGTGTACAATGTCATAAAAGTAATGGTAAACAACCACAAGCATTATGTCCTGACACCACATGTAAAATGTTAATTTCAGAGTTACAATCAGTCAAGTCAGTTATTTAGAAAATCTTCTGTACATCTTGCTAGACAAAAGAGGCATAAAACCACTGCACATTACAAAACAGATAAGAACAGAGATGAGGTTCATGGTGAACTGACAAAAAGATTTAATAAACTTCTAAGACACAGTCAGAGTGAGTTCAAAAAGTTTAGACAACATATGCAAACACTTTTTCAGAAATGCATAAGAGCTTTAAAGTCAGCAGAACAGAATACTGACAAATATAATCTGGTTAGTAAAGAGTTAACGCAACAGCAGTTTACTACATTGATAGAAAATAATTTACGACGTACTATCTACATTTAGAAAATGGTTAGGTGTACACAGCACAAACTTTCATTCAGTTAAAGCAAGGCACTTAAATAGTGATTTTAACACCATTTCAAATAACAAAACAGTTCTAGGGTATACAAATTAAATGAGAGTAGTTAAATGCAGAAAAGACATGACATCACAAGACTGACATGAATGTATTTTCTTTTTATCTAAAGTGCAGCAAAAGGCAAATGACAGCAAATGTAAATCATGGACTCCAGCAAAAACAGTATTCAAAAGCAATATTATGCATAGTTAAGCAAGTTATTGTTTATTATAATTCTAAGAGTTTTACAACTGCATTCCAATATCAAGTTGCAAGTATATTAATGAATGACTGAAGGTATGAGTAAGTGCTAAAGGAGTTATGGGTTAAGCGTCTGGAATGTGCAGAAAGAAAAAAAGTATGTGAGCTCAAATCTTTCCAGGCTGGAATGGGTAGTCTCAAGAAATGTTCTATAACATAAAATGTTACTGGTACTGAAATTTATAAGGTCAAGGAAAAAAGACTGGTTGCCAGGCCAAATGGCTTACATTTTTCTAAAACATTATTGTTAAGTATTCAAGTACGGCATTAAGAAAAAAGCACAAAGGTTTACAAAAATCCTGTTTAGTAATTGTATTAAGACATCACAATTGTGCATACATGTCATTAATAATCTGTTTGCAAGTGAATACTACACAGAGTTCAATCAGTATATGAGCTATGGTATGCAGTTAAAATAAATTATGCAGGTCCCTTTACAAAAAGGGAAGGTAAAAATACCTAGTAGTAACAGTAAACAAAATGAGCAAACATGTAAGACCAAAGTATCACAGTCTAGGTAACAGCCAAAAGGCAAGCATACATTTAATTCTCACAACATAAAGAAAATAAACAATACCGCAATAAAATGATGTATACTACAGGAGGAAGGACTTACTTTCAATTTTGCACTAACTGTGTAAACAGTACTACAAAAGAGACTCAAATAAAGGTGCAAAGTGGGAATGCCAAAAATACATTTTAATGTTTCAAGTAATATAATTAGCAGGCTTCGGTTTAATGCTAGGTTTGAAAACTAGACTGAGTGTACATTACAGCCATGTATATACAAATGCAAAAACAATCCGTACAAGCAAGTGTATTCTGCACAGTATATAGTAAATGGTTTATCTATGTAAATAGACAATTTTGCATTCAAGTATTATATGTAGAGTAACAAGTCAAAATTTGACATTTGTGATGTGTTTTTTTTTTTCAAAAAAACACAAGATTACAATGCCTTTGCAATAAAATCCTCAAGCATTGTCAATAAATTGCTGTATAGAACATCACTGTATAGAGTCATATTCAGATTCATCCAGTTCTAACAGTAATGGTTGTCATCATTGTGTTGACATTATAAAACTATGTTAACTTGCTGTATCAAAAGAAAACTAAAGGTTTTGTTTCCCAATATATTTCTAGTTAGTAGCAATATAACTTGACTAAAAAGTGCATACTAATATAGACAGTTTTGTATTTAAAATAAAACAGAGGAAATGTATACAGTGATAGATATGTTTTAAAATGTATAAATGCATGTGCACATCTATTTGCTAGTTAAATTCATATGCACGTATGTTGCTATAATATATGTAGAAATAATATAGTTAGTTAAATGCATGTATTTCTGTTTGCTAGAATACATGTACTCTGGTACAGCTTGAGAAAAGCTGAATGTTCAGTGTCTGGAATATGCTTCAAGGACTATAGATAATAATGCAGCTGAGAGACAAGGCACACATCATTCAACATAGACATCTGCACTTCATTTGCATCATTCTGAACATGAAAACAGGGAATTACAAGAATAAAACTTAAGAAAATACTACACAAAATAGAACACAAGACAATTTCAGTTGTAAAAAGCATACAGTATGTATGTTTGGGAGGATAACATGGTTAGCTAAACAAGGTCAGGCATACATAAACGTAGAGAAAGAATCAAAGACTGGCAAACATTTCAATAAACAGCTCTATCTCTTTAAAGACTGACAAACATTTCAGTAAACAGCTCTATCTCTTTAAAGACTGACAAACATTTCAGTAAACAGCTCTATCTCTTTAAAGACTGACAAACATTTCAGTAAACAGCTCTATCTCTTTAAAGACTGACAAACATTTCAGTAAACAGCTCTATCTCTTTAAAGACTGGCAAACATTTCAGTAAACAGCTCTGTCTCTTTAAAGACTGACAAACATTTCAGTAAACAGCTCTATCTCTTTAAAGACTGACAAACATTTCAGTAAACAGCTCTATCTCTTTAAAGACTGACAAACATTTCAGTAAACAGCTCTATCTCTTTTAGATGCTGTACATTACCTCAAAAATGTAATAGATCTGACAAGAAAAGACAATAGCACAAAAATAAGAATAAACTCAACAGCAAAAAAAGGGTATGATTTGTACCAATAATCTGTTTATTTGTATAAACAACACAGTAATACAAGGAAAAGGACCATGGGTTAAAATACTTACCATTTTGAGTAGCAGGCCAGTATTTCATACAGATCAAATGGTAAAAATACCATCCACTTGTACTATGATAGGACAACAATACCAAAAAAAAAAAAAAAAAAACAATATTGCACTTCAATATTACATTTCCAAATTTTAAAGATACCAAATGCAGATTTAAGAGAGCTTGGTATAAAAACTAGTAGAACAAGATATCTCACAGATTGTACATTTACAAGCATAATGGAATCCTACTATTTAGTAAGTCATTACAAGTATCTTTGATAGACAGATTACAATATAGCACCAATGTACAATATTGCCTGCAAATTTCAAAATGTTTGTTAAAGTGGTACCACAGAGTGTATGTGTGGTTTCAAATAACCCAGTGTTAATAGTAAAAAACAAAAATAGAAGCTGACACTGCCCATAATTGGTGGGACATATTCACAAAATTGTCATCATCTGGGACCAAATTGCTAAATTGGTTAATACATCCAGTGTTAGTAGTTCTGGGGGTCATAATAATAATGACAGCTTGAAATTGTTTTTATGGTGCAGGTTACAAAGAGTTGCAATAACTCAATAAGTCATGGTAAATACTGCAAATAGCGATGCTAATGAAACAAATGCAGTCTTTTCTTTAACTAAAGTTTAGTCCGTTCCCCCCAAAAAAAAATAAAATAAGGGGGACGTGAAAGAATAATAGTAACTCTTGTTAGCATGATTATTAGCTTGAATAAAAAGCTGCAAGAATTATATGAAATATAAAGGGCTAATTTAGAAATAGTATAAAATGCTGAAAAATATAAAGTAGCAAGTGTGCTGGCATAGCTTAATTAGATTTTGGCATCCATGTAAAGGAGTATGTTACTGAGAAATAAAGTCTGTAAAAATAACTGCGCAGATGGCAGCTGGAAGGACATCAATGATGTAAAGAGATGTAACATCAAAACACAAAAACATATAAGAACACAACAAACTGGAAAATGAAACTCAAACCAAAAGCTGCAGATAAAATGAAGGAGCAAATACAATTGTTTTAGTACTTTCGTTCAAATTTACTCTTCATGAACTTCTTCAGAAAAAAAGTTAACCTCTCAAAACACACCTCTTATAAGTCACCTCGCACATCACATGGCTTTCATGATTAAATTAAAGGTATAAAATCATCCCATAAAAATAAAAAAAACTGTTTTGTTTTCCAAACAGCTTAGAATGTCAAAGCTTCATAAAAAGTGTCTTAATAAAAAACATCATCATATTATTGTGAGTTGAATGTTATTTTAGTGCTAAAAAACATTTAATATCAATACATTCATTCAGATCAGGGGCTCTGTCTGCTACCAAACTGATCTTCCACAATGACTCCTTGCATTCTAAAATCATATTGGTGTTCCCTATATAATCCACTTGTTGAACATAACCTATGACTGAAAAGGTGAACTTTTTAAAGTTCACACAGTGAATAGCATGCCTAGCTAAAGCATTCTGAAGAAGTTCAGGAAGAATAAATTTGAACTAAAATAGTAAAATAATTGTGTTCGCTCCTTCATTCCATCTGCAGCTTTTGGTTTGAGTTTCATTTTCCAGATGTGACATCAAGTTTCAGATAGTGCTGGAACACCACATTTCAGATAATGCATGGATCATCAAACTACAAAGAACCAAAGACAACGGAACAAAGGAAAACTGTTATACAAAAAAAAAAAATATATATATATATATATATATATATATATATATATATATATATATATATATACAAAAAAATAACTGTTATATATCAGACCTTTTGGTATAAATATGAGTGCATATAAACAAGCTTTGGGAATTTGCCATAGAGACCTGAGAGCATCTATGTTGCATGCTTGTAGATCCAAAAGGAGAATGTAACAGTAAAGCATATTAACTGAAACGGTTGTCTTTGTGTATTTATTGTACTCAGTACAATAGAGTAATAAGACTAGTTAAGTACAATAAATAGTTAAATGAACTGTGGTATGCATGCGTGTAAATAAAAGTAGCAGCAAGAAACCAACAGAGGGCAGTATATAATTTTTCAAACCTCATTACCACAATCATCAGAACATCCTCGAGGGACAGGATCATAATCCAGAGACTGGCCATCCATCCTATGCAATAGACTTCCCATACAGGTCAGAACACCTCACTGGTCCTCTTCAAGAGAAATCTTGATGAGTGGATGGGAAATAGAAAATTCACCCCAGGGATCACTCCTGTGGCTCAACTTGACAGAAGCACTGGGAACTAAGGTTGGGTGGCAGAATGCCACGGTAATCCTATGGGCACAGCTTGTAAAGGCTCCAAGGCCATTAGCCTAGTTCACATCTATGAACCTATGAACCTATAACAAAATTAGCCACCTGCCTAAACAGCTGAAAGCAAACCACTAATACCTTTCCAATGCTGAAGTAACAACTATTACCCCAACCTAGCATCCTCACTGTATATGAGTGAAATACTCAGATACCACCTACCATACCAATAAAAGCTTCATAATGATTCTTGGGTCATTACCAGTCAACTAAACAACCAAACCCTAAGCCCACTGCCACTTAAAATGATGGCGAGACAACTGCATACCCTTACATCAAATTGCAGCCCCAGTTTACTGCCCAATAAATATATAACCACCTGAAATCTTCTTCAAAATTCCATTTAATAACAAACTTGATAGTACACTAACTATCCATTATAAGCAATAAGACATTGAAACCACCATCATGGTCTTTTAGGAGTACAACCCCAAATGCACCACTAACAGTAAACCCCAAGCCAGAGAGAGAGGAAAAAACAGCTCAAAGACCCCAGAAACAATATCTGTTTAACTGCATCATCTTTCTCCTCCCAATGACTATATTAATGACCAAAATGAGACTTCATTCCTAATAGAACAGTTACCAATAATTCTGCCATCAAACTCACTAGTACAAAGCATGAAATCATTTGGAGACCAAGACCATCCTGTTAATGACATCAGTACATCCCTGAGCAATAAGCAGACAAAATGTTAGTCAATGGCCCTCCATAAACCCAAGCCAACCCTTACAACCGACTTACTTTGACAATAGGCAATGTCTACCGACTTCACACTATCAACCTACACTTCCCACTTGAGGCACCATCCAAATTTAAAATTTTAACCTAACCTTACCACCTATGAAACTGAAGTAATTGCAGTTAAGCACCCCTTGACCTACTGGTATGTCCCAACTTGTTCCCAAGCCTTAACCAAATATCTTAACAGTCCATCCCACCAATCACCTAACCCCTGGTGGCTGCAACACTGTATGACCAAGTTAGCAACACCATTCCATATTCTTTACTTCTAAAAGCTACCCTAGCATCCTGCCATAAGCATCTAATTCTTCTAACCCAATGTAATGTAACTCAGCTGACTGCATCAAAAACCATACCACTGTCATCTTGACCAAGTGAAAATGGACCCTATTCCCCTTAACTTCCCTGCTAATATTATGCCTGCTAAATTAAACCACCTTGACCCTTCCATATGTCTTCCTTATAAAAGGTGCCTCAAACTCCCAAAGCAAACCTTTAATCCTGAAACAACCTGACACAACATCTAACAGGAACACACAACCCATACCACTGCTACATTAATCAGATGAAATAAATCCTAATCCTCAACAGTGACACTAAAACACCTACTCCGTATTAAAATTAAAGTTCAGATATTCAACATTCCCCAGTCATCCTACCATCCAAAAAAACGCAAACCAACCCCCTCCTAATTATGCCTCGTAACCCAACACCTCCTGCCACATTTGTAACAAATGCAAATCCTCATGAGCAAACCTATCTGAAAACCATCTCAAAGCACAGCAATGGTAAACATGCCACCAACTTGGTAATCCTCACCAAAAGACCCAAGTAAACTGTCTCACAAGCAACTTCAGACTTGGCATCTCCCCTGACACTTTTCTTTCCATGTGTTACCATAAAACAATGCCACAACTTATTAACTCCCACCCAACCACACAATGCTCTGTCAAACCATTTTCCTAGCCTCAAAAGGAGCCAGATCATGTACATCTTCTGACTGGCTGCCCCTGATGCCAAATCCAATAAAACACTGTCCTAAACTCTTAAAGTAGCACCAATGCCTGAGTAATCCATCTGTATTGCCATTCCCCAAGAAAACTCAAACCTAAACCACCATGCCCCCATCATCTGATTCAACATCATCTTATTGTAATTCCACACCACCCTACTCCACCCCACCTGTGGACAACTCCAACTCCCCATAAACAACCCACCAACCCACTCTACTTCTCCCTTGTACCGCCTCAACCTCACTTGCCTCCATGCTACTCCAAAACTTCACCAAGTCTAACATGTCTTAATGAACAACTAAAATAGGATCACCTGTGGCCTCCTAGTGCACCACTCCAGCGTACGGCATATGTAGCCAAGCAGAATCAGTCTCCTTCATGCCACTGACTGATGCCTACATGGTGCTCATCCATGTATGACCTCACTGCAGCACTCCAGCTACCAGCACAAATGTCAACTCTGCGCTCACTCCACATTGATCTGCAAAAGAAAAGAAAACTTTAAAATTCTCTGTACATCCAACCAAAAGATTTCATAACATCGAGTGCTGCCAAGAGCCTCCGCCATGTTCCCCACCAAATCCTTTAGCTTCCAGTAATGGAACATACAATAAATGGTGTCATGCCACCCACCACAGTGACTGGACCACTACTTTTAGATAACCTATTAAAATGTAGAATGCAAGTGAACCAAAGCATATTCAACTTAACCCTGTGTGTAAAGGATAATCGAGGCAGCAACATACCTGGATCAGACTGCAGTTCCTTTACAAAACTTGTATAGCAGATTACGGCCAGTTTAACTTATTCCCTCCAACAGTCTCAATTGCTTTTAAATACCTATTTTTGTCACAAGCTTGGAAAGTAGTAAGAGAACTCATGATACCACATCTTCTGAAGAACATGAAGTCCAACTCAAAAGCCAGAGACAACATTATCACCAACTGCAAATGTATAGCAGTGGTAAAGAGTGATGAAGCTGATGATATGGCCCACCTGCCTGACATACTAGAGTAATTATACGTTTATGCATAGTTACCCAAACTGTGCTAAAATTCTGCATGCTATAACACAGATTGGAGTTGCACTTATAAAATGTATAAAGATGTCTCAACCACCCCTTCCATAAGAAATCTAGAACAAACGACCATGACAAGCAGGACCAAGGACCAAATAGCAAAACAACCACCTCCATACCTCTCAATCTCTTAGTCCCAGAAATCTGGGCAAAGATTTACACAATGGGGTAAAGAGGAAAAAAGGGCCAAAATAGGGACCGATTTTAAATGTTGCTCTTAGAAACTTAGAAAGTTGCTAGAGTAGCAGGATCTGTGTTAACATACATTTTCTTTTTTTCAAAACAGGTTTATTGTTTTAACATACAAGAGAAATATCATAACAATTTTATACAAGTAATTAAAAATAGATATGATTATAACATTCAACAAAACAACTAAAGTATTTACAAAGACATCCACTGCAATCAGATCAATTAATTAAACTAAAATACCATGCTATTGAAATTAGGATTTTTTTAACAAATTTTGTAAATTATCCCATACAATATAATAAGATGTTTTTCTAGTTGTTCTTGACCTAATTGTGTTTATTTCCATATGGCACACTATATTCATAACATTTTTAAATTCATTGAACGAAGGAGGTGTATCTGAAATCCAATTTCTGGTTATTATTTTCCTAGCCACTGCTAGAATAGACCATAACAAGGAAGCTTAACCTTTTAACACTTTGAGGTACAGGTGTGTTGAATAATATAAGAGATTTAGAAATAATGAAATTATCTGTAAAAGAGCCTGCAAAAATTCATTAATTGACTTCCAGTATTCTTTCAATTTTATACAGTCATAAAACATATGAGCCCAGTCAGCATTAATTTCTACATTACATCTCTTACATAGATTATCTTTATTATTTATTTTATTCATCATCAAAGGTGTATAAAAGATCTATGTAAAAATTTCCATGTATAAAGTCTCCAGACAATGGAAGACGTAGTTCTATAGGCAGATTCCAATATATATTGTTTATCTTGTTGATTTGGTGGGTCCCCATTAATAGAAGTGAAATAATTCCAGTATGTATCTACACTATAAAAAGTTTCTTGTCTGATAATTTTATGTATGTATGAAAGTTTACCTTTATCAGAAACTTTATGTTGTAAATTTAATATCAAGTGATCAATCAGTGTTGGAATAGATTCTTTAACTGTTATAGACATTAGATCTATTTTATTAATGAGATGTTGTCTAAAGGTCTGAACCTCTAACCAGCAAGTTTCTCTTAGATCAAATTCTTCTTTTAAGAAATCTAGATTTTTAACTTTATTATCAGATATCAACTGATACCAGTACTTTAGATCATTATCTATACCTAAATGAGTTCCTTCAGAAGTAGATGACAAAAGCATACCCTGAGTATACATTATAGGGAATATAATAAAATTCCATTCCCTATACTTAGGGTGCATGAATATAAAGTTACGATAGCTAATAATAATATTTAATGGGTAACAAACCATATGTTTAGGTGTAATAGGTGAAGTACAAAATTCCTTTAGTAACCATAACATGGAGTTATTTACAATCATATTTTTATGTGTTAAGGAGATTTTCATGAAGTGCATACTAATTAGCTCCCAATAATCTTTCCATTTTGCGACATATGACTGATCTATTAATAAAGTAATAACTTTTACAATAGAAGAGATAGTATATAAATTAAAGTCTGGAAAAGAAATACCCCTTGAGACCAGCTATTAGTATGTTTCTTTAATGCAATCCTAGGTCTATTAGGTGCCCATAGGAAATTTAACATTAGTGTATTCAGTTTCTTGATAATTATTTTTGTAGGTGGAAGTATTATTGATTGTATTAAGTATAAAATCTTGGGGAATATTATCATTTTAATAATTGTAAGTCTCTCCTCCATAGTAAAAAACATTATTCCAGGTATTAAAAAGATTTTGTATATTAAGAAAACAGGTATTATAATTATTATATATAATAGATTTAATATCTTTAGATAGTATTATACCTAAATAAGTTATCTGACCTGAATTGGGTACATATTTAGTAAAATCACTAATGAGAATATTTTTTCGTGCATATATAGGTAGTATTTTAGTTTTTTCTTCATTGAATATTAAACCAGAAATACTTTTAAAATTCATCATTTTATCAAATAGAGACTGCATAGAAGAATTAGATCCTGCTGATATAATTAGAACATCATCTGCAAAAAGTTGAATTTTGGATGTTGTATTTTCATTTATTTCAAAACCCTCTATGTCAGTACTGTTTCTGATCAAATTAGCCCAAGGCTCCATTACTAAAGTGAATAATAGTGGAGAAAATGGACATCCTTGTTTTGTACCTTTAAAAATGGGTATTTTTTGTGAAACATATGTTCCTACCTTAACATAAGCCAATGTTCCTTTGTATAAATGCTCAATTAGATTTACAAACGCATCTGAGAAGTTTGTGCACTTCAGTAAGGTAAACAGATAGTCCCAACTTACTGAATCAAATGCTGAACTTATATCAAGACTAATAAGTGTTAAATCTTTCTTTTTCCTATTTGCAAAATCAATTAATGTTAAAGTTCTTCTTATATTACCAAAAGTATTTCTATTTACAATGAAGCCTGTCTGATCTATATCTATAATGCCGGGGATGATTGTCTTCAATCTATCAGCAAAAATACTCATAAACATTTTATAATCAACATTAAGTAATGAGATGGGCCGATATGAAGTACATCTAGTTGGATCTTTATTAGGTTTTAAAATTGGCAAAATAAATGTATATTGCCAAGATGGGGGGGGGGTTATTAACTCAGTTTGGGCCAAAATAAAAACCTTATGTATTAATGAATATGTACTTTTAGAAATGATTTTATATATCTCTGGTATAACACCATCATTACCCGGTGCTTTGTTTGATTTAAGCTTATTTATTTGTGTAATAACCTCTGTATATGAAATACTTTTGTCCAATAGTTTAATCTGTTGTTTATTAAGCTTTTTATTCATGTTTGTGGTTATAAACTCCTTTATTTTATCTTTAGGTTCCATGTTAATGTTATTATGGTTAATTTTGTGAAAGTGATTTCTAAATTTATCTAGTATTTCTGGTATACTAGAAACATTCTTCTTTTTCCTTAGAGAAAAGATTTCTTTGATATGGTTTTGTTTATTCAGCCTTTTTGTTTTATTTTTAAGTCTATGTAAGTATTTGGGGCTTATTGAATAAGACAAACACTTGTATTTCTCTAAAGTTATTTTAACTTTATGAGTTAAAATTTCTTTGTATTTCTCATTTAGTTTATTTCTTCAATAACTTTCTTGTCCATAATATTTTCTTTATTATTATGTTTATAAGAGTCTAATTTACTTTGAATATCTAACAATTCCTTATCCCAAGATTTCCTTTTATTATTATACCATCTGATACTTTGTCCATATAGATATGATTTTAAGGCATCCCAAACATAGACAATGGAGACTTCAGGAGTATTATTTATGTCTAAAAAATGTTTTACTTCTGAAAGTATATATTCTTTATAGTCTTTTAGTTGAGTTAAGTATGCTGGTATCCTTTTGATCTAAACATTATGAGTATTTTTATCATGAATTCAAAAACAATTGAATTATGATCAGATATAGGACATAAAATGATTTTGGAATTAATTAAATCTGTTACCATCTGGTTAGAAATAAAGACCCTATCTATTTTTGAATAAGTTTTGTATCTGTTAGAAAAAAAGGTGTAATGTAATGATTTTGAATCTATCTGATTATTAATATCATTCAAATGATAAGAATTAGCAAAATCATTTAAATGTTTTGCATTAGATGTAATTCTTCTTTTTCCTATAGTGGTAGTATCACTTTCATGTAGTATACAATTAAAGTCACCAGCTAAAATAATATCTCCTATAGAGAATGATATGATCTTATCAAGATGATGTTTCACTGTATTAATACCAATTCCAGGTATCCAATATACATTAATTAAAGTGTAAGTCTTCCCATTAATTTGTATTGTAACCATACAAAACATTCCTTTGTCATCCTAATAAGACTTAATGGTTTTAGGAATGGGCATACTTTTATTCCATAAAATAGCCACTCCTCTTTTTTTCTGAGTGTGCTCTGAACGAACCAATACTGTATATTTGTTTGTGGCTAGTTTATCAATATCTTTTTTCAAGAGATGGGTTTCTTGCAGGAAACTAAGTTGGCCTTATGTAAATTAATGTATCTTATTAGGCTTGCCCTTTTACACGCATTATTCAATCCATTAATGTTTAAAGATATTCCTTTTAAAGATGTCATTTGGCATTTTTAAAACTTAAGAATCTTATGATCAAAATAACAAATAACAACAAAAGTAATGTTACATCTCCTCCTTTAGGTGTACCTTTAAATATAGCTGTATTTATTGAATCTTTTATGGGATTTTGTATAGGATTCAATTTTGTTTGTAGTGACAATGAGTGTACAAAATATATTGTGGATGTCAAAACTATATACATATAACAATGAACAAGTGAAAATAATGTAAGGATTAAACCTTGCATCCAGCCTGGAGTTAAAAACTCCAACTTAGAGTAGTATTTACCACTCGAGTTAACCCCCTACCCTAAGCAGCAGTACCTCAGCTACCACCTTATCAATTTAATACTGGTTATATTTAACTTAAATTAACAGCTTTCAATTCAATTATCTAGCAAGACAAGACTACACATTTGATAAAACAGCATCATATAAACTAAAATAAACGTTAAAAAAACTATTCATACTACTATATACATCTATGTAATATAATACACTTGTATTCAAATAGCATTCAAATAATCTTGATATTAGGAACTAAGAGGAGAGAGAGAAATAAAAGACGTGAAAATGGGAGAGAGAGTGAAAGAAAGAGAGAGAGAAAAAAAAAAAAAAAAGGAAGGCATATTTACATATTAATTTATTCAAAGTATGTAAAAATAAGTTCTAACATTCATTTAAATCAAAAACTTTGGCTAATATGGTTCAGACATTACATATATTAAGATGCATCTATTTTCTGTCATGTAAATGCAGTCAACAGCTTCGCAAAAAACCTTGAATTGCTTGTATATGAGCATTTTACTCATACTCATTATTGTCAATAGAATAAAATATTATATTTATAGAAATTGTTATAAATCATACTGCATAGTTATGCAAATTCTCAGAAACACTTGCATTATTGTAAAAAAGCCATCTGTATTTTGTATGTCTATACTACTGCTTTAAAATATATCACATGACAATTTCTTCCAGAATAGAATTATAAAGTTATTTATGCTTGTCAATCAGATTAATTAAATGAGTTATAGTAATGTATATGTTTGGAACATAAGTTTTAACACAGATTAGTATGCTGCAGTCAAGTAGATTTTCAAAAACACTTGAATAAATGTTTCATTTTCTATGCCTTCTAAAATAAGACATTTACTTACTACAAGAAACTGCATCATTTAAAATCATTATAACTGACATATTTTATGAATTATAACTTAGATATTTAAGTAATTATATAAAATAACTCACATTTAAATGTTAAAGAGTTCATTTTCCTTCACATAGTCGCATTTGCATCAGTTCTACTTCCTGGTAGAGTGCTCTTCCTGAATCTGCGATGTGTCAGTGTGATATCTGGGTCAAAGGTCAAATTGACTGCTTTCAGCTTCTCTGTGAGAATTCTGAGAGTTGAAGCTTTTAAAACAACTCGAGGACACTGTTCATGAGGTAGCCCACATCCCAGATTGTCTCCCTTAACATTTTGGCGGGAAACTTGTTAAAAACTAGTGACAAACATTCATTTACCAGTGTAAATGCATCTAAACATGACAAAACCTTTGCAATGTATTTTACAGGTTATTACAGCCTCTATGTAAGTGAAATTAAGTCCAAAGTTATTAATAAGTAATAAAACTCAATATTTTTGTCCCAACTCAATTTTTATGCAAATCTTATTATTTACTGTGTCTATATGATCAAAAGCATTTCTATATATTAATATGAAAAAAAATAAAGAGAAAGAATAAAGAAAAGAAAAAGAGAGTAGAAAATAAAAGAGTGTAAAGCAGAAATAAAAAAAATGTAAAAGAAAGCTATAAAAAGTATATACAATGGAATATTACTTACTGTTTATATTAATAGAGTTAAACATAAAACATTATTTACTATTATTTAGTTCTAATTATTATTAGTTAAAGCATGACAGCTTATTTACAAACAAGCATAAGCAGTATAATCAAGAAAGTATAATTAGGAATAGCATTTGAAGAACATATAAACTTTTTACAAGGAATAAATATGTTATTATTCCATTTATCATATTTTCATTAGTCTTCTCTCCCTGCCCTCCCCACCCTTTACCCACTACATAATCTAAATAGAATGTCATTGTTTAAACAAAGAAAAGAAGAAAAGGAGAAAAAAGAAAAAAAAATGTATCAAATTACTGACCTTACTTCTCTTTTTCAGAAAGAGAAACAAATTGAATAATAGCTTGTTATTAGTTCCTCAGATATTTTGACTGGTTATGAAACAAAACATTTCTTTGCACACAGAGAATAACTTTGATTAAATCTTTTTCAGAATATTTGTGGCTTTCTGGATTAACATACATTTTCTGAGGGGTTTGATGTCTGAAACTTACTTGTATGTCAGTATTCAGTGATTTCACACATCAGCTCATCCCTATAATTTGTAATGACCACAACTTTTATGAGTAGCCCAAAATATGAGGCAAAATCTGGACAGTTGTGAGGTATGACCACCACATAGCTACATAGCTTCCTACAACTTAACCTGTCATGCTGATGAAATCATTTGCATTGGCATGAGTTACCGGAAGGCTCCATAGTTTGCAGCTCCACTGTCTGCCATTATTCATATATATATATATATATATATATATATATATATATATATATATCTATCTATATATATATATATATATATATATATATATATATATATATATATATATATATAAAATCTGCGACATGTCCCACTGATTCCACCAACTGTTATACACTGAAGTGACACTTCCTCTTACACTGTGCCTCTGCATGTATATTTGTTCATTGATTTGTCCCAACCAAGGGACCTTCTTTCAGGTGCCTAATTCCCAATTCTAAATATATATGTCTATTTAATGGAGCAGCAGAGCAGGCAGAATGCAGGGTATATAGAGACAACAACAACAGATAAAATGCACAATTACTGCACTGGAAGCGGGAAGGCATCCACGAACAACAACTTGCAGCTCACGAAACCTTTTGTGGCTCAATTGACAGCTGGCCCTTCAACCCAATCCAGGCATCTACAAGACATCAGAGCCTAGCACTCAAACCTCTCAGAGCAAGAAAGCTGGATAAAGCCACAACAAAAGTAGGACAATTATGGGTAAAATACATTGTTCTTATAAACTTAATCAGGCAATAAAATGACAGGCTAAGCATTAACGTGCATTTTCTAAAAAGCAGGGAGTCTAAACACCTAATAAAGGGGGTTATGCAGTAACATGAACAACTACCAAGGGACCCCTTAGAGAAATCACAACCAATGAATATAGCAGAGAAATCATTTAACCCTTCCCCATGTCCTGTTAGTCACATCCGACAGCAACCTTATTTCTCAACCCATAAACTTGCCAAAATGAGAAGGCAACGGCACAAAATACAGATTTTAACTGTCTATCTATAAACTCAGCAATCAACAATAAAAATATAGCCGGCCTTCATGATCCATAGTGAGCCATGCGCATGCATGACCAGGCTCACCCATCGCAGGCATTCTGCAATAACGAACAGTGATGGGAAAGGTGGTAGATATGACAATGGCGAAGAGCGGCAAAGTTATAATATATTACACAGCCATAATATATCACACAGCCATTTGGGATTAATGCACATTACAGCTCATCCCCAAAGTACTTTCTGAATTACAGGAAAAGCTAACCTTCCTACTACCATGATATTGTTCTGCTTTACAAATTATTCCTAACATTAACAAGAACCAATAGAAAATGATCCATGATTGGGTTTATGCCGTGATGTAATCATTTAAAGGATATGCTGTCAATGAAATTAGACTAGCCATTCTGACACAAAAATTAATAAACTACTGCAAACAGCACATCTTTATCATCCTGATAGACTCTCGGCTGGCCAGCATTCACCATAATCAGAAGCATGCAGTACCTTTTTACAAAAATATTAATGTTGCACTGAAGTCTATCTTTAGCTGGCCACTATACACAATAATCTGAAGCATGAGATACCTTAGCAAGACAATCCTGGTCCTTGCCTAAGGATGGAAACTTCCCACAGAGATTCATTTTTGCCTATATGTATGTACTTTCTTTTTCCTTTTAACCTTAACTAGAGCAAGCATGCCACCCCACTGCCACCAGAGTGCATCTCAAGGCCAAACAAAACCCTACCAATGAGCCACAGTCTTCTAACAGACACACACACACACACACTCTGCTCTCTTGTCTCTCGAATACAGCCAAAGCAGGGACCTCTTTTTATGCTACTCACACAAACTTAGAAAGTCTAATTCCAAGAAAGCCAACTAACTCCCAGAAGCAAAAAAAAAAAAAAAAAAAAAAAAAAAAAAAAAAAAAAAAGACTATAGTAGTCAACGTAGCAGTCGGAAGAATTATGGATTTACATTAGCATGACTCTCCTTAAGGGAAGTCTTTTGCACTTTACAGAGATGTCAGTACCATACAAAATTACCATCATCCAACCATTTGCCCCGAACACCATCCCTGTTGCAGTTAGCTCTCATCCTTTTGCACGGTACCAAAAATGTATGCCATAGTGGGTTATTATTCTCAAATCTGAACCCTGGCAATAGGGAAGCTCATGACTCCCAATTACTGTTTAATGCACATGCACAGCAATGGACCACTGATAGCTGTATATCTCAGCCCATGAATAACATACTCTTCACTTGAGAGAGCAACCCATGGGCCACACTGCCCTCACTACTCAACTCCATGTAATGTTTGGTAATAAGGACATTCCTAATCCCAATACCACCTAGTAAAACATGCCCAACACAGAAAACCTTTCTTGGTACCAGTTATCACTCATTTTGCCTACAGACTCCCCAAGCTGACAGCTTCCAGTACAGAAGGGGAAAGAAGAAGGTTAAATAAATTGTAATTAATAACTGCCCTAACCTACTCTGGTAGTATACCATGCTTACAGCAAAACCGCAAGGCAAACCTGATGCATAAAAATGTGCCACAGAACCATTACTTAAACTAAATCCCCTATACCAACCATTGTTAACCCAAGGCCTACCTGCAACAACAGTACATACAGGTCATCTTGGATGTAAGCTTGTTGTAGCAAGTTCATGCCAAAATGTGATTCCTACAGCAGTTACACTTGCCTAAACCCATTAAGCCCCTCCCTACCCTTACCTCATTTCCTCCCAGTCCTCCCTCATTTCCCTTTAACTCTATCCTCCCCCCATCCTCTTACTTCCTACTACTATATTTATCTAGCTTCACTTGAAGCTGTCCCTGGACAAATTGGTCTGTTACCAAACCTCATTTATCAGGAATGCAGAAATCCTGTGTATCCTGTATAATTATAGCCATCTTAATAGAGATTTCTTAAACTCCTTAGATAAGCATATCTATCAGTGTTTTCTGAGTCTACATTTTAAATTGCACATACAGATATATATCCAAACCTAATTTCTGAAGTTCTAGCACTAATATGAACATAAAACCAAGGTAGGAAGATAACATGTACATGTCAACCTCATTTGCTAAACATGCACAATGAAGTAGTTAATATAAGGTGTAGAAGGTTAGAATTGTTAAGGAACATTTAGAAAAGGTTATTAAAATATAATATATATTCCAAACTTTCATTAATAATGCAAAAATGAATTGTTTTCTCTCATGTGCTCCAAGACAATACATCTTAATCAACTCATGCAATTGTGCTCACAAAGGGGGAATAGCCTAGCAATGTAAAAAAACATTTTGAATTAAACACCCAAAGAAAAGGCATGTTTGAATAGTGGCAGGCTCACCTAACTCCACTGGTGTAATAAGCTGCACTAGTAATACTTTTATTACTTATATACACCAATACCAAAGTTGTAGTGTCAAAAGGAAAGGCAACATCTTTAGAACAATAGTGATTTAACATTTAGGGAAATACCTTTAATCAAACACTAATGTGTATCAGTATAGTTTCACAAAGCAGCCTGGTAAAATCTGTAGGCAGTACAGAACTAATGGATGTTAGCAAAATTGGCATTAAAACATGATGGGTATTGTGAAGATTATTCTGAGATTTAATGTTTGTTTTAGAAAGCAGTAATTAATATTGGCATTATGTTTATATATAGTATTATAAGTGTTTACTGGGCTAATGACCACAAGGGCCTTTTTGAGCTTAGTCATGCATCCCAAATCTCTGACAAGTTCTGATACCCTTGATAAGTGTTAGCATGGATTTGGGAGAGGAACCATTTACAGGTTACCTGTGTCCATTAGATTGTATTAACAACTGTGTGATGTACAGGTGAACAAATGGCATCATCTTATAAACAGCACTGAGGCACACAATTATGCTACTTTTACTGTGTTTTCCTTGGTACTTCTAATCCAAGATGCACTTTTTACCTAGTTTGCATATATCATGCAAAGCCATAAAACAGCAGAATTCTATGTGATCTTGTCATATATCATTGCAAAGTTCTCAATCAGGTGAATAGTCCTCCCACTAATACTTAGGTCTATCTTGAAATCTAACAGAGGTATAATATTTTATTTGATTAAAACCCTAATAATTTTGGGCAGATAAAAATACCATTTTACTTTTATAAATCTACAATATAAAACCAGCATCACTAGATAGGCCTTTGATACTAACCCAAGTCAGTAGCATATTCCTAGGTGAAGAAATTTTCTATTTTACATTTATTTGTAACTTGTATAATTTGTACGATATTTCAAATCCTCAAAGATGTGTTTTTAGTAAAGGGTTTTGAAACAAACCTGTGCAGAAACCAAGTAGCTTCTCAGTTTTGAAGACTCAGGAAGCAAGGGGATTAATTAAAGCCCTGTTGCTGATATCTGTTCTAAATAAACATATGTAGTCTCTGTGGAAATTTGTGCTATTGTAACAATGCTGTTCAACAAATGCTTGTTGAACAGTAAGTTCTTATTAGCCATAAGATCATTCCAGATTGTTTCTGTAATACTTGATATTTGTCTTTCTCCACTTTTTGAATGACAAAGATATTAAACATCTTCAATGCTTTTTCCCCAACAATATACAGAAAAGTGGCACCGCATAGCTTTTCATTGTTCTCAGCCATTTCATTTGCATTGAGGAATAAGTTAAATTGCTGGATTCAATGTTTCGCACTTTCTAGTCAATTATCTTGCAACAGCAGAAACATGAATGTTGCAGTTTGACCATTTTAGCAATTTCAAATTATATTTCAATAATACTAGACACGAATATTCAAGAAAAAAAATTCTCACGTTTACAAATACACATTTATTCCCTTTTATTTGTCAATGTGATCAATGTGTAACATTGGCACAATGAATGTGTTTTTAGATTCTTCAAAATCTTTACCCTGACTCTTCTAGAAAAGAGAGTACATATGTTTTCCATGTAATTACACAGTCCCGTCTTTTTTAAATATTTATACACCATTTTCTACAGAAATTTTAAAAGCGTTTAGACTGTCTTTTATCAGTGGTAACTAACTTGATGTGAAACAATCACACAGGGTTAATCTGAAAACTGTGGATGCATTTCAGATGAAGATGATTATAAAAGCATGAAAATGTTATCCTCTTCTTTCCATATACACTATGTTTATTATGTAGGATTATTTTATTTTTATTTTTATTTTATTTTACTATGTTTTCCCTAACAGAGAAAATCTGATATGTCAATCAGACAATGTGTGCCATGGAACACAAATGTCAAGTTCTGTTAAAAAATAGTCATTTAAAATTCTGTAAACATTGAATAATAAAAAGCATTTAAGCAAGTGTTATGAAATGAAAAAATGTAATTGGTTAAAATACATGGTGTCACCGTGGTCCTGTAGATTTCTCTTAGTTTTCCTTACCACTGATGACATATTCCTATATGATTCCGCTGACTGCCTCATTACTGTAGTATTGCTAAGGCACGTAGCATAAATTTTCATTGGTGGCTTTGATGTCTGAACTAATGACCAGTCATGTGAAGTTATCATGCATATTCTCTGGAAACTGGATAACACTTGCTTTGATAGGTTGTTTTCCTCAGTGTCCATAATCAAGGATATTCAATGGCATGCTGTTCTACTGTGTATGGTTACCCAAGTTTAGTGGTTTTTCCTCAGTGTCCATAATCAAGGATATTCAATGGCATGCTGTTCTACTGTGTATGGTTACCCAAGTTTAGTGGTTGGACCAGTATTATGGCTGACCAGTTTTTCATCTTTTTCTCCCTGTAGAAACCACATAATTCACAACCCTATATTGGACTGACTGTAAAAGGCAGTTTAGCAATGCTTCCCATGCTGGAGTGATTTCTTATTGACTACTGTGATGACAATCTAAATATGTCTAGATACTTTGTGTATCTAAAATCTGTCTTATCCAGAAACCATTTTCATCAAGAAATTTTTGATCTATAATGATCGGGACATATTTTGGAATTTGTGTACATAAGATATGACTGAGTGAGGATACTGATGAATACTATGATAAGAACCTGTCCAAGGTCACACAACATGGGCAATATTCTTAGCTGGTGAGATTCTGCTGCAATGAATTGACTACCTATGGACCACTAAATTAAAGACAAGTCAAGAAGCTTAGCTTGCCTGGAGCTCAGGTGTCTCCAATTAGGAATGTCTTCTCATCTAATGGGCCTACTGAATTAAGTGGCCTTGCCAGTAATAACTTTGACTTTGTTACTGACTAAATTAAAGTCAGCAGAATAAAAAACAATGAATTTGTATTCAGCTGTGAACTGAAACAAAGCTTATCCTTGACTAGTTGAACTTTGCTTGGTGTCCATGAAGGCAACCACTCTTGGGAATGCATTAGCCTCTGAGGCATTTTTTTCTGTTTATTTATTTATTTACATATTTATTTATTTTGAGTCTTTGGAGGAAATTGTTCTTTGGAAAATATCATCCTCACTGAGCCTGTCCTTTTTCCAATTAATTTAACCTCTTACTTGTGATACATGAACATATTCTGTTTAATAATGTACCACAGGCAGAAGTTCCAAAGTACTCTAGATGTTAAGACATTTTTTTATTTTCATTTCAGAATTGATATGAAACCAGTTTTAAATTAAATAATAACAACAAACATTATCTTCTTCGGTTTCAGTGAGAAAATACTTGTCTGCCACTAACTATTATAGCCAAATCATTGCTCTGCAGATTTCCAGTAGAATCAGTGTGATCTCTGAGTTGCATGTGATAGATTACGTCATTTAATTGTCTACTTTCTCACCTATACCTAGTGAACATAGTAACAGGAGAAGCAGAATGAGACATTGTCCAGTTACTGTGTACTCTAAGCTTTCTCAGCAATCTCTAGTAAATTTGATTAGGTAAAACAGGGAGAAGACGATATTCTGATCTTCTGAAATGTTCTTTTTTTCTTTTTTATGTTGTATTTTTATTTTCCTTTTGTCAGGTGGCTAGATAGGTCTACTGTCTGAGATAATAGTACATACAGCCCATAACATAATACACTTCTGTTTAATTTTTATTACATTTTTATAGTTTGGGAATGGGGTGGTAAGTCCTATAGCAATAAGTTGGAATTGGTTGCTGTGACCATTTTAATGCAGCTTTTGCTGATCTTACATTACAGGCAACCCCCCTGGAATGTTTGTTTCTGTTTAAAGGCAGTCTGTGGATTAAAACAAAGGGTTGTTAGAGTAGTCTAAATAACACCATAATTGATGTTACTTATTACAGGGTGTAGACAGTGTATAATGTTTCATAGCTATCATTTAAAATACTTTAATGTGATCATTTCTTTCAATTTCATTACAGCCTAATATCAGAGGGACACATATAAGGTAGGTAGTCTTTGGGTGTCCATAGAACCAATACAAAATACTAGGTCACTAAGTCAACAACAAGAAAGAAACTACAAAGGAATAATTATCACAAATTTAATAACAAGATAATTAGTGCTTTCATCCATGCTGAATAAGGACCTCATCAGAACATGTTTTGAGAAATGGCTTATGGCATCACACAGCTAAAAAATTAGTTTCAGAGAGACTTTTATGTCACAGTTGTGTACTATATCACTTTCTATCTTGGTGTGTTTGACTACTGCTTATAAGGATAATGTCTAGAATACAAGTGCACTAAAAACTTATTAAAACAAAAGCAAAAAATAATCTTCATATCACCAGTCAAGGCAACATTGCTGTTACTGTATATGAAGAGAGACCTGCATTCTATATACTTACAATGGCAGTCTGTGCTATGTAAATCACAGTGAAATCATGTGGTAAGAATGGCATTCTGGAGTACGTTTTCTTGAACATTGTCAAAAAGGATATCAAACTCAGTGTTTTACTGAATCACAAAACAGTGAATCACCAGAATGAGTGTTACCATGTATTTCTACCAGACATCCACCAACCCATTACTGATAGATTTACTGCACACCAGTAAGTCAATTGTCATCAGAAATACTCAGTCTAGGGATCTAAACCTCTTTTGCAACAGTAACAGGAAGGTTTGGAGAGGATACTGCTGCTGTAGAACAGACTATCCATCCACATGGTGCAGCGGTTAACATTGTCACCTCACAGCAAGAGGTTCTCTGGTTTGATACTTGACCAGGGTGCCTTGTGTGTGGAGTCTGCATGTCCTCCCTGCATTCATGTGGGTTTCCTACTGGTACTCTGGTTTCCCCTCACATTCCAAAGATGTGCGTCTAGAGCATTTCCCCCCAGGCCACCACTGAAAATAGACTCTGTCCTAGTCGGACTTTCCCGGTCACCAAATATTAACTACATAAATAAATAAATAAAACAAAGTTTATCCTTGTCCATATTCAAATGCATCTTAGATCTATGGATGGGAAACAGAAGATTTACCCCAGGACTGGCCCCTGTACTACTAATAGACATAAGCAGCTCATAACTGCTTTATCTCATGCAAGGGTCCCCTGAAATTACCTATGATATGATCCCAGTTATTTTCATTAGGGGCAATATATAATTATTTACCATGGGATGATTAAGGCCAATCTATAACCAAATAGCAGAGGTTATTTCAAGCCAAAAACATGAACTGGCTATGCTTAAAATGTCTCACAGGGACAACTAGCCTAGTGCTTATGTATGAAACTATGAACCATGACTCCTGTATAAGATGACTACTTCTGGTCTCTTTCTATGGTTTGATCAAGTGTAACTCAATGAAATGTGATCAGTGAGTCCTACAACAACCAAAAACTGCCAGTCAACTTGATATGTGTGTTCTACCTAAGTACACCAACAGGCTTCCCTGAACTTGAGAAATTGATTTATATACAGCTATCAAATCCAGCATTTCAGAGGAATTGTAATGTCATACCTTGTCAGTATGTCTGATTACCATTTGGAGTTATCTCACCTATGCTCATAGGGATGGGTGAAATCAATGGCCAGAATATGCATGCATAAGTCCTCCTTAAATCAGATCTAAAATTGTATTTGACCAGTCAAAGTAACATTTGTATTAATGCATTTATGGTGTGGCCTGCAATCCATGTGTTGTCATGTAAATTGTACATCATCCCATGTTTTTTATATTTGCATTATACCATAGTTAACATGTCATGTACTTAAGCAGCTAATGTTGTGTGGTCAAATTTAACATAAGGCTGTAGTGGGAGATTAGGAATCGTATATGTCATTTACAGTTGACCATCCTGTTATCACTCCATGTAAGCTTCATTAGGAAATCTCAAAGGGGACAGAGATTTTCTTATTACAATGACAAACTACATAAGTATGTTTAGAAGTTTTCTTTGCCATCCCGAACTTTTTTGCATTATGCCTGGTGTAAACTGGGAGTGTTTTTTGAACATATGCACAGTACAAAGAAAACAGAGTAGTCTAGAATAGTTTATACTAATTAGCATTTTTATGTGAAGTAAATACCCTATATGTCACCAGAAAAATATTTTGTTTTCCAACTGAAATGTGGCATGAATACAATGCCATGCATCGAATAGCTAAAGCTGGGGAGTCAATTCATAGATGTGCTGCACAGGAGCTAAAGCTGGGGAGTCAATTCATAGATGTGCTGCACAGGAAGCTCTGAAATTAGAATTGCAAGTTTTAGTCAATCACCCTGGTGTTTTCATCTGAAGGATTTTTTCTTTCTTTTTTCCATAACTCCTTTTTACTTCTTTGCCATGCTGACCATGAAGCTCACTTCTACTGGAATTGAACCCATGCATTCCATATTGGTGAAGAATCTCCTCTCTGATTTACTAGACTCACTTTAATCTGGAGAAGCTGGCTTCCAGGCAAACATTGAGATGCTGCTCTTGCCAGCATTCTGGCAATGAGACCATTTTGTATGGATGGCCTAGCCCTTCCTCTTGGATCTTGATGTGGGCACCCACATCACCAGGAAGGCTACCTATGCCCCTCTACCAATTTGCCTCATATTCCCTTGCATGAGGCTGACAAGTGCTGGTGTTACAACAGCTTGAGAATCCATGCTCGAATTACCACATCACTGGCATCCAATCCTTGAGACTTTGCACACCCCATAAGAGTATGTGCTGGGTAGCAGGCTACCCAAAACAGTTGAGATCCACCTTTCCCCTAGGAAGGGCATGTCGTTATTCATCCCACCTTGCACCATTAAGTGCCTGAGCAGGTAAATGAACCCTGGCATCTGTGCTGCAGTCAGCTTTTTATCCCTTTAAAACTTATAGCTGGATGTTTTATAATGACATCTCAAATATAGCCTTTCAAATACAAGCACCTGTGACTTTAGTTCACATGACTGCACTGCAAGTCTGCCATTTTGTATGATATTATATGCTGCTTTGATGTTAGGTGCTGCTCTGAATGCGTGATCTATACAGTGAGTATAACAATAGCTTGCAACATTTCTTTATTGGATGATCATTACATCAGAACTTTAAAAAAAAAAAATCACATTTTTTCTATCGAATGTATCATATGTCACTGGACTTATTCTCCTCTCCAATAGATACCACATTAAATGAAAATAAAGTTCTATGCTTGTATTTACAGCTAATACTACCTGTGAAGTGTAGTTTGTTACTGAGGTACATAATATATTTTGAGAAATTTGTGTAGTACTTCATTTTTTACAGAAAATAGTCATTTGTTGTTGGGTATCACCTGTAATGTTATACAGACATCTGGGTGCTCTCTTTTTGTGATTACATCCACAAAATATGTATTTTTTCAGATTGTCAAACTTAGTTTGCATCTCAATCAAATAATTGGTGTGTTCTTATAAAAAATGAAGTACTTTTGTTTGGCTTGCATACTTAAAATCTAACATCTGTATAACTAGTATTATCTATTTTATTGTATCACCTATTCTATAATGTAATGTGTTATACCATCACTGCTTTATTTCTGTATTTCGATTCTGTAGCTTTATCATATTTTGTTTTTGGAGCTTTTCTCTCTGGACCTCTACTGAAAACAGGCTCACCCTGGCCCAGTGGACCTCCCGGTAAACAAACGCAAATAAATAATAATAATAAATAAATAAACTTTTGTAAAAATGCCATATTTTCTGAAATATATAACATTAAACATTGATTTTTTTTATTAAATTACAAGACACAGCTGCTCCTTCATTTGTGTGGGTAGGATAGCAGTGCAAGTCTAAACTAAAGGAAATGATACCAGCAATATTCCCTGAAAACTTCATGAATAAATATTGAACCAATTTGGAGATACAGGCATACATCACCAGAAAATGCTCAGTGGTTAAAGGTTTACAGTAACTGAGACAGTATTTACTCATATTCTAAGAAGTCAATAACACGTTCTATCAAAGCAGTGAATTTTCAGCCTGCCTTTAACCCCATGTTTTATAGGTTACTTGTTTTATTGACTTTCATTTAACTATCTTCTGTAACCATGCAATTTTGGCTTTCTGGCTGCATACAGTGTTGACACTATCCTAGTCAGGGTGGCAATGTTCCTATTATGGTCAGGGGTCAGAGTGTATAATGTACATTGGCCCTACCTGATCTCTCAGTACTTTCTTCCCTTTGGACCACATGGGCTTTAGGAAGAGTCTTTGGACTTATTTTGCTGTTTAGTTATTCCTAAAGCATTACATCACATGTCAGTTTCACTGGCACTTGCTGCTTAGACTGTTATCTTCTAAAGGACTATACTTTAGGCTTTGAAGATTTTCATGCAAAGTTAACAATTTAGTGTTACTACCATGCACGTTATATTATTTAGCACTTCCACCAGGATCAGATGGCTGATTTTAAACAGTTTTGAGATTTATCAAGATTCCATCATCATTTGGATAACTAATAGTCACCTCCAGGCTAATGCAATGAAACTGAAGCTATGTTGGCATATCATACAAATTTCTCACCAAACTTTGTTTACTTTCTTTAGAGATAACAGGTTAGAAATCTCCACTAAGGTTTAAGATATCGAAGTTAATACTTGATCATTCACTTGCAATGAGAGTTTCAGATGACAGTGTTTATTAGGTCAACTTACTCCCATATGGAGTGCATCATTCAGATCAAAGATTTGATTTCATCTATGGAATTCACAGCAGTTGTACATGTACCCATATTTTCAAATCTGAACAGATGTAGCTGTCTTTACAGTTCACCTTAGGATTTGGACCTTATTTTACTGAGTGAATCCAGAATTTTGTAGTGAGTTTATTGACTAAATCAACTAGATTTTGTTTACCTGCACCACCCTACTTAATCTGCATTCTATGTATTTAAAAAAAACGCTGTCTGCAGTCTATGCTGCCTATTTTTTTCAGATTATTGGATGAGATGCCAACATTTGCTCTCAGTTCCAGCATAGAAGCATTTTGCAGACTTTTATTTATTTGTTTTGTCCTTTGTTTTGTACGATTGTCTAGCTTCCTGGTTAGTGTATCATACTAATGCTTCTTTCAGTAGGCTGTTTAACCTCATCTTTTCGGTAGTACAAACCTGAAGCCTAGGATATGCTACATAAATGTCTACAATGTTACTATTACCATAATTATTTCAGTGTTCCCCCCTTTAGTGATCCTGATCTAGCCCTTAATGGTAAGGTATGTGTTTTTGTCTACAGTACTCTTCATTTTTTACTATACATCAGAAATTAGGATTTTAAACATTTTGTCACTTGAGTAGAAAGGCAATACCATTACTAAGACTGATACAGATATACTTCCACTTGTGACCATAGCTGCCTGCTATGTTTCACTCAGTTCTGTACAAAGAGAATGAATGCCAACAAACCAAATGCCTCTTAAAAAAGAAAATGACTGAACAATCACATGTGAAAATGTACCTCTCTACAGATTCTACAAACAGCACATTATAATACATAAGAATGATCAGCAAGTAGAACCAATACTACAAAAACCAAGGAAACTTCTTTTTTTTTTGTAAGGGAAGCAATATATTTTCACTCTAAAAGCATATAACTTTTGCAGTAATGGAAAACATTTGGCTTCTCTGGAAAAGAAAATATTTCTTTTCTAGTCCAAATCTGTGGAGCTTTAGTCTGAGCATGTTTGTATGGCATAAGAATAACGTTTTCCCACTGGGAGTATGCAGGTGGGCTTCCCGCATTCAAAACACAGTTTCAGTTAAGCTGTTTTCAGTCAGTTCTTTTCTCTCCTTGGTCTTCTATCATTCTGTCTGAAGGGACTCATTTTGATCCATAGCTTGTTGCAAAAATCGCATGTCTATATATTACTTATACAGACTGATTTAGTGCAAAACCATATTGCTCATGAAGCAGTCACAATCTTTTGTCACCAGAGTATATTTTTTCCTTTGATTTAGTTTGCTTCCTTTATTAGAAGAGTTACTGCTTTCATATATCATTTTTTCTTCATAAGTGGTATTAGTTTCCATTCTAATTCTTCAATAATCCAAAATTCGAAGAGTGATTTTTAAAATGAAACTCTCTGTGCCAGCAGACATGAAAGCAAATACAAATTATACTGGTGTACTTGTTTACAACTATATAGTAATCTAAGGCCTCAAAGTTTTATAAGTTTTAAAATCTGTTTATTCCAAAATCATTTATGATTTATATCATGTGTCATAAAATAAAGTACAATTACTAAACAATTTGTGTTTTCAAAGAATATAATATAACAAAGAAGTGGCCTTAGTTTGAATGGTTATTATCTGGTATGATACAGGACACACTAAAGCCTGTCTCACATACAGCCCATTTCTCTGATTTATCTGCTTTGCAGGAGAAAACTATTATGCAGGATACATAGGAATACCTTGGGACTGTCTTCCTAAACCTAACTGTAGTACACCGCAAACAAAGAATATAATTAAGTCAACTAATTGTTTATAAGCAAATAATGGCACAGTGCCATTTATAAAACTTTTTTTTTTCATTTGAGTAAACTGTATTTTCTTCTTGTGCAGTTTTCCTCAGCACTGGGCTTTGATATGTAATTCTGCTATGCTGCAAACACAGCTTTTTGAGATTAGCAGCATTTAAATCAATAGTGTATTAAGGGATTTATAGTTAGGCCTGCAATTTATTACATTAGATGGACACACACAATATCTTTATTCACTACAGCAGTCCCCAACCAATATACTGGTGCCAGTTTTAATTTGCATCATAAATCATAACATCATCAATTCACATTTTACACAGCCATTAATGTGAAAGATGACAGAAGTAAGAATTGATTTTTTTTTCCACTTTTAGTTCATGTTTTATATTAAGTCCATCTAGTTTAGGTAAAGGCAAAAATGTTGCATGATTATATTAATTGCTAGGAAAAGTAAAGAACAATTTAAAAGAAATAACCTTCTCCAAGGGCATACAAATACTGCACATTGATTGCAATTTTCTTGATGTTACGGTGCATTAATTTTTGTATGAATAATATATGACACCAATATCCAATAGAGTATTGCTGAATCTGTAGCAAGTGAATATACGTATATATATTTTTATTGCAATGATTTGCCAGGAGCAAATGCTACATATTACATTTGTATCTGTGAAAGCAATATGTTTTTTTTTTCCTAGAGCTGAATGTAATCATGTAAAGCTAGGCAAAGATTTAATAAGAAGGTCCAAATAATCCTGTTTAAATAATATTATTAGTTCTCCTCTGCCCTAAGCATACATTTACAAAGTGTTCTGTAGTTTATTTATCTTTGAAAATCCACTTCTTGGGTTTGGAAAATCTCATTTTAAGAAGCTCAAACGAGTTGCAAGTGTCTTTATTATACACTGTGAGTTCTATACAGAAATAAACAAACATACAAACAAGCATATAATTAAAGCGTTTTTTTCTAAGGCATGCATAAACATCATTCGGGCTTGAAACTAAATCACAGGGGCCTCCAGCATATCCCCAGATAACCCTAAAACTTCCAGTGGTTTCAGTCTCCTAAAAATGGGGTTTGATTCTTCTTGTGATTGTTTCAGTGAATCAGTCTTCATAACTACCTGTTCATCAAATTATCTGCTCAGGCTCAAATACCTAAAGAAAACATGAGCATCATGTTTACGATTACATAAATTGATGACAGATTTTATTTAGCTGTTTTTTGTTTTAATTATTTATTGGGAATTTTCAACTGAGCATATACTGTTTTCTGTGGAGACTCAGAAAACAACTTACAAATACTTTCTGCAAACAATAAAACAACATGATTTCAATGATATCTTAATTTGAAACATCACAAAAAATGATGGCTGGACTTTATGAAAGAACACATTTCAAAGAATGCATATTTATAAAGTTCCAAATACATTACACTCTTGTCGATACTCTGTTAACTCTGCATTGTTTGCAACAATTGTAGTGGACATAGCAAAGTAACTGTATACAGGCATCTAAAAGGCAACAATATGTACAGTCAGAAAATGGGAAAAATAGCAGCCTGTAGTCTAATGCATAATGTCAACAAAGAGCTGGGGGAAAATCCTTATTCTCTAATTCCAATAACTACATGAACCTGTTCATCAAGTGCACCTGCTACCTTAACAGCTGTGGAGAGAGAATACTAATTAAGAGAACATGCCATCTGCAAGTGCATGAGTCCCAATGTAAAGATACACCATCAAAATGGGAAACAGCATAGGGTAGTATTATACATGTGAATCTCGTGGCTGCAAAACAACCATTCATGTTAGTAGCAAGTGTATATCACTTCCCAGATAGAACACCACACATTTTGAATGGCATTTACCCCTGGAAACAATAACAAAAGGAAAAAAATAGAGGTAGAATTACATATGTATGGAGTCACATTCATGGATGAAGTGCATGCATTCCTCTCAACCTACAGCACTGAAATTAAGAATAGAGGCCCTTGAAAAGTAAGGAAATCCAGCCAAAAATCTGTACATTTGGTATGCCTTGTTTACTGTCACATAAACTAGATTCATACCTGCTGAATCTAGCTTTGTTTGTATAACTTGAGCACTAATCCAGGCCTTTTTTGGAGAAGGTTACCCTTCACCTGTGCAGTTAGAACTTGTCTGATTGAAGACTACAGGAACAGGGCTCAGTTTTGAGATTTTTTTACTGGTTAATTGGGTAATTTGTTTAAAAGCCTTTTCTGATTGTTTGTAGTCATCTAAAGCTGTTTTAAGTGTATCCTTTACTGTCTGTAGTCGTTTAAAGCTGTTTTAAGTGTATTTTTTTACTGTTTTTGCCTTATCTTTAAAAAAAAAAAAAAAAAAAAAATGTTTCCTTGTTTCCACCTTTCTAAGCTAGTATAGTCCAGTTTTTAGCCTAGTGCTGAATTCAGGGCTGTGTTACAAGTTTCTGAGTTGCCCATACCTTACTTGGATAGAAGGAGGTTTCTCTGTTCACCTGTGAGAGAGGGAGCTTTGAGCAGCTATCTGTCCCTTGAGGAGTGGTTCCAGCCCAGAAGTTAGTAGTTTTTAGGCCATTTTGGGCTAATTTCTATCTCTTTCATTTCCCTGCTGTAAATACTGCATTTGTGCATGGTTTTGCACATCCGAGCACTGCCGGTTAGCTAGGGCTAAATTAGTCCTGGCTCCACCAAGTCTCCTCTTCAGTTTTTCCCCTGAAAGTAGTCTAACTCTCAACCTAAGCACTTAAAAAGCATCCTACAGTCCAGCACTTGCTCAGACCTAATAGCAAGCACTAATATAGCCCAACACCTGATTGCCCAGCAGGGCAAGGTTCATTATTCACCCCTCACCAACCAAGTGACTAAGCAGCTCACCCTACTATTCAGGCATGACCAAAGGACAATTTCAGGTATACTCTCCAGTCCAGCTGGTGAACCTGGGTATCCTGAGGCAATGTTACAACTGCCTCATGCACACAGACAACCCTCTCCTCCTGTCACAAAACATTAACATATGTGAGAGATGCAATTATATAGCTAAATTGGAGGCTAAGCTCTCTCCACCCAAGACTGGAACAGGCATTCATGAGGAGAAGGTTAACACTTGCACCACACCTCCAACCTCACACAGACATACGAAACCAGCACTGGCAAAAATACACATAAATACACAAAATCATACTCGGAGGCTCTAAATAAAAACCTGCAAAAGCATCAGAGACCTCCAAAGCAGACACCCAAAAAATCCGCAGCTCCCGTCACAAACCAGACAACACATAAAACACAAAATCAGTGTGCCGCACAATCACAGCCCTTAAGGCAAAATAACATACCTAACACACTATTTATAGGTGACTCTATAGTCAGGCACACTGATGTCCCACTCACTAGGCTGGACAAGGAGAAGGTTACTGTTAGCTGCCTGCCGGGAGCCAGAATCTGCCACATAATACAAGCACTCAGGTCACTCCAGAACAAGTACAAATATGATTCTGTCATTGTTCATGTTGGTGTGAATGACCTGAGATGTACCTCCCTGGACTACATGAAAAGAAACATGGAAGAGTTCTCTGATCATGTAGTCCAGGCGAGTATGACCCTGACCCTGAGTACCATCCTGCCCTCATCAAGAATGATACCGCAGTATAAAGAAAAAATTATCAATTTCAACAATTGGCTAAGCTTCTGGTGTCATTCAAAGGGGAACCAGTGTTTGTCAGCCTGAGACAACATGCTCGACAAGCTTTGTTGCTTGCACCTGTCAACCTTAGGCTTTCGAATACTGGCCAGTGCTCTTGCTGCCCCCATAGTGCCTTTTTTTAGGCAAGGCTCAAAAGTCAAACCTACCTCCGTAAACAACACAAATAAAAAAATGAGGGTTATACTACTCAATGCCAGGAGTTTAAATCTCAAAATGCACGCAGTCCAAAGCACTCCTCAGTATGGATAATGTTGCCATCTGTGCAGTAACTGAAACCTGGTTCAAAGCTCCACAGAGCACCCCAGCACTAGCGGACTACAACTCATACCACACATTTTGGCCACAGAATATGGACCAAAACACAAAAGGAGGGGCTGTATCCATATTCATCAAGGATACCTACCCCTCCAGGTTAGTGGCACAGCATGATACCTCTGAGATCATCCATGTGCAACTAATATCGGGCAAATCTGCAATGCAAATTGTGGCCTGCTACAGATCACCCTCCATGACCCAGGACCACCACTCCACCTTTCTGGAGACACTGGAAAACATGAAGGTCCTACCGAACACCCTGATATTGGGCGATTTCAATTACCCTACTAACTGGGAAAACTACTCAAGTACAAACTCCCAGGCCCAGCGCTTCCTGGAATTTATGAACTCAAATGTCCTGGATCAGCTGGTAAACTCCCCTACCAGAGGTGAAAACATATTGGACCTGGTCATCACCAACATGGGCGACAGGTGTTCTGCACCAGAGGTCAACCCGTCACTGGTTAGATCAGACCATAAACTAATCACTCTGGATGTCCACACCACCACCTCCAACCAAGGAAACCACAGTGAAAAACTTTTCTATAGCAAACTTCACCTTACTTAAGACAGAGGTGGTAAGTTTCACAGCCCCCACTCTAAAGGATACCAGTGTCCAAGATGCAAGAACCTTTACAAATGCACTCTATGAGCACCTACAAGGATGCATGGATTGTTCCATCCCTAACAATACCAAGACTCACTCCCCTAAGAGAAGGAAACCAGTCTGGTGGACCCCTGCCATAAACAGGCTATACAATAGAAGGAGGAAACTATTTCAGAAAAAAGCAAATCCCAAGAAGGAAAGACATCCCTGATCAGTATCAGTAAGAAACTAAGGTCCCTCATAAAATCATCCAAGGCTAACTTCGAAAGAAAAATAGCCAAGGATTTGAAAGATAACCACAAAGCCTTCTTTAGCTATGTCAAAAATCTAAGTGGCAACTCGCAGATATGCACTGAACTAGTACAAAATATCACAAAATATACTGAACCCACTGATATTGCCAACATCCTGGCAGATAGATTCAGTGCAAACTTCACCCCCCCCCCCTCACCTCCAAAAGGGCCCACAACAATACCGGAAAAGTGTAGTGTCCCAAAAATCACAGACGCACAGGTGAAAACAGCCCTTTCAAAAGTCAAAAGCATAGCATCAATGGGGCCATATGGTGTCCCAGGCTGCATCTTGCATGAACTACAGAATGAATTGACCCCCCCACCTAAACACACTGTTCAGCCTCAGCCTCTCCATAGTCTATGTGCCCATAGAATGGCGCACAGCAACGGTTATTCCACTCTACAAAGGAAGAGCCACAACTGACCCTGATAACTATCGCCCCATAGGCCTGACTATTCTGGTCTGCAAGGCTATGGAGCACATCATCATGGAACTCACTAACAAAGACATTGGGAACCTCCAAACACTTGAACCAACTCAGTTCGGCTTTAAGGGCAGATCATGCCTTGTAAACCTGGTTGACTTCTTCGAGACAAGTCACCAAGGCCATAGATGAGGGGAAGGTGGTTCACACAGCCTACCTTGACCTCGCCAAGGCTTTTGACACCATTCCCCACTCGGGTATTATAGAAAACCTCACCAGCCTGGACATAAACCCCTACGTCACAAGATGGGTTGCCAACTAGCTTACAGACAGAATTTACATGGTAAGAATAGCGGTCTCAAGCTAAATGCCAAAAAATGCATAGTCATCCCATTTGGGAAAAACAAAACGCCCATGAATTACCACATAGGTGGCATCCCCCTTAATACAGAAGAGGTAATAAGAGATCTGGGGACCCAGGTAGATAGTAATATCTCCTTTGACAATCATATTGCCAAAATAGTTAGGAAATGTGTTACTTGGATATATGTGAATTTTGTGCAGTGTTATTCCAAGTCAGCCTTCTTCTATGTATGAAACAAGACCTTGAATCAGTGACTTGTTATACATGGCCAGTTGCTTACAAACTTCATGCGAAATTCATGGAATTGCTTGTAATATCTCAATAGAGTCCTCTTCTTTAACTGTTCTCAGAAAGCTTGGGAAAAGTGAAGGCAACAATCTTTTATGATGGCTCTAAGAAAGCTGCTCAGTGCTGATTTGATGGACATCTCAAAATCAGATCTGTTTTTCCTCCTCAGCCTAGGTTACTTTGAAGAGCACGGAAAACAACTAACTTGGATATCATGAGGGAGTGCACTAAGGCATGCAGTTGTTACCTTTCCCAACTCAGCCATAGACAACATAGAGTTGCCAATATACTGATAACATGGTGGGGAGTGTCCTCCATGACATCTACAATGTTGACATCTCTGGGTCATACAGCATGTGTATGGGTCATATCTCTCAACCTCTTAGAACACAAAATCTGGACAAAATTGTGGAAAAGGCCCAAAAATAGGGCCCTTTTTTAAATATTGCTCTTATAAACTTGAAAAGTTGATAATATAACAGGTTTTGTGTTAGTATTAATTTTCTGAAAGGTAAGAAGCCTGAAACTCATATGGTTGTCATTATTTTCCATCTTCAGTCTTTAATGATTTACCACTAATTTTGCCAGAAAAACACAATTTTATGAAAAACAGACTAAAAATTTGAGAAAAAAATCTGTACATTCTGCAAAAATCTGTACAGTTGAGAGGTATGGTCAGCAACCATGTAATATTATTAACATTGTTTAACAGTAATAATTATTATCAATCTTGTGCTCAGTGGCAGCTGCATTATCATGTGACATTATTAACATTCTTTAACAGTAATAATTACTATGAATCTTGTGCTCAGTGGCAGCTGTATTACCATGTGACATTATTAACATTGTTTAACAGACATAATTATCATGAATCTTCTGCTCAGTGGCAGCTGTATTGCCATGTGACATTATTAACATCGTTTAACAGTAATAATCATTATGAACTGTGTGCTCAGTGGCAGCTGTATTACCATGTGACATTATTAACATTGTTTAACAGTAATAATTATTATGAATCGTGTGCTCAGTGGCAGCTGTATTACCAGGTGACATTATTAACCTTCTTTAACAGATATAATTATTAAGAATCGTGTGCTCAGTGGCAGCTGTATTACCATGTGACATTATTAACATTAACAGTAATAAAAATTATGAATCTTGTGCTCAGTGGCAGCTGTATTACCACGTGACATTATTAACAATGTTTAACAGTAATAATTATTATGAATCTTGTGCTCAGTGGCAGCTGTATTACCATGTGACATTATTAACATTGTTTAACAGTAATAATCATTATGAATCGTGTGCTCAGTGGCAGCTGTATTACCATGTGACATTATTAACATTCTTTAACAGTAATAATTATTATGAATCTTGTGCTCAGTGGCAGCTGTATTACCATGTGACATTATTAACATTCTTTAACAGTAATAATTACTATGAATCTTGTCCTCAGTGGCAGCTGTATTACAATGTGACATTATTAACATTGTTTAACAGTAATAATTATTCTGAATCTTGTGCTCAGTGGCAGCTGTATTACCATGTGACACTATTAACATTGTTTAACAGTAATAATTATTATGAATATTGTTCTCAGTGGCAGCTGTATTACCATGTGACATTATTAACATTGTTTAACAGACATAATTATTATGAATCTTGTGCTCAGTATTTAGCTTTTCTCTCTCTTGCTGGGTTGAAGTTGTACTGTACAACTCAACTACTGTAATATTTAAAACAACTGTCAAATTACTCACCCTTGACTTATTTTTTTTACAAGACAAGCTTAATGACCTCATATACATTTCTAGACAGCACAGTCTCTGTGAGACCTGTCATCACTCATTCAACTTTTGTTTGGGAGTATCAAACAAATCGTTTTTGTTAAAGAGTCTAACTTGCATCTTTGTATCAGCAGTCTCCCTCTTTAAAGAGTCTAACTTCCATCCTTGTATGAGCAGCCCCCCCCCCACTTGATTCAGCACTGCACATGCCATGATAAACGCTGCATGAGTTCCCTCCTCAGTGGATCTACTACATCAGACCTTTGACTACCATCTAGTATATGTTGCCATAGAACACAGAAAACAACAGTCATTCTACAAAGGTTGCAGTTTTAATTACTAGACCATTGAGAGAATGTGAAAATGTTTGCACTAGAACTGAGTTTCTTGAAGATGTACTTCAAATGAATAATACAAAGATGATGGAAAGTGGTGTTGGAAGATTACTGATAAAACCAAGATTACACAAGCATTACAGCTGGAAGAATATAAAAGCCTTGCTTCAGATTACACTAGGGGTCCAGAAGCTCCACAAAATCCAATAGATTAGTTTTTAATAGGAGACATTCCTAAAATTATATGTATTTTTTGGGGTGCATTGTGGTTAAGCACTTTACTGATTATCTGAAGTTCAGTATACAGTTTGTTTCTGTAGGGGAGCAGAAGGAGTTTAAAAATAGCCGATGCATTAAACAGCTATTATTCGGGAGTCCTAACCTTGATTTTCCAGATGTCCAAAAGGGATAAAGAACTTTGGACACCTTGCTGATTATGAAAAGTCAGTACTGCATGCCATAAACTCAAATAGTGCCAGTGGTCAGTTTGGGGTAAATCTCACCATATTTTAAGGGTGTGAAATGATCTGAATCTTCTCTTGTCATCATCATTTCATATAAGGTCATGCAGTCACAATCCATAATTTTTAACCACTCTATTCTTTAATGAGCAGAGGAATTGCTGTCACTCAAACTTCCCACAGATGAAGAATAATATATAAAGTCTTTAAAGTACAATGTATGTATAATCTAGTATCCCTCATTTTCAAAATGTTTGGAAGGGTGTTATGGTACAAACTATCATTGACCATGGTGGACCTGTTATTTTTATGTTTTTTTAAATAATCTGTTGCATTATAAATCTAAATAAAAAAGGTTACTACATAGTTTTCAATATCTGTCTTTCCTATACATCCATTCTACCAGGTACTAATCTTTTTAAATAGTTATTGGTTTACTTGGATACCAAAGAAAAGTAACTATCATTTCATATGGGGATTGTTAATGCATAATTTTGATAAGAGGATATTTTTTTATCAAATGTAATTTTTCTTCAAAAGTATAAAAATATTCCATTTAGAAATGATGGTACTAAATGTTTTGATAATATTATCATAACTGATCTGGGTAATATTATTAAGGTCATGTGCTAATATAATTCCTAGATATTTTAGTCAATAGCTAAATTTTGATGCAATAATACAGTTTTGTTTTAACATTAAATTTGAGGTTAGGAACCTTTCTAAAATCCCTCAAAATGACACCAAAATAAGCAATTATGATTGATATATTAAATATAAACTATTGAGTTTGTCACAGAGTTTGATTTGTGTGAGGATACTAGTCCAGAGTTTAGCAACATATTGAGAGTAGATCAAGTTTTCTTACTAGACCTAAGGTCCCTTGCTGGACATTAGGTCAGTAAAAAGTTATTTCATCCAGGTCATTTATCTGGATGATGAATGTGTTTTGTGTGCTATAGTTAGTTGCGAATATGTTAGGTAGTTGTTTAGTTCAATCAAGTTTAATTGCTTTAAGCTATGACAATGGTGGGTCCTATTATGGAGAATGGCAGCAAATATAGCTATTTTGTTGTATAAGGAGGCAAGTTTCTTTCTCTGAGTATCATTTAAATTTAAGATAGGAGTGGCATATAAGAGAGTTGGCAATAAGAAGTTGTTGGCATAAGTTTTTCTTGCTTTATCTGTAAGGAATCCATTGATCCTATAAAAAGAGCCTAGTTTCTGGTGTGTAGATTTAATGGTGTGCAGTATATGCTGGTCAGATATGAGATTGTCATGTATTGTAATGCCTAGAAGTTTACTGTGAGTTACAGTTTCAACAAGAGTATAATTTGCTGACATTATGGCAAAAAGTTGCTTTTGATTTTGGCAACTTTTTGAGGTAAAAATCATTAACTTTGATTTCTTGGGTTTGAGTAAGAGGTTTGATTCTTTCAGCCAAGTTTCTACACAGGAGAACGATTTTTGCCTAGTGTCTTATTTATTGTTGAGGCGACAGATAATAATGTTGGGTCGTCTACATAATGAACTAAACTAGCATAGTTAGTGGAGGTCAGTAATAAATATATTATATAGGAAAGGACTAAGGAGAGAACCCTGAGGGGAAACCTGTAGTAAATGGTTGAAAGGATGAGTAGTTTTTTGCCATTTAGTGGCTTGCTGCCTTCCAGATAGGTAACTAAGAAACCACAACAAGGAGCACTGTGAATGTCCCATTGAGAAGAGTTGAATGAGCAGTTGCTGGGGTGAGATAGTATGGAATGCCTACAACAAGTCTAAGAACATGGTGGACACAAGCAGACCATCATTTTTATATCAGTTTATTATATTGGTAAAATGTAGTAGAGCAGTAGTGGCGCTGTGCCAGGGCTTAAAGACACAGAAGAAACAAGAAAACCAGCGAGCACCAAAGGTCCCAAAAGCATGGAGCAACTCCCACAATATGCACAAACCAGTAGGAATTAAACTGTGTTGGGAAAGAATTGGTTGTATTGTCTGTTTTTGAAGAGTGAGTGATGGTCTTGCCAGGGTGTAGTAGTTTATCTAGTGATGACCAAAAAAGTTTTGGGTTGTTTTTATGTTTGTCTTTTAGGTCGGTATAGTATCTTTGCTCATCCTGTTTAGCATGGAGTTTTGCAATGTTTATATGATGCCGAAATTGTTGGAAGGCATTGTGAGTTCTATTTTATACCAGTTTTTAGAGGCTTATCCCTTCTCATCAGGATTTTTTCTTTCTGCTTCTTTTGTCATCCATGGTGGAAGGCTGGACTTTACTGTTTTATGAAGTACTGGTACTAGATTATTTAAGGTCTATGAGAAAGTGAACAATGCCACTAGATATTGCTGTAGCACACTTTAATAACAAAGTACATTACAGTTATATTGTTTTAGTGTTTCATTGAAAATATCTTTACTGAAATTAGTTGTATTTCATATTTGATATAGATAATATGTTTATCTAAAGGTATGGTGAGTTCTAATAGCTTATGTTGGTATGTGGTCACTTCCGCTATCAGAGAGGCACCCTACTTTTGTCAGTTTGCCTGGTCTATTTGTAAGAATCTAGTCTAATGTTGAATGTCTCCCTGAGGTTTTATTGATTGTAGTAGGTGGTGTTAATTGCCTGAAGTTGAGCAAGTTTATGGATTCAGTAGGGGGTAATGGAATTTACGAGCTGCCAGTCTATATTTAAGTCTCCAACTGTTATAGTTTCATGGTTAATTGTTGGGATATCCAATACAGTATGCTTTCAGCAATATCAGTGTCATTTCCTGGTGGTATATAAATTGATGTTAAATTTATGGTTTTCCTACTATTGATTTTTAGAAGTGTCATTAGAAGTTCAACATTGTTACATTTGGGTATTTCTTCTGCAAGTAAGGTGATGGTTAGAGAATTTTTAAAGATGATTTTTATACCACTACATGCTTGTTTTGCCTATCAGGCATGAGTATATTGTACCGGGGGGGGGGGGATATCATTATCATTTCATTCTTTTTAAGTAAGTTTCAGTAGCTATGACGACATCAGGACTATAAGTGGCAAGAAAGGCAGGTTTCTCATGGATTTTATTGCACATACTTCTTAGATTTATATTTAGTAAGGTGAGTTTGGGTTCTGTATTTTGATAAGATGTACTAGGTGACTGATTTATTTGGGGGCTGGAAGTGATGGCTTTATGAAGAGTGGGACCAGGGTTGGGGTGAATATCTCTGCTAATTTTTTGAATTGATAGTTTACAGAGGGAAGAGTGTGGCCAATTATATTTTGGTCTTGGTTTGGTATTTGATTGTAAATTTGGATACTTAGTTTTAAGATATTTAGATATGGTTTCTTTGTAGATATAGGGTATTATGGAAAAAGGCAGGCTGGGTACAAGTTGATATTATTTGTGAGGATTAGTTGAACTCCTAAGTATTTGAAGGAGGAGGATTTGATTATTGGTGATGAAGGCTAGCAGAGTGAGGAGGAATAGTAAAATAATCTGAGTTAGGGACATCTTATTTAACTTGGGTTTTATCTTGTTGCTGTAAATTAGGACTAGAAAATGTTAGGAGGGTACTGGGTTGGTTGGAGAATGTAATTTGATAGTTATAGGGGCAAAGATTAAAACAGTTCGAACGAGAGTCTTTGGTGGTAAGCAAGAGTGGGTGTTACTAATGGAAGCAATTCTAGTGCCTGTTTTTCATCTGGAGAGAAGTGATAGTATTGGTTTGAGGAATGTGCTGGTGGGGCTATCGAAGTAATAAATGCAGAGTAGGATGAGATGAGTGAAAACTGGGAATAGGGTAGGGGAGACAAGTGAGTCTGAGCGTTAGAGTGGGCGAATAAAGCAAGATGAAAACTTGGCAAAAAGATGGAGAAAACACAATCAGTGACTTAACTTAGCCACAAATCTGCTTAGAGAGATAAATAAAATGAACAATGCAGTTTAAAAGGCCTCTCAGCTAGTAGATGAAAGTCTTGATTTTGTTGCTCCACGACACAGTTTTAGTAGGAGAGTTAGTCTGATATTCCCTTGACTTAACCAATGGGGATAAAAGTAAAAGCAAAATTGTACTTGAGCCTTTGAGCAATGGTGTAATATAAGGAGGTTTCTATTGACCTTAAAATGCAACATCTGAAGACTACCCCAACTCCCACATATCAGCAAAACAATGAGAAAAAAAGTAAGCCAGAATTCAGTAGTGCAGCGGTGGAAAATACTGGGTCAGAACTCAAAGGGGTTACACAAGAAGAAAAATCAATTTAAGGAAGGGAAACAGTGGGCTGCTAAAAACAATGAACCGAGCACAATTAAAATAGAAAGTACCAAAGGAACTGCTGTGTTCTCAGAAAATGGAGCTATAATTGTGGACAAAGTTCTTTGTTTTAGGCTTCCATAATATTTATAATTTACATAAAAATATAGCGCACAGACTGATATTTAAGCTGCACACTTCATTGTTACATACATAACTATTTGCTTGCTGGGACACTTTTATAACAAAATAAAAACACACTAAAGAGACAGCTGAGTGCACTGAGTCAATGTTGACTGTGCAGAAATACTAGCTCAAAGCTGAAACTGGTTTAACTACTGTCTCAGGCAAGGAGAAATAAGAAAGGAAGTGGGGAGACCAAGAGTGACTTCCTTGAAGGCATGCGGCTCCACTAAAGAAACACTGCAGGATATAAATAATGGGAATAGCAAGTCTAGAAGAAGTGAAAAAAAATCTAAGAGAAAGAAATAGTTTACTTCCTAGCAGACACTGACATCTATTCATGCTGCTCTTACTCAGAGAGTAAAAGCTGACCAGTAGGTTGTCAGTGTCGATTAGAAAGTAAAGAGTAAAAGCTGCCTTGCAGGATGTCAGTGGAGGAAGGTTTACATACTATAAGGTTACTGCTTACAAACTTGAACACTGAAGCACTTGTCTTCAGACTAGTCACTATGTAGGCTAAAATAAAAACATAAGACTGGATACCCCTAACACTTACTTAAAGTACAAGGGCAGAGGTGGTACATTGTTTGTTCTAAATAAATGATGGGTGGATTGAGTGCTTGTTGGATGAGCTTGCTGTGTGTGTGCTTCAGAGATGTTTCAGTGAACCCTGAAACTCCCATGCTATAAAAAGAGAGAGAGAGAAGGAAGGCATGAATAAATTAAAAATGAATATAAAATATAAATAAATAAATAAATAAATATATATATATATATATATATATATATATGTATATATATATATATATATATATATATATATATATATATATATATATACATATATATACATATATATATATATATATATATATATATTTATATATATGGATCTACTTCACATAATTGAACATCCAAATGTTCGACTTACATATGATGGAGACCGTATCATTGAACATTTGAATGTTCAAAAATGTGAGAAAAAAATAAACAAAAAAAAACTAAACAGTGTTAGCAGGGGGCAAGCCTACCTCCACCCCCCCCCCCACCGCCCGCTATTTAAATATACCATCTCCGAGATCCGACTACATTAAGGTAAAGGGAAATCTTCCTGTTCTGCACTCTATGGAGATCCCCGTTCAGACCATTCAAACTTTTAAAAGTTCGAACATATGGTCTCGGCCATATGAAAGCAGAGCTTTTAAAAGTTTGACCATCTCAAGGGGACCTATATATATATATATATATATATATATATATATATATATATATATATAGATACTTATATCATTTTAATATTTTTTTTATAATATATATATATATATATATTTTTTATAATATATATATATATATATATATATATACAAATAATATATATTTACACTGTCATTGTATATATGGGTGTGAAGGACCTGAGAAGTACCTCCCTGGACTACATGAAAAGAGACATGGAGGAGTTTGCGGATTATGTATCCCAGGTGGGTATGACCCTCGCCCTGAGCAGCATCCTACCATCACCCAGAAGGATACCACAGTACAAGCAGAAAATGATTGATTTCAACCATTGGCTAAGTTTCTGGTGTCATTCTAAGGGGATTCAGTACCTGTTTGCCTGGGAATACATGACTGACAGACATCAAAGCTTTGCCAGAGACGGCCTGCATCTGTCACCCCTGGGGTTCCAAATAAAGACCAAGGCTCTTGCCACCCCTATAGTGTCTTTTTTAAGTGGTGCTCCAAAGACCAAATTACCACTGTCTTCTTCTTTTGGCTGCTCTCGTCAGGGGTTGCCACAGCAGATGAACTGTTTCCATTTCTTACTGTCCTCTGCATCTTGATCTGTCACACCAACCACCTGCATGTCCTCTCTCACCACATCCATAAACCTTATCTTATGCCTTCTTCTTTTACTCTTACCTGGCAGCTTCATCCTTAGCATCTTTTTCCCAATATACTCTGCATCCCTCTTCAGCACATGTCCAAACCAATGTAATCTTGCCTCTCTGGCTTTGCTCCAAACCTTCCAACCTGGGCTGACCCTCTAATATACTTATTCCTAATCCTGACCATCCTCATCACACTCAGTGCAAATCTTAACATCTTCAGCTCTGCCACGTCAAGCTCTGACTCCTGCATTTTTGTCAATGCCACCGTCTCCAACCCATATAACATAACTAGTCTCACTACCCTCTTGTAGACCTTCCCTTTCACTCTTACTGGTACTCGTCTGTCACAAATCACTTCTGACACTCTTCTCCACCCACTCCATCCTGCCTGTACTCTCTTCTTCACCTCTCTTCCACACTCATCATTACTCTGAACTGTTGATCCCACGTATTTAAACTCATCCACCTTCACCACCTCTACTCCCTGCATCCTCACCATTCCTCTATCCTTCCTCTCATTCACACACATATATTCTGTCTTAGTCCTGCTGACCTTCCTTCCTCCCTCTTCTCTCTAGAGCATATCTCCACCTCTCCAGGGTCTCTTCCACCTGTTCCCTACTCTCACTACAGATCACAATGTCATCTGCAAACATCATAGTCCACAAGGACTCCTGTCTGATCTCGTCTGTCAACCTGTCCATCACCATTACAAATAAGAAAGGGCTCAGAGCTGAACCTTGATGTAATCCCACCTCCACCTTAAACGCATCCATCACTCCCACAGCAGACCTCACAGCTGTCACACTACCATACATATCCTGTTCCACTCTTACATACTTCTCTGACACTCCCAACTTCCTCATACAATACCACAACTCCTCTCCAGGCACCCTGTCATATGCTTTCTCTAAATCCACAAAGATACAATGCAACTCCTTCTGACATTCTCTGTACTTCTCCATCAACACTCTCAAAGCAAACATTGCATCTGTAGTGCTCTTTCCTGGTATGAAACCATACTGCTGATCACTAATCATCACCTCCCTGCTTAACCTAGCTTCCACTACTCTTTCCTATAACTTCATGCTGTGACTGATCAATTTAATCCCTCTGTAGTTACTAGAGCTCTGCACATCACCCTTATTCTTAAAAATCGGTACCAGAACACTTTTTCTCCATTCCTTAGGCATCCGCTCACTTTCCAAGATTTCATTAAATAATCTAGTTAAAAACTCCACTGCCATTTCACCTAAACACCTCCATGCTTCCACAGGTATGTCTTCTGGACTAACAGCCTTTCCGTTCTTCATCCTCTTTATAGCTATCCTTACTTCCTCCTTGCTAATCCACTGCACTTCATGATTCACTATTCACACATCATCCAACCTTCTCTCCCTCTCATTCTTTTCACTCATCAGCCCCTTCAAAGTACTCTTTCCATCTGCGCAACACACTCTCCTTGCTTGTAACAGCTACAAACAAATGCAATTTGAGGGTCATGCTGCTCAACGCTAGAAGTTTAAATCTCAAAATGCACTCACTCAAAGTACTCCTTAATATGGAGAACATCGACATTTGTGCTGTAACAGAGACCTAGTTCAAGGCAGCAGAATGCACCCGTGCACTACCAGGCTACAACTCATTCCACACCTTTTGGCCACAGAACTTGGACCAAAGCTCCAAAGGTGGTGGTGTCTCCATATTCATAAAGGATGCACACACCTCCAGACTGGTAGCCCAACATAACGCATCTGAGATACTTCAGGTGCAGCTAACATTGGGTAAGACAGTGATTCAGCTTGTAACCTGCTACAGGTCCCCAGCCATGTCCCAAGATTCACACTCCACATTCCTAAGCACCCTGGAGAATATTAGGATCCAACCTAACACTCTCATACTGGGCGACTTCAAGTACCCCTCCATTAAATGGGAAAACTACTCATGTACCAATACTCTTGCCCAATGCTTTCTGGAATTCATTAAATCTAATGCCCTGGACCAACTCGTTCTTACCCCCACTAGAGGTAGCAACATCCTTGACCTGGTCATTACTAACATGGGTGACCATTGCTCCACACCAATAGTCAACTCCTCCCTGTTTAAATCCTATCACAAGCTAATCACCTTGGAAATCCACATCCCTCCCACCCCCCCCACCCCCCAACAAAGGTAACCACCATGAAAGACTTCTCCAAAGCTAACTTTGGGCTCCTAAAAACAGAGATGGCTAACTTCACGGCACCCATGCAAATGGAGAATAGTTGCACGACTGACATATCATACACCAATGCACTGAACAAACATGTACACAAATGCATGGATCTCGCCATACCCAATAGAACTAAGATGCTCTCCTCAAAAAAAGGAAGCCAATCTGGTGGTCCCCTGCCATAAACAAACTACAACAGAAGGAGGAAACTGATGTGGAATAAGGTGAAGTCCCAACACTGAAAAGACTCTCTTATCAGCCTCAGCAAAAAGATGAGATCCCTCATCAAATCCCCTATCTGCTGCAATTCTGTTTTCATAGCTAACTTTAAAGACAACCACAAGGCCTTCTATAGTTATGTAAAGAATCTCCATGGCAATACCCAGAATTGATCTAGCTACTGCACAATGGTATCTCCTATACTGAGCCAACAGATATTGCAAATATACTGGCAAACAGATTCAGTGCTAAGTTTACCCCTCTCACCCCCCAACGGACCAATCACAATACCAGTAGATTGCCAGGCACACAGTATTACTGCTGCACAGCTTAAAACTGCACTGTCAAAGGCCAAGAAGACAGCTTCTATGGGACATGACAGTATCCCTGGCTGTGTTCTACATGAAATACAGAGTGAACTGGCACCTCACTTGTGTACCCTGTTCAAGCACAGCCTCAACTCAGGCTTTGTCCACACCGAATAGCGCATTGCTACAGTCATCCCTCTCTACAAAGGAGGAGCGACTACAGACCCCAGGAACTATCGCCCCATTAGTCTGATATATAAAGCTATGGAACGCATCATCATGGAACTAATAAACAAGGATACAGGGAATCTCCAAACTCTGGATCCTACAAAGTTTGGTTTTGTGAAGGGTAGATCATGTCTGCTCAACTTGGTTGACTTCTTTGAGTCAGTCACTAGAGCTGTGGATGAAGGTAAGGTGGTTCATACAGCCTACCTTGATCTGGCCAAGGCCTTTGTTACCATTCCCCACTCAGGAATCATAGAAAAACATACTAAGTCAGGCATCAACCCCTATATCACTAGGTGGGTTGCAAACTGGCTCACAATTAGAACCCACAGTGTGAAAGTAGCTGACTCCAAGTCAGACTGCTGACAAGTCAGGAGTGGAGTCCCACAGGGTTCGGTCCTGGGTCCTCTCCTGTTTGGTATCTTCTTCTCTGAAGTTCAGGCCAACACGAAGGGACTCTGACTGACAAAGTTCACAGATGATTGCAAGTTGGGAGCTATTATTAACTCCCCGAATGATGCTGACATCCTACAGAAAAGCCTCGATGAGACCAACGACTGGTTTCAGAACCATGGCCTTAAGCTCAATGCCAAAAAATGTGTCTTCATCCCCTTTGGGAAAAACATGGTTCCCTTGAATTACCACATAGATGGTAGTCCACTGAATACAGATGGTGTTATAAGAGATCTGGGAACACAGGTTGACAGCATCCTCTCTTTTGAACAACACATTGCCACTGTGGTCAGAAAGTCCTTCTATGTGGCACATCTCACTACTAAAGGTTTTGCATTCAGGAAGAAAGAGGTCATTGTCTCCCCTCTACTATTCCCTCATTAGGCCAGTCATTGAGTACAACACCCCATTTGGCATGTACCTCACTAGACACCTGCAACAACTGGAGAGGCAGCAAAAGTACCTCACAAACATGATCCTAGGCCTGAAACACTTGTCCTATATGGACAGACTAAAAAAACTCCAATTATTCTCTGTCTCATATCGCCTACTTAGAGGCGATCTCTGCTTGACTTACAAAGCCATGTCTGACCCAGCTTTATTAGAAGTACTACATCTAAAGAAATCACAATCTCTCCACACCACACACTCCAGAGACCTCAACCTCATTACCACAATCAACAGAACATGCTGGAGGAACAGGTTCATAACTCGGATACTGCTCATGCTATGGAACAGACTTCCCATACATATCAAGCAGACACCTCACTGGCCCTCTTCAGGTGAAATCTTGATGAGTGGATGGGAAATAAAAAATTCACCTCGAGGATCACTCCAGTGGCTCTACTTGACAGAGGCACTAGGAACTAAGGTTGGGTGGCACGATGCCTGGGTAATCCTATGGACTAGGCTTGTAAAGGCTCCAGGGCCATTATCCTAGTACACACCTATGAACATATATATATATATATATATATATATATATATATATATATATATATATATATATACACACACACACAGGGCCACACATAAACCAAAAACATTGAATTATGTACAAGCAGATATAATGAATTTTGATTGCTACATAATTCTAGAATCTGTACCAGATATGGAAAACTCAACTGTTTCATCATTCAATAGAACGTGTTCACGAACTACTGAAATCCCCAATTTCAGTAGCCCGAGACCAGAAGGGTGAAAGTGCAGAATACCCAAACCCCAGAAGCGCGAAATTCAAAATCCCGAAGTTCGGAGATTTTAAATTAGTGGTTCTGGTGTGTGAGAGGGTGGTTGAAGATGTAGGTAAGTTTCTGTGTTTTACGGGTTTTGGGTAGGGGCTTTAGTGTGTGTCTGTGTGTTTTGTTAGTGTGATGTGTGTGTGCGAGGGAATGCAGCTTGCGTGGTGGTGTTTTTGTGTGTTTGTGTAGTGCGACCTTGGAGTTAGTATATTTAAGTAGGGGGGTGTGGGGGGTGCAGGGTGGCTTGCCCCCCTCTTTCTATGTAGGGTAGGTGTTTGTGTATGTGAAGGGAGGTGTATGTTTGTGTTTGTGGTATGTTTAGTGCAGAAGTCGCGATTTTAAGTTTCACGCTTCTGGGGTTTCGGGTTTATGGAATTTTGGCTTCATGGTCTCGAGATACTGAAATTCGAGATTTCAGTATTTCAAGATTATGAAGTGAATCTATATATATATATATATATATATATATATATATATGTGTGTGTGTATATATATATATATATATATATATATATATATATATATATACATACACATATGGGTTCCATATACTAGACTGAATTTTCACTAATTCGAAATAATGCATGGAATGCTCACTGCAGTGAAAGTACACTTAATTGAAAGTGCACTTACGCGAAGTTCAGTACAACAAACTCACGGACCTTAGGGTTAGGCAACAGGTCATAATAAGGGCTATCCCCTTACCATGACCCGTGCCCTAACCCTAAGGTCCATGACAACTGCAGCATAGTGAAGGACATAGCAATGTCCTCCACTATGGTGTGATAGTCACAACCCTTATGGATAGGGCATGGGTTATGGTAAGGGGATAGCTTTACTAAGTATCCCTTTACCCTAACCCGTGCCATAACTCTAAGGTCCGTGACTATCGCACCATAGTGGAGGACATAACTTGTTTTTTGTGTCCTCCACTGTGCTGCGGTGTTTTCGGTGAAGAGCACTTATGCAAAAGTTTACGTTCATTAAAGTGAACTTTCGCAGAAATGAGGCTTCCTATTACAAGTTCGAAGTAGTGAACTTTCATTCTTGTAATAGGAATATATATATATATATATATATATATATATATATATATATATATATATGTACACACACACACACACACACACATATATATATATATATATATATATACATATATATATATATATATATATATATATAGCTATATACATACACACACACATTATAGAGGTTAGTTGTACTTCATCACTAGAGGAAGCGCTTATATTATGAATACACAGAAACATACTTACATTAACAATAGTTTTAATTACCTGGTTCACATGGATATGATACATTTAAAAAATGCTATAATTTATAACATTTATTTAAATGCATTTCTAATAGATTGGTTCAAATAGTATATGAGGTTTTTAGTGTTGAACTGACTTTAAGTCTTAATTTATATTTAATTAGCTATGATACTTGATAGGTTTATATATACAGAATATGTTTTTTCATATATATATATATATATATATATATATATATGTGTGTGTATATGTATGGGATACAATTGCATCTGATGAAGTCTTGGTGTTGAGACAAGATGAAAACGCAGTGATTTTAGTTAAGCATTTATGTGCTTTTTACATTAAAGGAGTGTTTTCTTAATAGTTAGCCATGGATTGTCACTTTTTACTTTCTGGGTGGTATTTTGGATTATACATATATATATATATATATATATATATATATATATATATATATATATATATATATTGATAAATTTAGATATATGTATGTACATGCAATATATAGGTCAGATAGCCACCTATAATTAAATTATCTTCCATATTATGTAATATATATAGCACTTTTATTTCAAGTGATTATATCCAGTACATATTATCTATTATACAATGATAGCTTGTTAGTATTCAGAAAAGTGCATGCTGATTAATCATCCTAACCAGTGTACCCATTGTAAATTGAGAATATACCATTAATGAAAAACTTTTGGCTACTAAAGTACCCTTCAACAGTCAGACTTTTCTATTAGAATATGCTATGGAGGGACAGGGCAAAAAAAAGAAGAAAAATTGGGTACCTTTTGAAAAATAAAAGGGCAGAAACATAACTAATTCTCCTACTTGTCTGCTCTGTCCCTCCATAAATCTTGACAGATTCCCCTACCTGCCAAGTGTCGAAAACTGCAAAGACCATCCAGATTTTTCTCTCATAGCAGCAATGGAGATTCTCTTCATTGCTATCCGTAAAAAAATAAATAAATAAAATAAAACAAAAGAGTAGTTGACCAAGATTCTCTTTTCTCCGTTACTTTTATTCAACAGCACTGTAACTCCTATACACATGCACAGCACATCAACAATTGCAGAAGAATGGCAAACAACTCAGAGGAACACTACATTGCCATGTTACAAAGACACTGTTTAAGAAATGCAAGCAATTTCTTTCTTAACTAATGTCTCTGTATAATAGCAATAACCAACACGTGGGTGTGAGTACATCAGCATTTACCAATGGTTGGTTTTGTTTGGTCATTCGAGCTTCACCCTCATGATCAAACCATGCCAAGTATGGGTAAATCCTGATATACCCACAACCACTTGTGGGTTATTACTTAAATATACATACTCAGTTTTGACACTGTCGAATAACCTAAAGGAGCATTCCTTTATTATTATTATATGTATGAACACCTTTAGACACAATACCACTTTTTTTCCATAAAATCACTACTTTTTCTGCTCATAGATTTAAATCACAAAACAACCTGCATTTCATTTACAATAGAGTCACAGCTTTTGATATCCTCTTATAACATACATTTTACTGACAACTTGTCATACCTGGAGAACTGCCAGCACAGCTCTAACAAAAATCAGAATTGAATATGCCAGTAGCTGTTTTGTTGAAAAGTGCAGAAAAATGGGGCTTGAGGAATTTGGTCTTTCCCACTGAAGTATGATCACGGAGTTGATGCATATAATTAGCAGAGGATGTTCGGGTGCAGGAAAACTTGTCTCCTGCAAAAAACAAGATTTTTTTTCTGATAGGCTGCTGATTGACATGTTGGGTTTGATCAGTTGCCTTTCAATGTGGTGATTTTTCTATGGTAGTTATACATCTGTGTGTGTGTGTGTGTGTGTGTGTGTGTGTGTGTGTGTGTGTGTGTGTGTGTGTACACACGTGTGTTTGTCTGCCTGCATGCAGAAACGCTGTTGATCAATATTTCATGTTTTGTATATTCTGCATAGATAAAGATCCTTTTAAATGGTAAGTTGTTCCATATTCCATTCATGTAATTTCTGTCTACGCCATTTATCTGCTTAGTGCATGACTTTAATGTCATGTGTTATATTACACCATTGCTTAAACTTCTTTGACTTAGTGCATGAAGTCATTATACTAATAATAATAATTGGCAGTTTTTTATAGCTGTCAGTTTAAGTGTAAAAATATTATTATATCTATGTAGGCAAGAAACAATTTTGAAAGAGTCAATTTTACAAAAAATATCATTATATATATAAAGCCTGTCTATTAATGCTTCTGTTTGAAAAACATGAGTTTCAAGCAAAATCCAAATACCATTTATATATTTAAAGGTATATTAAATATGTTAATTATAATAGCTTTGCCTACTTCTCCAGGTTTTTAGTTGAGTTAGATACCCAGAATACAAGTGAGATAGCCACCTATAATTAAATTACCTTCCGGATTATTTAATATGCATAAGACTTTCATTTCAAGGGACAATATCCAGTACATACTAGCTAATATAAATACTCAGTTTTGATATTCTTGAACAATTTAGTGGAGCATTCCTTTATTATTATATGTATGAACAACTCTAGACATAATAGCACTTTTTTTCGCAAAATCTCTACTCTTCTACTTTCAGACATAAACCATGAAATAACTTTCATTTCATTTTGATCAGAGTTGCTGCTTTCAATACCCTCTTATAATAGGATCTTGTAGAGACAGATTTGATTTTTTTTATTCCTCAATTATTTTCATACCTTTACTTTCCTTGTTAATATTTATAGAAATAATGTGTCATCATTTTAAAATTTCTATCTAAACAAATAAAAAAAACAGCTCTTGTATTATAGTCAACATAAATATATATTTAGCCTTTATGCTACTAAAAAAACATACCATGCCATGGGGAAAAGCCACATACTAACTCTGGTTCTAAATAATCAACTAACCAAAACTCAGAATTCATTTATTCTTTATCATATATGAAATCCTAACCAAACTACCCACTATTCTACCCAAATTTCCTATACAAAATATTCTAAGCTAAATTATATAAGGAATCAAATTATATTATAGCAATAATGGTAACAAAATGGGAAAACATATTTAATTCCATAACTAATCATTTAAAAGAAGTTGAGAAAAGGGGGAACAAGGAGAGGAAAGAAAAACAGAATGTAAAAAGGAAAGATTAAAATCCTCCATCAGTTAAGTCACACTATTAATTTTTCTTTAACACAATTGCAATATAAGCTTACCATACAAATGAATGTATGTAAAAGAATGTTTTACAGCTTCCATTGTTGTCCCTTATCATATATTTATTAGTCAAACTGAATAAATAATGTTTCCTTTAGTCAATGAAAGACAGACAAAACTAAGCTTTCTGGACATCTTGCTATATTATGTAGTCCCCCCCTTAGCACTTATACATGAGTTTAAGTGCTGCTTGCAAGGTGAAAGCACACACTTCAGTTAATATCAATTAATATCAGTTAGTATCCTACTATCTATTATTTGAAAGCAAACAAAAGTATATTAATTCCTTTATGACAATCAGTAGCTCCACTTCCTGTTGTTTAGTGTAAAGAAACAGAAAGAGTTCTTATTTACTTACTTTCTGTATTTTTCATTGGTTTTGTCTATAAACCTTCTGTAGAGTCAATATGTGATTAAACATAGATCATAGTGCTCCACATAACTAAAGTAATCACTTTTTAATAACACCCACTTTTCAGCACAAACTAATCACCTTTCTAACAAGCACTACATATTGGAACCTGACACTATATCTTGGATAATTTGTAAACACAGCTAGCCTTCATCACCTTATATTTCAAAGCTATTAAAGAGTTAAGCACATCTAATAGTAAATATCCATAATAAACATAATCAACCATACACATAATGCAAACAACAAAACTACAGTTCACTTCTATTTAGTATCAGTCATTCACACACAAACCAAGATTGTGCCCAATATTGTCTTCATCTCTCTTAAAACACCTGAAATGTAACATACTATCCTCTTCTTTATCCAAAAATCTCCCCTGCCTAATTTGCCCATTGTCATTTTTGAAAGTTAATCACACAACTCCTAGTATTTTATCAGCATGTGCAACCATCATTATAACAATCCTGCTGCCCAACATTATATTAACTATAAATCTGGCAACATATAATATAGTCTCAACAGCTTGCAGTGTCACCAGATTATTATTACGACATACCCCAGATCTCCTACACACACACACTCTATACAATAGTACTTTAATATCTTCTAATATCTCCAGTAAAAACAACAAAATCATTACAGATACTTTAGGTTTCTAAGCACATAGTACAATAAGCAGAATCATGTTTTCAATGCCATCTTCCAAACACTTTTGTTCACAAGTAATACAGAGCTAAGTTCTAGCCCCAGCATCACAAGATCTCCTATTAACTCCATTTCTAATACCACATTTCAAAATCCTATGGGGCGAAACATCTTTCCACATCAATATTGGAAGCTAACGCAACAAAATCCTATACCTCCATGCATAGATGTACCAATATAACCAGTGTGTACTAACCATCACTGAAACCTAACTGAATTCCTATAGCGAATGCTCAAAACTATGCTTACCAAACTACTGTAGCTTCTGCAAGCATTTCACTAAAAGGGGGAGAGATGTAGTCCTTATCATAATAATAAAACATATCTGCTACACTATATTACACAATGTAACATAGCAGAAGCAGAGTCTATCATAGTCAGTATTACTATTACTAAGAACAAAATCTTACATATATGCCACTTCTACCTCTAT